>NW_025999546.1:5975000-6282500 GCF_019419815.1 Pyrus x bretschneideri
AAGGTGAAGTAGAACACATGAGAAGGATTTCTGAATCAGAGTAGTGTTGTAATGACAAAGCAAAATGTAACTGCTGCAGTGTCCTGCATGAATAGAAACGATATGTGAGGTCAATGTTGCTGGCATGGTTGAACACAACTTTAAGAGAAGCAGAGATATGTTGCAAAGTAATTAAAAGTTGAAGGCATAATCGATGAAGTAACTCTTACCAGCAACATGGAGCTATCTTGAAATGATCAGTTTGGGTATCATATGTTTCTAGTAACTTTCTTTCCAACTAGAGTCCTCGTATGATACAGAAACTCGAATTCTCCTGACAACTTCATCAGGGCATCTTGAGGTTTTGTCAAAGATAGCTGGGGTAATAGATCCGGTGGAAGTTCCTATCTGAAATAGTGAAAAATATCTACAATATGAAGGATTTAACAGAAGTTTCACTCACACACATTACACAACATTATAAACTTCACAGGTGAGCACACAAAAAATGTGATGGTTTATCTCATTTTAAACCTGACTTAAATGAACATTAGCCATACAACAAATTGATATTTAATTCATGGAGTTGAAGCTAACCATGAAACCGTTGAAGCTTGGGTACGCGTTTCCCTCGGGATCCCTTCTAGTGTTATGCCCAAGAATGCATAGAGTACGTATATGGAATTTCTCCGGTCTCTTCCTTAAAGTTTCAACAATTTTGACACCTAAAGGGAAGGAATAACCATCCAAGTTTTCCTGACTTTCTGATCCAGTGCTTGTAGTTACCATGCTGCACACAAAGTTAAATATTTTTCAGCTTGAAGTATCCTGTTTCTGAGTAGATAACTACACCTCTGGAAAATCAATAACAAAGTAGAGGATCCTGGAGCAAACATTAGTTGAAACATCTTCAAATCCACCAACTAGATGCACCTGCATTTTGTGAACATGAAATATTCCTTTATTTATGCTAGATTCTATGAGTCAATAAAAAGCATATAACCATTTAAGTCACAAAATCATTTCAGTTAGGAATAGTACATCTAACTCCATATCCGTGTTATGGTCAACAAGGAGTGACAGCATTTGGGATAAACCCGTGTCCACAATGTTTGGAGAATCCATATGAGCAACTGAGGTCCTACAGTTTGAAAACACAATGAGAAACAACAGTACTAGAGCACCAAAAGTTTCCTAACTTTAATCGCCAAATGGAATGGTAGATGACATGAAAATGTCTTACTTGTTACGATGATAAGAGATCTAGAACTGGTCATATTTACCACTTCAATTGGAGTCCAAATTTTGGTGTTTGTTTTGGCATCTATGGCATTTCTTGTTAAAAAAGTAGAACCAAATATGAAATTACTATTTGAAAACTGGTATGATTTAAACAATTATATCCCCAATAATCCGTTTCTTACATTCCATTTCTAGGATTCCGGATGGCCACACCGATACAGGTTGTTGCTTCATCAGTTCCAACAAACTTTTAACGAGGAAGACCAAGAAGAAAAAATTGAAGTTAGCAAAGGAATAATTAGTAGTACTCTTGATACTAAAACTACAATTACCATGAAAGTGATCAGTTAATAGCTAGCAACCATTTCAGAAAAACCATCAACCAAAACCATCAACAATACAATGACACTAACTTACATCCATCTCTTTAAGGCAGAAAATATGATAACTTTAAGAACCATCAGGATGGCCATGAATAAATCATGAGATGACTTCCATTTTGCACAAGATAATAAGGAAGCCTATACTCGTAGCCATCAACCTATGTACTTTTTATTTTAGTTCACCATGCAGTCTCTATGTTATGTTGCACATTGCAACACAAGGATGCCTATATTAAAGCTGAAAAGAGTACCAGGACAGCTTTCAGCGTGCAGGACTATCAAATGCCACTTTCCTCAAATGAAGGCCTTCAACATGCATAAGGTTCTTGGCCACCATGGTTTCACTAACAGTAGTTACTACAAAGTTAATATGGACAAGATGCTAACCCTTTTCTTTGAGTTCAATAGGCCTTTGAAAGATAGCATGTTAACACTGGAAGAATGGTTCAATGGTTGTACTGGCATCATATACTAATAAGTGAACTAAGTAAAGAAAGGTTAAACTGATGTCTCTCCGCTGTATATATGAAAGAAAAAGTTCATGCCACATGTTGACGAGTGTTTGCCTCAAGGAATAGAGAAAGAAACATACATCCACCAATGCTGGATCAACAGTTGCATATTCTCTCTGGAACAAATAAACCCATTTACTACGCGGCGATGTGTCCAGAACTGACTCTTCACATACAGAGAATCTCCTCTCCGGGATAGCTTTGAACGAATTTGAGGCTTCTACCAAAGCAGGGTGTTCCAGTAGAGCAACCAGAGTATCCCGTCCCTGTTCACGAGCACAAGCTTTAAGTTCTATCATAAATGTGTTGCAAGGAGTGCAGAAATATTTTATGGAAAATGTAAAGTAGAGGAATTTGAGCGAGCAAATTATCCGTCAGAAGACAATTCCAGATTCTGTTTCTCAAAAAATGTAGTTATTTGAAGTTTTGGTATACTTTATTATTATATGTACAAATAATGTAGGTAAATCTAATAAACATAAACTTCATTAGTACTCATCTTGCAGATTAAGGTGTTGCAACAAACAAAATAGAAGTTTTAATTTTAAAATTTGTTTCATAAGTAATTGCATCAGAAACTTAGAGCATTGTGGAATTTGATAAAAAGATTGTATATTGATTTTGTGATTTACAATTACAAAGATACATGTACATATACATGAAGGAAAGCAGGAGAGTCAACAACTCCCCAATCCCCATACATAAAAACCCATAACTTACAACGGCTATGATTGATTAACAACCATGATTGAAGACAATGAGGTGAGGTGGTAACTGCAAACCGCATCAGCTGGGTAAGGTGGTAACTAGAACCGCATCAGCTAGGTAAGGTAGTAACTACAACCCATACCGTAAGCATCAAAGAATTAGCTTTATAATTTGTTTTGTTTCTACAAAGAAAAGCTCTTGACAACAATCGCAGATGAAATGCTGGACACAAATTTGGAATATCTACTTTTTAGAAATTTAAAAATTTCCGTTAGTATTGCCTCAAGTAAGGCAAACAGTTGGGCAACTTTATTGTTTCTACTTTACTCTTTCCCACCACATTTTTTCTCATCAACCAAACACATATATACCTATATATCTATCTATAGAGAGAGAGAGAGAGAGAGAGAGAGAGAGGAGAGAGGAGGGAGTACCTTAGGCGATGCAGAAGAGTCTGTAGAAAAGGGAAGCCCATCAACAAAGATCATGATTTCACACAAACACACACACAGAGACTCAGAGACGGCGAGAGCTGCTGATGGACAAAGTTGGAGTCTGACGACGAAGACGACCAAGACTCGAAACTTTGATCTCTCTCTTTTTTTATTTTATATATTTTGGTAGTGAGTGGGGTGCGTGTGGACTTGAAAGTTGCCAGTTTGGGAGTCGACTGACTTGGGCTTTCAAACTCATACCCAGCCTATGGTTTAACTGTGTGGGCCAATGCTCTCGAGTTCTAGATTTAAAACAAACTATTTTGTATTTGATACATGCAGTAATATGGGAGAAAGGAGCAAGATTTTAAACTTGAACTTGGCATCGTTAAACCCTAAACCCTACTTCAATAAAAAAATATTTGTTATAGCCAAGCCAACAAAGGCATCAAAACTAGAAAATGTTCATCAATATTGCTTGTAAAAATAAAAGATATGGTCTTAAATATGATACAAAGAACACAAGTGAAGGTTTTTACATGAATTTGATGGTTCACACCCTCCTTCCTACAAATTACATAAAAAAATTTCACACCCTCTTCACCTGACAATGAGTATTGCTTGATAGGAAATTTGTATTTACTTAAAGATTAGATAAAAGGAGGTTTGAGAAGTGTGAAGATGTTGAAAACATTGATGGATTAATGAATGCTCACACAATGATGTGGACTTAGGAAATGAATGAGGATTGTATTTTCAAAAAGTGTGTGCTGTAAATCTCAATATGTAATTAATACGTTTGTTTAGAGTTACTCTATTGCTATCAAAACATACTGAGAAGAAGAAAAGATCAATAACATCAGTAGCTATCCCTCCCTCTCTTATTTGTCATTTCCTTATGTTATAGTTACAATGTGATATTTTATACATACTTTGTTCATGTCAAGTAAATGTTATTTCTCTAACTTTTTTACTTATTTATAACTAAAGAGTTATTATATACAAATTGTATGTATAAAGCAGTGGGGATCTTTCTTTAACATTCAAAAATTAAAAACCAAAGCGTACCAAAATTCGCAAATTTCCCCGCCACTGCCCGCAGACACCACCATGGCCATAGATCCCAACCACACCACCGCTTCAGCCGCCGCCGTCACGGCCACGTCCGGAGCTGCCGCCCCCAACACACCCACGACGAGGCCCGTAAGACCCGCCGTATCATCTCCTCTTCCTCCTAATCTTTACGCAGCCCAATCCCTCCAAATTCGGACCCAATCGCCATCATCTTCACCATTAGCATCAGCAGCTGCTAATCATCAGGGGGTTCTGTACCCACTGGCTTCCTCAGGCCGAGGCTTCATTCCCCGGCCCATTCGCCCCGCCGCCGCTGCCGGAGGTGAACCCCCAGTTACTGTGGCCAACGCAGGAGCTTCGTACCCATCTCGGCCCCTTCTGAATTTCCCTTCGCAGCAGCCTATTTCTGTGCATTTGATGAGACCCAACTACAGCCTAGCACCTTCTCCTCTTCCTCCTCCTATTAGGGGCCTTCCCCTTATTTCTGCTGCTCCTGAGGTCTCGACTTTTCTCCTAGTTTTCGTTGGTTTAATTGATCTTTCAATGGTGTGCTTTTGATTCTACATTTTTGACATAGGTATTTATTCGTAGGGCGAACTACACACAAACACACAGTAAAGTTTTGCTGTTTGGTAGTATTCTTTGACTCAAAGAAGCCTTATTTTTTCTTTGGGTAACATCTTGAAAACTTGTATTGGGGTGAATTTATTAGGGAAAATAAGAAAGGTTATTTAGAATAAGCAAAAAGATGGGTACGAAGTTCTTCTTTTTCTACCTATGTATATTTCAGTCCATAAGGGAAAATATGCTTTATCAGAAGCTTTGATTTTTAGCACTTTGAAGTATGTATTGTACATGGATTGTTGTAATCAGAATAAAGAAGTGTTGGTGGTAACGTAGACTTTATTTTTGCTTTTGCAAATGCTTGCCCATGGTCAATAAAAAAACTTCTCAGCGAGCAGGCTTATATGAGTCTTGTCTTAAAAGAATGTTCTACATCTTGAACAGGTCAAGTTAGGCATTCATCTTGCTTATGTTTCATTCTCTTCTGAATAATACTAGGTACAATATTGTCGATGACAAGAGAAATTAATGCAGTTAATATCTCTAGTATTTGGTAGGCAATATGAGTTTTGAGCAAACTGGCCAGTCAGAATGGGTAAACTAGATAATGGAGTTAGTTTTGACATGAATATTATGCCAATCGAAACGTAGTAACTTTTTGGCCATTGAAAATTCTATGCCAAACTGAATACAGGTTTTTTTATTTTATTTTTTGCAACTCTTATTATTGTTTTCTGTGGCTTTATTGTTATTTTGTTTGCATAAAAGGTTTTGCCTGTTGAGTCTGAATGCAAGATTTGGAGATTTATTCAGTATGTCTTCTTCCTGGTTTAGGTTGCTCCATCTTCAGTTCCTGACAGCAATGGTTTTAAAGACATGAGGTAATGTTGGATATAATGCCTCGACATTTGTTTCTTTTAATATTTTTTGCAATAAGACTATTTTGTTTTTTCAAGTTGTGGACTGATGTAACTTGTTCTTGATGTGCTTTCTGCAGGGATAAAAACAAGATGATAACTTAGCTGTCATTAGAGGTCGAAAAGTAAGAAAACACTTTGCTTTCTGATTGGCTCTGCATCTATAGATGCATTATAATATCTTGCTATTAAGACTTTCGTTATATCCATTAATTTGCTCTAGTCGATGTCAAAGATCCCTTGGTGTGGGGGTCGTGTACTTAAATCATTGTCTAATTTATTTGGATATGTTGCATGGTTTATAACATCCATTTACAGCACTTAATTTCACTTCTATTTTAGGTCCCTTGATCATTTGATAGGTTCACTCTAGTAAGAGAAGCGGATGGCTAAAAATGGAACATAATTAGTGGCAGAAATGGCTACCTCATTCTATATTGAATACATGCTTTTCAATATTTTTTTAGTAGTTGGTTGAAGGCTTTGTTCTTCAGGTTTATGGTGGAATTGAATATGATAGAATGTCAGAAACAGTCTGTACTGTCATTTACTTTGTTATTCAGCCCTCTATTATTATGATTTCTTTGTTTCTATGTCTTTCAGTTTTTCTTCTCAGTTTTTTAGGTAAAGGGCATTGTGGTTGTGAATCAGCAGCTGTGCTCGGTGTGTTACGTACATCACCCATATAAAACACATATCATGAATTATTTGTAATGAGAGATGACCTTAGGTGTTGTGAAGATAATTTTCCCTCGTTTATAGGAGGGATTGGAATGAGTTGATGATTAACCTTACGGTATTTAGTGATTGTGTGGATATTTTGTTTGCTTTGAGGGAAAAATGTCATTCGATGTTTCTCTTTCGTTTAAGTTTATATGAATGATTGATGGAGTGGATCTGTCTGATATATTTTCTTTCTTTCTTTCATCAGTTAAATTCCTTCCTCCCTTTCCTTCACGTCAGGGAAGTTGTTTAATCATCCTTTCTGATGGTAGCATACCTAGAGTATTTCTTGATATTCATATCTACAAAATAGAATGGCAGTGTAGAATGAGCACAATAATGTGCAGGCATCTATTTAAGATTCATCTAAGGGTTGAGAGTGCCATTCTACAAACCCATATCATGTGTGCCTCTGCATGCATCACATCTCTACATACTTTATGCCTAGACAAAGGATAACCTTTTAGACACATGAATGTTCCATTTGTGAAAATGTAATAATCTGCTCCTGTTGTTGGGCACAGTTGACTCAGATGGATGTCTGTTGAAGGACACAATTTAGTTAGAAACTGCAACCCATCATTTTGATATTTACTTCCTCCCATGGACACCCTACAATGTAGTCCAACCCATCGCCATCAACCATATAGCTAAATTTTCAAATACATATAGTACTGATGCTGCAGTTAATCCAATACTAATGGCAGCAGAAACAGTAGAGAAATTAAAAAAAAAAAAAAAAAAAAACCGCAAGTACAACCTGGATTTTATCTTTTCTGAGATGAATGAATCGATCCTTCATAAAAACCTTCTGGATGTATGTAGGATAACCAGTATGCAAATTATAAGTTGTCTTTAGTTCACATACTATTTTTTTGGCGTCAATTATTTGGAATTATTTTTATGCAGGTCAGGGTGACAGATGGAGCTTCTCTATACGTGCACTGTCGGTCATGGTTGAGGAACGGTTTTCCTGAAGAAATTCAGGTTGGCGTCATATCATAGGTTGAGATCTTGTTTTGTGTAGTGTTTGATACTTTGCTTTTATCCTATAAGAATCTAGTACTCGATCTTTTTGCAAGCCTAATTTGTACTCAAGTTGTTGTTTGAAAAGCCTAGATCCACATGTGCCTTCATGTAACATTTGTTAATAATTCAAGAGTGCTGACACCCATCCCCTGAAATATTGGGTTGGAATGCGTCCAGTCTAACTCTGTGCTAATGCCTCCCGAGTGAATTATCTGGTCATATGAAACAGTGGATATATGATACGACATCTTGTTACTACCTTTACCAGCTAGTTCATCTAGACAATTAACGTCTTAACACATTCATTAGGATAAATCCTACTATAATATTAGTAGTCTCACATCACGTACCATGAAAATGGTCCTCTTACAATAGAAAAAGATTATGGACTATAATGTCGCCAGCTATTGTGCCCCGGGGAAAAATTTAGGTACAACTTGTTGACATCACTATTGTTTATAATTAGACCAAACAAGATAGGAAACTGAAAGCCCATATGCGTACCTGAATTTTCTAGGTTTTTTTGGCCAAACAAAAGGAGTCATCAGTATACTGCACAGATGTATTGTTTTCCTTAGCAGTTCAAACTGCACATTAATGTGGGAATATACTAATTTGATTTTTGATGCAGTACTGTTGTTACCTATTTCATTTATAATGATTTTACCCTGATGATCTTGGAAATTTTTTACTCTGCTGGCAGCCACAATATGGTGATGCTGTAAGGTCTCTTCCTAAACCTTCACCAATACCTATGGCAAGTGCTACTCTTCCAAAGAAGGAAGGGGGTGAAGCAGAAGAAAAGGAGATGATAACAAGGACGAGGTTGGGTTTTTATGATAACCACTATATTTGGCAGCAGTAATCATTATTTTGAATTGTTATAAATGGAAACAAAAAGTTGAGATATATGACTTCAAGAGTTTGTTTGTCAAATTGGAGTATCATAGGTTCTTCACTTGCCCCCAACCTCTAGCCAGTCTTTAGGTTTTCATTTTGGTTTTTCAGAAAAAAAAAAAAAAAAAAAAAAGAAGAATCTGCACTGTAGATTTTACCTTTAAACAAGTAAGTTTTAAGTTTAGAGGGCACATAAATTAAAAAGTGAGGCTTCTATGTTTTCGAACCTGTCCATTCCTATATCTAACGATTAGATGTATAGTGCTTATTAAAAATGTACTTAGTTTCATTGTTCTCGCTTCCAGGCTGAGGAACACATTGAGCGTTTATCAACACATGATCTGTTAAAAAGACATGTCAAACGCGCCAGAAAGGTTCGAGCACGGTAAGTTTTTCACAATCTGGTCCTTACACACAGTGAGTCGACTTTCCTTTGTCACAGATAATCATTTTAAGCCTTGAAAGCTGATTTACAAACCTTAAATTTCCACCTTAGTTGAAGTTAATGGGTTTAATTGAATATCATATATGAATTATAATTACCATTTGCAAGATTAAGTTAGGGGTATATTTGCGGTTGATTTATCTCATCCATTTTATTTTTCTGTTGAAGCTTTGATTGTGAAAAATACCTTGAAAGAGAAGTGGATTTCGGTTGCCACTAAACTGAATCAATGGGCGTCTAGGTTTGCCTTTTGAAGTCCAAAGCTGGAGGAAAAATGGACCTCTTAATTTGAGATATTAAATTGCCCTAAAAAAATGAAAAATAAAAGAAATAGAAGAAAGACATTTTAGGTTTTAGCATGTGCCTGCAAGTTCTCACTCTATATCCCACATGCACCCAATTTGGTTTGTTAAGTTTCTGAGTATTAATTATACTATATTGATAACGCATGCTGCCTTAATCAACGATTCATGAAAGAAGGTACCAATTCACCATTAACCCAATGTCCTTAGGGTTAGCTCAAGTGGTGTGGGAGGGTGGGAAAATGGATTAGGATTAGGATTAGGCCAGGTCAAGAGTTCGATTCCCTCCGTTGTAACAAAAAACAAAAACAAGGGGCTAACAACCTTATATCTTATACTGATAAAACTATATATTTTCTAACAGCGTTATCGCTCTCTAGGTAAAGATAAGTCATACACTATAATGGGATGTTTTGTTTTCCAAAAAGCTTTGGTATTACGCTTTCTGCAGATAAAGCATACTGCAGAGGTTGACTAGCTATTTGGTGTTTATTTTGTAGATTAAGAGAAGAACGCTTACAGCGAATTGCAAGGTACAAGTCTAGGCTTGCGCTTCTCCTTCCTCCCTTGGTAGAACAGTTCAGAAATGATCTAGCTTCAGCAAACTGACCCATATGTTGCTCTATCGGACCTAATTAACATTGAGCACAATGGACTTTCATACCAAATCAGTTTTTTTTCTGGAATGATGAAAAATGTGTACGGTATTCAAGCAAGTTCGCTGTACAAATTGTACTTTGCTGTAACAGTCAACATCATTGGTGGTATGTTACGTGGGCGTGGTAGATGATAGGAAAAAATTGTGGGAACTGAGTGAGCTACAATTTTTTGTTTTTCCATGCGTTTGAGTGTAAGTTGAGCGTTGTGAGTTGTTACGACACCAAAAGGTTTGAGTTGTATTGTAATATTCTTTCTCTGGTCATTTTTCGTTTATTTTCTTTAACAGATGAGCTTTTAGACATGCAGCTGCAAGCAGGCGAAGTCGTCATATTTTTTCAAGGCCTCGTTCCATATTTTGAAAGAAAATTTGGAAAAGTAGCCAAAAGTTGGCCCCTCTCGAATATAAGCTAACATTTTTAAGCTCTCAAAATTCTAAACCCAAAGTTGGTGTGAAAATATTACCCTGCCTTTAATGACTAAAAATTGAAAAGCTATTCTGTTATCAATCCGGATCGAGGTCACAAAAAGTAGAAAGAGAAATAACCAAGTTTTATTACAAAATTTACATACAAAAAGCAACTTTCGGAAGCCATCGTTTATGCCTAAATATGTGGCTTTCAGTCTTCTACGAACAAACCGCAAACAATTGTCAATAATCTCCACGGGATTCACCTTTACACATATTCAAGCACAAAGTATTTGAGCTATGTTCAAAAGAGGCTCAAACTTAACAGGTCAAACTGCTTTAGTTAACATATCAACTGGATTATATTTTGTACACCAATCTTTTCTATGGACGATGCCATGTATAAAATAAAACCACGCATCGATATGCTTTTGCCCTCGAATAATAAACTAGATATTTGGACAAGGGAATAATACTCTGACTACCGCAATGTAGCTTCTGAGAGTCAAAATGCTATTCTCGTGTCCAACTATTAAATTGTTATTTTCACATCAAAATGTTATTCCCCTAGTAGTGTAATATTGTCACATCACCTTTTGGTTAACTTTTTCAATATTCATATTTCATACATGGTTCAAATTTAGGTTATTTTTCTAATCTTCCTTAAAAATAGAATTATTGGATATCTCCTCATGAGACCTAAAGGATCTTATAAAGGAATTATGAAAGGAAATGATAACCGTGTCTTCATTTTTTTCTTCTTACACATCATTGTTTAATCTTATCTGTTGTTTTTGTTTGGTCTTGTCATAATAGAGAGATGTGGGAAAGATAAAGATGATACGTGATTATCATTTGTCTATTAAGAGTTTAAATAAGGAAAAAATGGGGAGAGGAATCCGAAGAAACTAAAATTAGAAACTGGTCTTTAAATTGGTTGAAACTTGGAAAGGTGTAGGATTAAGAATTTCCTACACCACATATAAAATAAAATAGTAGGATGTTGTTCTTATCCATATCTTTTGAAATGTCAAAAAGGTTGTGGTAGGTATCTTAATCACTAATTTTCCAATCACAAAACATAGAATAAACTTCTGTTTTGTTTTACGCGCGTACATTTCTTATAAGCTTTGTGAAATAAATTAGTGAAGACTGAAAAGAATAGGTGATTAATTCCCGTTATTTGCCAATAAGGACGTCGGAGATGGGTCCATGGTCGGTCTCATATTTTTATCCTTTAAACTTGCATGATTATGCATACTTCCAATCGGAATCTCACATGGTATTGTTGTTTCATGCATGTCACCTGCATGTGTGATGTGCATTGGACAAGGAGAGCCAACGCATGCATGCATTCATAAACCAATATTTCTATCCAATCACTGATTCACACTTGTTTTCTGGTCTCCAATGATCACCCTGCATCAGCATGCATGCTGCACGATCCATTTCTATTTTGCTTCATTCAAAAGCCAAGGATGAATTAGAGTACGATATGATATGATTATATTAAAATTTAAACCCTAAACCCTAAGTCATATTGTCTTCTGATTCTTGTCCCTTCTCCCCACAACGACAGCTTTGCTTTTTTAGGCTGGGAACACTCCCATCTCCATCTCCCAGCTACTACTAGTTTCCAATTTCCATCAAGTTGTAATATGCATGCCTATGCTATGATATACGATGTTAATTGATGCAACACCGCCCTCTAGAATTTTCAATTTCATGAAATGAAATCATCAAATCCCAAAAGATAACCTTTCAAAGCATGCATGCTTGACAAATCAAAATCCAACAACTCTTGTTTATTATATAATACACACCCCGACTTTTTCGTAATTTCTTGAATTTCTTAACTATGTTTCCTTCTTAATTCTATTTCTCTATCAATAGAAAAGTGGAAAACAAATAAACTGTTGGGGCTTCAGAAAGGGGAAAAGAGGGAGAAAATAAAGGAAAAAAAGAAACCCAATTCTATAAATCCCATCAAGGCATAACCTGAATGAAACAGAACAAACCCCCAGAAAGAAAACTATGAACCGTTTACTTTCCTAATGCTTATTTTTTCTTTCTATACGTATATATGTAATGTACATGCCCACCAAATAAATGTAATCCTATTTGGAAGGAAGCTTTGGTAGTATTCATGAAGCTGCGGAAGAGGGGTGGGATTTGGGTTGAAAAAATGGATAGAAGCTGGGTCTTTTGGGAGGGAATTTAGCTGCTTGGACTTTTGTAGCACTAGTTGACTCAACTTTATTATTATTATTGTTATTAGTATTGTTGGTGGTTTTGCTGGCGGGGTTAGCGGTGGTGGCTGTGCGCTCGCAGGAAGGACACATGGTGAGGGTGGTGGCTGGTGATTGCATGGAGAATGGGTTTGAGTGATGAGTAGCCTTCAAAGCCCTCAACTCTTGTAGCTCTTTGTTTAGCCTTCTGTTCTCTTCCGTCAGTGTCTCACAACATCTCTTCAGGAACTCACAGTCAACCTCCGTTTGCTTCAACTTTGTCCTGCATTCAATTAATTCACATCATCACATCATCCATTATTCGAGTCCCAATATTTTGCGTAAACTAATTGTCTTTGTCGAAAAGATCAAAATTAAAGAAGATAAACTCTTAGTCTCTTATGCTATTACTAAGAGTTAACAAGAACTCCCTTTTAGGTAAACTCTTAGTCACTCTAAAAAGGTCATCGTGCACTTGTATAAATTTATTTTGTTTGTGTTTTCATAAAGCTGAACTGCAAAAATAAGTGTCAACAAGAACTCCCTTTTTGGTAATACGATTTCTACGTTCATATACAAAGACAGATGCAGATGATATAGCTAGATTAGATGTATAGATACCTTGCTCTTTTATTCTGAAACCAAACTTCAACTTGTCTTGGACGAAGACTAAGCTGTTTCGCCAGTGCCAGCTTTTGCTTCTGCACCATTAATTAATATCATAAATAAATTAGATCTCTATATATATATGTGTAATTAATATGTTCCTAGCGAAAATATACCTAGCTTATATATGGTCCTCATTCATGGTGCGAGACAAAGACAAAGAGTCCAATAAGAGAACATTTTCATGTGTTTTGTGTCCTTAATTATATATAATTAAAATTTTACACTTACAGGATTGAGAGTATGGTGTTCTTTGAAACTTTCTTCAAGAAAAGCAGATTGTTCCTTGGAGAGCCTGAGCTTCTTTCTAGAGGTGTTAGTGTTACCATTGATAATGTCGTCCTCCTCCTCATCGCTGCCCACCCTGGAATTAGATGCCCTTTCTCCCTCATCATCTCCTGCTTCTGCAGAGTGAGCCCTCCTCTTGTAGTTGTAGACGTTGTGGTAATTATTATTCAGATCATCACCTGCACTGCCCTTGCTGTGATTATTACTGCCGATATCCATGATCTGAAACGACGACGAACCACTGTTCGTGTGCGTTGACGACGCAGCAGCCACCACTTCCTCAACTCTGTTGATCACGTTCATGGACAGCACACCAGCTATTTATGCCATTAATTAATACCCAGAAACATAATTGATTAAACCCTAAATAAAAAAAGATAAATAATTAAAATTGTAATTAATGAATTTAATAAACTCCATCTCACCGTTTTGAATCCGATTACAAGGAGAAGTAGGCCAAAGGAGAAGATCAAGTTGAAGTGGTACACGATCATCTACATGAATATGATCACCATCATCATCATCTTGTTTTTTATCTGCTGCAGCTGCTTCATGTCTTGGAGGACGATGAGGAGTACTAGTAGTACCAGCAGCACAGCTTGGACCGATTGATAAGCTCATGCAAAACTCTGTCGTTTTAGTGGTGGTGGTGGTGTTCTGATCTGATCGCTCTGCAGGTTCCTCATGACCTCCTAAGCTCAAACAAAGCTCCATAATCTTCCAGAAATTTGAAGCTCTAGTCTCTTGAAAAAAGATTCTGTTTTTATATGCAACCGCAGACTCAACCAAACACTACTCTTTCTTTTCTTCAATTTCAACCTTTTTGTGATTTATTAATCAATTTATGATTTTTTCTTTATTGTATAATAATAATTGAGGTTGTTTGTGGGAACCAGTTTGACCGACAAACCTTAGTACTCAGTTTGGTTGACAAACACACGTGAAAGGAAGAAGGAAGAAACACAAGAGACTTCATTTCAAGATTTTGCAATCTTCCTCGATCGACCTCAATCCTCATTCTTCACTCAGTCGCTTAGCAGGTGACTTGGTGCCTTATAACATTTTCAAGGGACTAGGAAATTTGTTGAGGCAAATATGTACATTTTATTTTGGAGTGTACTTTTGATGTGGTATTTGACCTAATTTATTTGCTTAGTGGTCTACAAAATGTGGTGTCTCAAGCATGTTCTTTTCAACGAACAAGGCAAAATAGATAAACTGGATCAATAGTTGATTTTTGAATTAAAATAGTCTTTAGAAGTCACGGATTCCGATGGACTGTGATTGCTTTTTTACTATATTATTGTCATAGCAAATCTAGTCTCGTCTCTTAAGATTTTGACAGATTTCATTTTTCTTAGTTCTAACAATATACTTCACCGCCTTGTATGTATAACTATGTCACCACCATCATGTCGCCACCATTTGAAATCGATACACACACACACACACATCATTGAGCAACCAGTGGCGGACCCATAGAGGGACTTGGGAGGTCCCAGGACCCCTTGGCAACCCTGAATCGTTGTTTGAAATTTTCTAGGGACCCCTCGCACTCAAGAAGGAAGGCCTGTGTGTGCAAGTTGTAGTGGGTGAGCAGCGGTGTCTTCGGAGAAGACGGCCGCGTGAAAAAGTTTTCTTTATTAAGGCTTGGCCCAAAACGCTCTTTTTGGCCAACTATTTTAATTTTTTTTAATTAAAACAATATACAAATCGTAGTCGTTAGTGTATATTTTGTTTTAATTAAATTCCCAGCTAGCATGTCCCCCAAGTCCC
This sequence comes from Pyrus x bretschneideri, assembly GCF_019419815.1. Taxonomy (NCBI): domain Eukaryota; kingdom Viridiplantae; phylum Streptophyta; class Magnoliopsida; order Rosales; family Rosaceae; genus Pyrus; species Pyrus x bretschneideri. Next base: position 5,990,234 of record NW_025999546.1, read on the forward strand.
ACTCTTCCCCATCCCTTCCCCCATCCCATTGTCCTGATTTTCACAAATTCACCCAATCCCCAATTCCCTAATTTTCAAAGCTCCACACCATCACCATTTGGTTCAAAATTCATGCAAGTTTTTGGTATTCTAATCTAATCTCAATTAAATTATATTAGATACTGATGGAGGTTTATAGTCAATGATTTGATATGATTATTGATATGTTTTATGTTTGTATACTCATGTGATTATTGGAATTTAGATGGAATTTTTGTTTATTGGTTAATTGGTACATGTTTTGTGTTTTTTATCAATTGTGTAATGTAGAAATAAGAAACATGGAAAGATTTTTCACCAAAGCCAATAGCTCTCTATTTGTTCGGATAATTTAAGTTCAAGAAAAAATGAGTGTTACATTGATTTGAATATTCTTGAAAGAGATCCGAGAATAAAACTTCAATGTTATTTTTGTCTATTAATTTTTTGACCTTTATTATTGAAACTCTTCGAATTTAAAATCTTGAAACCGTCACTGTGAGCAACTATCAAAACCAATAAAGCCATTAAACCACGCTCTAATAGTTAGAACTTCTAATCAAAAGTAAACCCTAATTAATTAATATCAGTTCGTATCCACAAAAGAACTCATCATGAATAGGTTCGTGCTTCGATATTCTCTTCTCTCGATTCCTTACAATTCGTGCTCTCAATAGGCGAGCATATATTGGACACGTTAACCTGAAAAGAGAGGCCAAAGCCGTGCATGTGTGTTGGTAACCACTCTCCTATCATCGAGTTGGTTACAACCAGTTTTGTAAGAGGTTTTAACCACCTCTTAATTCAAAATAAGTTCATTTAATTTTCCTCTGTAATATTTAATGAGAATTAAGTATATTTAATATCTGTCCAATTACTTACATATCAAAACACATATACACTCGCCTCCAAAAAAAAAAAAAAACACATATACACTAAATATAGATTGAGCTCACTCACATTAAGAGCAAAACTCTTACACCATTACCTTACCATCACCATCACATCACCCCTACCGCTATCACTCGCACCATTATCTTAAATTTGGTCAACCTAAGATTTGAGGGTATAAAAATCAGCAAATGGAAACTAAATTGTGGTTTTATATGGCATTGTTTGTTTGGTGTCTTATAATTCTATTTTTTATTAGAAGTTTTTTGTTTGTGAATATTGCTCGTAATTATATAGAGCTCATGATGCTAAATCTTTGAATGATCATGTAATGCAATTGATTATCAAAATCAAAACGCATTCCAAAAGACAAAGTTGCATTTTAAAGCTTCTAAATGTGCAATCATAAGATGTCCCTCATGCACATCACGTAATTTAAGCAAAGTGATTGGAAAGATTATCAAAATAATGATATTGCAGAGCACTCGTCCTAAATGTTTGATTTCGGATGTAAGTAGGGTGAAAACATTCATGATCACGATAACCTGATAGCAATCCGATGTGCTCACTCTTCTTCAATTAAAAGCTTGCCTTTTGTTTTTTGTTTGATTCAATTTAGAAATGAGAAATTAGGTTCTCATCTCTTATTTTGCTACTCCATTGATTAAAGTCTTATTCATTTTCAAATTTTTATCAAGGTTCTTGAGTATTAATAACATCATTAATTATTTTAATTATAAAATATTTTTTTTATTTTTAAATATATTCCTTTAGTGTTAAAAATGTTGCAATTAGTATATTTATATTTCTGGCTAAATTTTTTATCATAGATATATTTTTATTTTCAGTTTGTACCCATTTTTAATTTGCAAACCTTTTTTTAATTTGTATCAATTTTTTTTTTCTGTTTTAATTTGTACCCATATATTAATTTATTTTTGTGCCCATATTTTTTAAAGTTTTATTTGTATTTGTGCCCATGTGTTTACTGTCATGTGACATTATATAATTAATCAATGATAGAAAAATTAATTATGGTATATATATGTTTTATGGCTAAACTTTGTATCATATATTTATATTTTTAGTTTGTACCTACTTTTAATTTGCAACCCTTTTTAAAATTTATAGTATTTTCTTTTTAGTTTTAATTTGTACCCATGTATTAATTTCTTTTTGCGCCCATAATTTTTTAAAATTTCATTTGTACTCATAATTTTTTTATCTTTTATTTGTACCCTAATTTATTTATAATGTACCCATTCTTCCTTAGTAATGTACCACTTTGTTATATGTTAAATGTACCAAATTTTTTTGTAAAATGTACCAATTTTTTTTTTAACACTATGGATACATTCTTTACATAGATTTTATCCATTTATTCAATCAAAATGTTTGAATTTTTTTATTGTAGCCATTTCTAATAGTATTGTAATGAGGGATTTTAAATTTATAGGATTATAAATCTCATAAAAAATCAAACAATTAATGTCAAAACTATAAAGATATAAATATTAATAGTAATATAATGAGGTGTACAAAGTCAATGGACTTTGATCAAACTTTGAATACCATTAATGTCTTAGTCAAAGGGTGTTAAGAACTAGAGACCACATCCAAACTATTCCTTAAGATTAATTATTTAATTAGATACCTTTTCTTTTCATGCATGTTAACTACTTTTTCATCTTATGATTATGTTTTTTAATTTCATTTATCTCGTAAAATAATAATCTGTGGTTTGCTTCGCTCGTGTTTTGATAAAATAAAATAAAAATCATAGATGCATGTGTCATCCTACCAAACATGATGTGGACTTGAGACGACGATAAATTACATGTGATAGTGAGATGCATGCATGCATCATGCGATCGGTGTCTTTTTTTTTTAATGAATTTTTTGCTATTGATGAAATATAAAATCTATAGGCAATAACAATCAGAAATTATTTAAATTGTAAGAAGACGACCGTAAAATAAAAATGTATCCACGTACATTTCAATTGCCAGCCTGAGTGGAAAAAAACACATTATTAAGATTCATTTTAAGATAGGGTTTTTTGGTGTGATCGGCAATTAGTGGAGATGAGAAGGAATAATGTGAAGGGAGAATGAAGATTTGGACTTATTACCAAATACCAATTCCAAGCAAGTAATTAGCTAACACACTTTCCTCCTCTGCAGGGTACGCACTACACGCGACAAGCTTAAAAGTTTGAACCATTTCATTTGGTTAGTTATTTGGAAAATTAACATTTCATTTACCACTTAAAAGCAGAAGATCAGGAAAAGGGGTGATTGGATTTGGTTAAGCACGAGAAAGATAGAGAGAAAAAGATAAAAAGGATTTGACTATTAATTGGCCAAGTCTAGTCCATTAGATTTTCCAATCAACCATTTATATATGCCTTTTTCCTTGTCCAAGAATCCTACGAGGCTGCTAAATATTGCACTGCTGCCCCAGTAAAACCAAATACGTTTATTGTTGATTCAGGATCATATTATTTGTATGGGTGGTGCTATTTGATACCTATTTTTACTTCTCATGTACTCTTTCAATTTCTGGTTGTCAGATCGAATAAATTAAAGAAGATCAAATGATAAAAATTAACAAAAGGTGTGTGGAGTGTAAAAATGTGTGTGGATAGCACTACCCTATTTGTATTAGTCTCTATTTATTATTACTCTTCCATTTTCTTGTAACAAAATTATATTGAGGACACAACTCAATTTGGGCTTATTCAAATTGGCTAGGGTGAAACATAAAGCTCTAAGCAAACATGCAACAATTAAAAAAACCAACCAGTTTAAGAAGCTAGAAAAATTTCCCAAAATTATCAAATACTAATGCAACTTTAAAATATCATGTAATATAATCCTTTTTCCTTTTGTCTTCATAACTTTACTTTTAGTAACTATCAAATTGAATTATACAATATGTTCTTCTTTAAAATATTGTACAATTGTTTGGATCTGACTTTGCACCATGTACTCTAAGCTATTGGATAAGAGGAATATTAAGAATCATGAATTGATTTTCGGACAAATGTTGAATCAAGTACATAATCAATCTAAGTTTAGAGTCCTAGTCGAAGGCGGCGAGATCTTGCGACAATCGAGTTTCGACTGAGAATAATTCCGAGTATATTTAAAGAATATGCTGAACAATATCATAATTATACTATTCGGTAGACTTGGCCATCACGAAATTTATCCCTATAAATACAAGAGGTTTTGTAATGTAGAGAACCCCTTCAACTCAACAAACAACTCAAAACGCTCTGCGAAACCCTCGCTCTATGTGAAACCCTTCTCACACCTTTAAGAAAAATACTAGCTACCCTTACCCACCTCCCCACGTCAACACACTTTTAGTTTGGATAAGTAAACAGCAATGTGTTGACAACCGGCAACACCTTTAGTTTAGACAAGTAAACAACTCTGGCGCCGTAGAAGCATGCAGCATAGAAGCACATTCAGTTAGACTATTTCTAAGGTGGTTGATTACATATCCAAGTTTCAACAGGCAAAGAATTCTGAGTTCATTTGCCTAAAGACATCACTTCATTAACTTCCCAGCAAAGTGAAGTGTTCTACGATTCGTTACTCTCAAGTGCATTTTGCAGTTCGGTATTCAGATAGCCAAACCACGTTCACCATTAAAACTCTCATCACCTTGGAGCACATGTGCCCTTACAACCTGGTATCGATTGAGCGCACCTATATTCTCACGTTTATAGTCGAAGTGGCCGAACTTGGTGCAGAAGATCTTGATCTTCACAGTGAACTAGGCAACCTTGTCTTCAGGTATGGAATCCATCATTGTATGATAAAACATCAAACTTTATTGATTGATAATTGATAAGATAACAAACATAAGGTCTAAACATCCATCTTTTTTAATTACAAGCGATATTTTACACTAATCTACATTAAGGGAGGGGAGGGGTGTGTGGAGCCAAAAATAATCAAGAAAATTATGGAGACGACACGTATACTTTTCGGTCAAAAGGACAAAATTACCCTTAAGGCACACCGGGATTCCCATGCGCATGTAACGGACAATAACCGCTCAATCAAGATCAAAGGTGATCAAAATGGTATTTATTCAAAACCTTCTCATCACTCCTCATCAAATCCTCACCCACAAGGTAACTCTCATTTATTCTTTTCAAATTGGGATTAATTACCCAATTAATTAATTAATTACCCTTAATTGCAAGATATTATTTGACATAATATCTATTCAAAATACCAACATAAGTGGCCCGTGCCTATTTCTCCAAATAGGACCGGCCACACCCCTATATATAGCCTTTCATTTTCTCCAAAAACCTAAGTCCAATTCTCTCCCAAAAATTATCTAAACACTTTTTCTCAAATTCTAACTTTGGCATCAGAGATTCTTCGGCCAAAGCCCCCCCCCCCCAATTCATCGTAGGTGTGTGAGGCTCTTGGCCTTGATCTTAGGTGTTAATTGTTTTGCAGGTACATTTTCCTCCAAGAAGAAGAAGGTGGAAATTTGCATCCACAGGATGGAATCCGAAACGTACTGGGTTGATGAGGAAGACCCTAACAACCATGACAATCCACTACTTGCAATGCCTAAACGTCTAATTTATAATCTTTAAAGCCAAAAACTCTACGATTTCCATATGATTAAAAAACTAAAAATAAATAAATAAATAAAGAAAACGTCATTGAAACTTAAAACCCTAATAAAACTTTGTAAACAATGAAATTTGGCCGAAAAATCCTCTGTTAGAACCAAGCGGTGAGTTTGATGTGTATCGCAGTTTCGAAACAATAGATTATGAACCCTAGTCGTACACCAAAGCCCAAATTTGCAAAGCTTTGTTCTTACCACCCGATTTGCGCCTTTGGACTTGATCTTTAGTCTATTAGGCGTATGATCTACATCAACTTTTATCTTGTCAAGAAAATTTTTTGGCCTAAACTCGAGCCAGTTATAAATAGTAGTAACTTCTATATTGTTATAAATTATAATTTTTTAGATTTCGTCCTAAAAAATTTGCCTCCACATAATAATAATTATCAATAAGAACATAACTCTTTATGTATCTTGCTAACCACTAATAGCTACTTAAGGCTATGTCTATTTTCCTGATGCCTTTATATCTGCACAATTTTATTAAGAATAACTAAGTTGAAAAATAATTTTTATAACTTACACCTTTATAAAGTAATAACTTCGTTGTAATAATAACATTGATTAATTTGGTTCCAACATTATTACAACAGAAATGTTTTTAAGTTAATCAGGAGAGAGAGAAAATAATGAAAGGATGGCCATCCGAACCCAATTGAATTTAAATATGATGATGATGATGATATGTGGGGTTGAGACTTGGAGATCGACTTTCAGAGTTGAGATGGAGAAAGGCAGTCAAACCCAACAAAGGTCATAATCAACTTTCACAAGGCGTGCATGCATGACTCATGATAGTCACTCAGCCTCCATCATCACATCTCATCAACTTCTCATCCACTCATTCAACTCCTCACTCTCCTGTTTTTTTAGTTTGGGGTAAAGCCATCCGGGCACTATTCTTATTCTTCACGTTCTTTTTAATTTTTTATTGTCTAATAAAATGAATTTAAAAAAAAATATTAATTAAATGACATAAAATAACCAAAAGTACGTAAAAAGTAAAAATAAGGGTACGCATGTAAACAGCACCACCTATTACATTTTGACTCTTTCATTTTTCTTTACTATTGTAATTCAAACTTTTATTTGCTGCCTCGTCTAGGGCATCGTTACAGTATTATCGGATGTTCTCAAAGAAACGTGCAAGTCTATTGGAAACAATGACAAGTACCCGATAGATGAAAAAGGAAGAAAAATAACGAAAGAATAGAAAAAGTGAAACTCAATTATCTCCCAGCGTGTTCATATTGAAGGTGTCTTATATGCATGACGACATTTTGTTTTCCTGACAAATTACCAGACTCCAAAAAAGAAGAAGAAAAAGTCAATTGGTAGCAAGTCGTGGTTATCTACCTCTTTCGAGGGTCGAGAAGACTCACAGAAACATTTCAACCTCTTTCTGGCTACAAGTCTGACTTCCACACCAGCAACAGATTTTGAACCCAAGACCTCTAGCAGGTGTCAAATTACCAAACCTTGACATTGGTGACCTTTTTTTTTATTTTTTTTATTTCCTTCTTTTCTAGAGTCGTTTGCTTCCCATACCACTAGAATTCAATGGACTGGACTAATGATAGTATAGTCTCGTATTATTATTCGTAGCAACTAATTTTAATGAAATTACAAGGGACTCGCCTTGACTAAATTCTTAGTTATCCGATCTTAACGAGACCAGCTCCCAGAAAGTAGAGGATTGCTAATCATCAACCAGTTCTCATACCTTCTTTTGTATTTCTCTTATTTTTTGGTTGACAAAAAAATTATAGAATTTCTTGTGATCTTGGGTTGTGGTTTGTTGGGCATTTTGGTTTTTTATTGAGAATTTCTTGAGATCTCTGGGTTGTGATTTGCCGAGATCATTTGGAGAAAGATGGCTTAGCCTGTCGTTTAGTTTGGTACTGCACCAAACGTTTTGCTATTGTTATCTGCCAAACCAATCCAACTTAATCCCTAAAGTTAGTTTAGTACGAAATAGTTCAGTGCAACAAACATACACTTATTGTTTAGTGAGATGTTAATACAATTATTTGCAATCAAGGAGCCAGATAACATCCATAGGTCGAAATGCTTTGCAGAACTTGGGGCACTTGTCAAGATTGAATTGATAGAACTTGGAGTGTTGCTATTACATAAATAATATAGTTTTATTTGGTCGGTTTAGATATCTCTAAAATGATTCCATATTTATGGACTTTTATGCATGATTTATACTTAAAGAAGAAGAAAAAGAAGAGGATGGAAGAATGATTAATGGAAAAGGATTGGAGCCCAAGGGGAGTGGGGGCGGGGGACGGTGACATTTGGGCAAAGCAGAGGCAATTGATAAGGTTTGTGAAAAAATCCTCGTCATATTGTCTGGCAGTCAGCCCCATCGGAATCATCGGAATCATTGCATGCATCATAATCCGACCGACCGAACGACCTACAACTACCCACTAGGCCCCCAAAATTTCCGAATTGCCAGGCACACTAAGACAATTGTTTTATGCCTTTGATGCTGCCTGATGATGGGTAAGTGTCATCGGTTAATAACTGCGGATTCCATAAATTTCCTATTTATTTAACAGTGTACACTCAAAGACGCGCGTGGATGACTGTCCAATAACATTTAAGTACTCATTGACGCCCCTTTACAGTCAACAAACTGGATTAATTTAGCATTATTTACTGAGCACGAGTAATGTAACCGAAGATTATTAGTTCATAAGCAAGAGAGAGGATAAATATTAAGAAAAATAGATATGATTCCTACTTCTTAGTGTGGTGCATCATGCATGCATGCATTCACGTACATATTATATTAGTTTGTTAATCCTTTAAATGAGTTAAACTAGGCAGGAGATAAGGCTGAGCATCAATCAACCAGACATAACACGAAGAGAGTGCAGAATATGTCCCTTATTCAACTACAAAATCCCAATCAAAAGCAAAAAAGAATCCCCTAAATTTGCTTTCCAAAGGTAAATAAGATTAATTAAGGCAGCGAATGCTTGAGAAAGTTATATAGATAATAATCACGTACCAAAACTGGAGGAGAAAGCGTTGAACGTGTGTCGAAAGCCACCTCCCTCAACCAATACCCAAACAAATCTGCTACATATGTTTAGGCTCAGATAGATTTAAGCTTATATATGTGCCTTTTATGCATTTGTCTACCAACCTTGTATGCTTCTCTTTTGAGAGGAATAAACTTGATTCAACTTGCAAAATCTAATACAGCCCCACAAATCACATGCAATGCAATCGCACCTTAATCTCAGTCAGCTGCAACTCGCGCTTTCAATTTCAACAGCAGCAATCACTCTCCCTGAAACAGAAACATTCAAAGCTTTTTCGGCATTATGCAATAATCAATTCTTTGAGTAACAGAGCAAGCTAGTAAGCAGATGAGTCTAATGGAGCATACTTATATTATACTAACCGTTAGGGGTTCAATTCTATATCATTTAAGAATCCATGGGACAGGGTTGAGACTTCAGAGAGAGATAAAGTTTACAAAAATAAAAAATAAAAAATCTATTTACCAAAGAAAAATTAACCATGGTTTTAAACACTGACGTACTTTGCATGTTAAAACTAAGCACCTGACCGTGGCAGATTTCTGTCAGTAGAAACATTTTACTGTTTTATAAATTTTCAATCTTTCACTAGTCTTCGATAAATGAATAAAATCATTCCACTCCAGAAACCTACAAATCTTCAGTGGCAAATTTAACCCTTACGATTATAGCTAGCTGCAATTTAAATGATATCAAACACATCAGAACAAAACGAAACTTGAGATATACTAAACTGAGAATCCGAAAACCAAAACGGATTCCAAATTACCATATCATTGGTCAATGAGAAACATACCTGATACCTGATACTATCTTAAATATGAAGACTACCTCTTTAAAATCTGGTTGCTTCTTGTCTTCCATTTCCACGTCCCTTCAAACAATGTCAATCAATCTGAATTTTGAACTGAAACCCAAAACAACCTTCTGGCAATAACTCAGCTATATAACTGAGGTGATTTACTATGGTCGAGTCAATGGCCACGATTGAGGCAAACATCTAAACCAACACGGCTCTGAAGTATGCCACAAGAAGCACTGAACGACCAAGAGATAAGCAAAAAGCTAGAAAAATTCAATGAAAGAAGGTGCACCTTCATAAAATCTCACATTATTTATTGATAGGGACTCACTCTTAGGTCCTCTTCATTTTCAACCTAACATAATCATATTGATGCTTCCAATGAGTAACTTCTTCATTGTATAACTACTTTCAGTGATCTATGAAAGAACTGCTACTAGAGAAAGGAAGTGGAAGGATATCATTTTCTAACCAGAAACATTTATTTCTCATTCTAGAATACGGTAATGACTTTTCCTTGGTAACAAGAAAAATAGACTGTTTTTAGCGGTGAATGTCTGATACTTGTTGAGGTGATCACTAGCATACCCAAGGACAAATACTTGACCATGTTCACAGAAAAAAACAATTTGCTCGATGTAATACTCATGCACTGTATCAGGCATGCACAAAGACAGAAACTTGATGTTCTATAAATGTAATTTATGGCGTCTTATATATCACCAATATGCATAACTGAAGCTGGTGAGTCAGACAACAAAATAGACAATATATGCCCTAAATATGGAACGAACAAAAGTAATTAACTCCAGCATCAACAAGGATAAGGTCATAAAATAACGGAGTGAGAAATCTACAAACCAGATAACAGCGCATCAAAGATTAAAAACCACTCAGGATCTATTAGCATTTGAATCTAAATATGGGAAACTGACCTTTTCTTCCATAGGATACTTAACAAAAAAGTGATCGAACTTTCAGAGTTTGGCAGCCCAAGCTCATGCACCAAACATTGACCGAGTAGTTTTCATATGTATTTTGAAAATTAAACCTACAATGGTAAAAATTAGACGCCTACTGATGTACAGACTTTCAACTTAAAAACCTATGAAGACCAAAAAGAACGCGACTGACAACCAGCTGTTTCCAATTTTTTTTTTCTTTCCATTTTGAGTGATAAGATTTGCTACCTTGTCACATTTCTGCCATCTTAAAAGACATTAGAAATAGGTTCTTATTACAAAGTATAGCCCTAACTGAAATCTTTCTCTTTAGAGCTAAATGTCAACATCCCTCACAAATTTTGAAAAAATTGGCAATCCTAATCTTCTTCTTACCACTTGCATGTCCAAGGTATTTCAAGAAGTCAATGTTTAGCATTGAAAAATGCCATCGTATTATCTTTATTTCTACTTCCAAACTTAGAGGATTGGGTGGCAAATGGTATGAACTCATATGACCTTATCTTAACACTTATCATCCAACCAAAATATACAATATGAATAATGGTGCCTGATAACTTAATGCAGAATTAATCGAAGGATCAAGTAAACTCAACGAAAGTAGAGTTGGTCAGCAAAATAATGCCACAACCGACCATTAGTTTTGGACTTGTCATAATAAAATCCAAGAAAGTATCAGTTTAAAGAACTAGCAGCTGACAGTTTCAAAAGCTAGTAGTAGTACATATATATTTACCAAGATATAAAGCATGTACAAGCATACAGAATCAAGAATTAGCACCTATAAGACTTGCAAATATAGACTGCTCTTTGGCATACAAAAAGGACCCTGTGCCATGGCATAACACCAGTAACTATCCTCAATATATCCTTGAAAGAGAACAACACCGAAAGATTCTTCCATGGAAAGTTCAATTCTTGGAAAGAGGACAAAAAGGTGCTCTTATAGATAGCCCAGATGCCATACATCAAATTGCAGTACCTTTTTACTGAATGAATTCAAAATGCTTTTAACAGCAGTCAGAACTTCATACATGGTTGCCAAACACAGCCATATGAACTAAATTCGGAAACCTTCTGCAAACAAAAATGTTTGCAGGATAATGATGAGGAAACTTGAATTATATTGATCTATATCTCCAGGAAACAGCTTTTTGTTTATCTCAACCTTCTCCTTCTAGGTTCAGATGTATATCCGTTGTTTGAATCAGAACCTCTTGAATTAGTTCTCCTAGAAGATGAGGGAAGCAATGCAAAAGTTGTTTCTGAACCTGTTGGCTGATCCACAATAATGGTATCAGTTCTTATAAAGGAAGCAGAGGGGAGCGCATCAGAGTTGATTTCAGCAGCAGTATCAGAAGTCTGCGTTTCTGGTTGTATAGCTGCAGCGATGCTCGAAGATGTATCTCCATTATCAATATGTAAAGACTGATGACGGTTTCTTCTAACATGGTGACCATTACTATATTCCTCGAGGTCCTCGACTAATCTTTCTGCTGAATCCAATGCAGTATTCAACGCTGACGAAAGGGAAGATACTGAAGCGGCCCCTTGTAGTAATAATCTTGAAACTTGAAGGGAATCATGCTGGTGTTGGTTTCTTGTCTCAGTGGCAGGTGATGCCTGTGATGTCTGGTCCTGGCTGGGCACGAAACTAGTTCTTTCAGCCATGACTTGTGCACGGAAACTATCCCGTGACCGTCTTCTCTCCCCCATTGAACCAACTATGTTGCTAAGTTGCTGAATCCTTTCTTCAATCAATGCAGAAGATGGGCCCCGCCTAATAAGCTGCTGCCTCAAACCCTCAATCCTGTGTGCAGGGGGCCTAGGAGGGGCCTTTGAAACAGACTCGTTTGACTTGTGAAAACATTTACCATCCCCATTCCCGTAAATTGGAATCAGACTTGAATCAGTTACTTCTCCTTTACACACGGGGCATTCCTTTGCATTTGAATCCACATACGACAACTGATAGAAGCATGGCCAACAAAACAAATGACCGCAACATGTCAACATAGGATCTCTTGCCATATCCAAGCATATATTACAATCAAAAAAGCTCCCAGTATGAGGCTCTGCCTTTTTCACATTTGTATCCATCCCCAGTGCCTTGGCTATCAAATGCATGTTATCACCTCTGTTGGTTTTGCCAGATTCCACTGTTTCTCGGGCAGCTGGAGCATCGTCCTCATTCTGACTGTGTTCGTTTTGTGTATCAGAAGCAACAACACCAGCAGTGATATTCACAATTTGAGGGGAAATTTGAGCTTGTCGCCACCTCTGACGCTGCCTAGCCCTGGAAGTGACTGCTTCTAGTTGTCTGATACGTTCTTCAATGCGTCCATGGGCAGTTTCAAGCTCATCGAGTATGTTATCTAATCCGATCACCGAATCAGGCAGTTGGTCTAAAGGCTCTTGGTTTAAATCCAAAATCATGATTTCTTCCCTTATATTACTCCCCATCTCCATATATTTCCACCAACCTTATTCCTTTCGGAACAAGAACCCAGTTGAATCCAGAACAATTTGAGTCACCCACTACCAGAAAATAAGCAACAAACAAGGTTACTTTCCTGTCAAACATGCAAAAACAATGTCATTGGATTTAAAGGGGTATGCTTCATCACTTCAATACAACCAAAACAAATTAAACTGAACATTTTATCTCATACATTACATAACCCTGGTAAAAAAAAAATTCCTTGAAAATTGAAAACTCAAACGTACATCACCATTTTCTAATTAATTATGCTTTGATTCAGGAAAATTACAAGCCCTGCGTAAGTCCAGGCAAACAACGAATCAAGAAATATCAACAAGGAAAGATTTCCAATTGGCAGATGATCAGATTTATGTACCTTTAAACATTATATATGATATATCGTCGTTAAACAGAGAGAACAACTACAGGAACAAATTAAAAAGGAAAGAAGAAATAATTGAATAAAGCTATACCTGTATGTATATGTATAGGTATAGGATCGGCCAAGGACCCAGGAGCCAGCTGCTTCATTTATTTCTTCTTTCCTCTGTGTTTTGTGCATGAGAGAGAGAGAGAGACAGAGGCGCCAATGGCAGATAAGCGACTGGGAATATACCGCCTTGGAGCCAAGCCAGTTCATGACCATAACGTGCTGTTGCCTGTGTGCCGTTAGGTTTCCCTCCGGGTCTGCTGGGAGACGGCCCAGACTCGCTTAGGCCCGTCAATTGCCCTGCCTCAAACCCTGACTTGGAGCCCAATATAGGCTGCAGGCTGCTATTCTTGAATCTTGATATTTTCTCATACATTAATTTTAAACAATTAATTTTTTTTTTATTTTTTTTTATAGAATAACACTTAAACAACTTTACTTATTATTAAGGATGTTCTTTATGTTATAAGGACAAAGAATTAAAAAAAGAACCACACTTCAAGAGGGTTTTAAATTAAAAGAAAATGGCCTTAATAATTTAAAAAATGTCGTTAATAATAAAAAAACATGTGCAATGATAAAGAAAGTTACTTTAAGAATTTTGCACAAATGAGCCGCAAAACCACAAGGATGGCATAAGTAGAGCCACTCTTTGTACCCACCCAACTTGGTTGCATTAATGACACATGAAGGTCTCGCTGCTGGTAGGCCCCGGAGGAAGTGAGAAGGAGAGAAGGAGTTGGTGAGGGTGGGAGTGGTGAGTATGAACCAATGGCTTTGAAGCACAAGTTGTTTGGAGATCGGTCTTGCAATCTCCGCAGTGCTAGGAAAATCCATGTACGTGCTTCATGCATGTACGGCAATTGAAGACCCCATCAGAATATAATGGGGTTGGGAACAAAGTTCGTAGGATACGTTCTTTTTCATCAAACGGATGCGTGATTTTGCTAAAGGCATTTGTGAACATGAGACGGGAAGGAAGCAAATGCATGGTGTGCAACTGTATATCCATCCGCCAGAGGCATCTAGTTTGCAGGCTGCGCATGTGGCCGCTAGTCGCTGCCCGTTTAAGATTTTTTGTTGGGTCTGTGGGTGATAAAGATTAGAAAGGATCAAGGGATGTGGGTGGCTAAAATGTTTGAAGCAAGGCCCGAGGTTGAGGTTGACCAACTACCTGCATGATCAGATCTCTCGTTCCCTCACTCTCTCACACACGCACAGAGGGAGGAACTCATGTTTCAGATGATCTCTAACTAACTTTCTTGTCTCTCAACTGGATAATTAAATCAATAGGTGCTCTTAATTATGATAATTTCGTCCCCTTCATCCTTTGTGTGCAATGTATATCGATCGAATTAAGCCTAGTGGACTTAACCAAGGATTAAAATATCAGCCGTGCAGATAATATCGGGCCTCCAATTTACTGATATTTCAGGGGATATATCATTATCGTTTTAGGTATCGGAAAAAAATCAACAAAAATGGCAGATATAGGCATTGAAACACATAATTTTGGTCTAAAACTTTCATAGATGTTATGTACATTATCAATGAATGTATTGAACAAATAAAACTCAAAATTTATTAATAATAAGATATATATATATATATATATATATATGATGAAATATAAGTGGTATGTAATGCACGTTAACAAAAAGTTTTCTATTAAAATGTTTATTAGAATGAATAAACCATGCATAAACCATAGTTTGTTAAAACATTAGATTACAATTTAGATAAGTGTCCAACTACATAAATGAAGAGCTCCTATGAGGTTCAAACAATGAGGAACAACCATCTAGATTCATACAATAGTCATACCAAGTCATGTAACCCGAGCAGTTTGTAAGCCATGTTTGAACATGGTGCACATATGTCTTTCTTGAGCTTTCTACTGTCCTTCCATACATGGGATAGTTAGGATTAACCCAACTAGTAGGTCCATAGTCTGTTTCATCATCTTGAGCTCCATAACTAGTTCCACTATAATCAGACATGACATACCCATAGCCATCATAAGATTCATTTGAGTTAGTACTAGGTCTAGTTCCTATGCTCATAGATCCAAAACTGATCACCATGTCATCTTCAGATAAATTGATGGGTTGGCTTCTTTTCCTTGAGTATTGCTTCCTAATTGCGCCAATGCCTGGTCCAGGTTCTCTGCATCCACGATCCTCATCATGGGTGGCATGAGTAAAATCAGCCTCGATAGTAAATGGGCTATATTGTCTTCCTTCTTCATTACCTCCTGATCCATCATTACTTCCTCCATCATTATCTGACGAATTGGATGAACTTTCCTTTCTACTAGTACTGGCATCGTCTTTCAAGGGATGTCTTTGACCTTGCCGAGTGCCAAGCATATCCCTTTCAAATGATGAAGTATCTCCACTCCTAACATCTTCGGATATGACTCTATTAACATCAACTCCTTCTTGGGCAGCATGTTGTGCTATAACGGCATCAGGGTTGCCTTGTTCATCATCCAAGTGAGTTGTCATAATCCATTGTTGAATTGGATTATTATCATCATCAGATGGTTGTCCTGCAATGTCAAGAAGGTCTATATAGTCATTTTCTGCAACCTTGTTCATTTCGTCCTTTTCATCACGTAGCTTGAGTTTCATATTATAATAGCAAAAGACAATCTTTTCCAGCCTAGTATATGCGAGATGGTTCCTTTGTTTCGTGTGAATAAGAGCAAATGTACTCCAATTTCACTCACATGTCGATGATGATACTGTCTGTGACAATATATGCATAGCAATTTTTTGCAAGTTCGAGGCAGAATCACCATGAAGATTCCACCATTCTGCTGGGGGGATCGATTTTCTTGATTTGACGGCCATCTCAGTGCGAAATGTCTTTCTATAGTCTCTAAAATTTATCACCTGGATTCACAATGTTTTGTGTTCAGTATGCATAAAACTAAACTTAATGAGGTAGACATTGTTTTGTGTTCACTTACCTCGGCCCCAAATGCTTGCAAACCTATATCCCCAGTTGGATTCAACCTTTCAAATACGCGTTGGAGTCCTGAAAGTAACTCTTTATTGTGGCCAACCCCTGTTTCATATTGATATCTAGGGTTCAAGTAGTGGGCTACAAATATGAAAATTAGTTAATGTCCGTTGTATAAATTTAAAAATTGATGCATGTTTTTACTAAGAGATTAAAACATACCAGCTTGATGTAATGGATGAGATAATGTGACATCCCATCTGTGATTGATGATTTTGAGAATCCATTTTTTTCCCTTCAACTTCAAAATCTTCTCTTTCATTATGTGAAACATATCATATAAGATAGGCATTGTAGAAACTACCTCTGTGTCAACAATTCGCAGAATGCTATACAAAGGCTCATAGATGGATTGCACTTCTTCCATGGCATCCTAGAATCTATGATCAAGGACTCGACTTTCAATTCTCTTCCCTTCTTCTGATTCACTGAATCGACTATTATACCATTCCTCACTTGTAAAAAGTTGCCTCAGCCCAGCTTTCTTATTTAAGATGCTATTAATGGTGATGTAGTTTGTCGCAAACCGAGTTGCACCGGGTCGGACCAAATCTCCTTGACAGAAGATCCTCATCTGACCCAATAGTCAACCATGATTGTAAATGTAGTTGGTTAATTTCCTAGCTTTATTTATGACATTAGCCACCGACTCTTGCTTCCCAATATCTTCAAATATTAGATCAATGCAATGTGCAACACAAGGAGTCCAATAAATAGGATACTGCTCCATCATTATCTCTCCAGCCTTAATAAAGGCTAAACCATTGTCAGTGACAATATGAACAACATTCGATGGCCCAACCTCTTTTATGACATCTTTTAACAATTTGACGATGTACTTTGCATCCTTGGTTTTATTTGAAGCATCCATTGATTTCAAAAAAATTGTTTTCCCGTTTGAGTAGACCATGAAATTTATTATGGACAACCTCGTCGGGCCAGTCCATCCATCACTCATGATGGTGCATTCATACACGCCCCAATCTTCCCTTACCTTTTCCACATAGACTTGCATGTTTGTGTGTTCCATATCTAAGTACTTATGCTTTATTTCATATAGAGATGGTGTGGCTACGCCTTGGCCTAATATAATCGAACTCATATTAGCAATTGGTGTGTTTAGAATATTTAAGTTCAAGAAAGGAAAGTCATAAGGAATAAAGCAAAACCTGCTTGTTGGGCTGCATCAATCATGTTCTTGAAATGAGGGGAACCTGCTTTTTGAGGAGTCACATTCTCAAGTATGAAGAATTTGCTACAGTATCTTCCAAGTACCTCTGCTGAGTTTCTAATCATGCCTTTGATTGTTCTCTGTTTTGCTCTAGTGTTCTTATGTGGCATTGGTACCGAAGGAGATCGGAGTGGGTCTCGAAGTGCGACGATATTGCGGTTGACTACTACCACTTGCTCCCCTTGCAAATCGTTTGCTTCCCATTCCGTAAACTCCTCCTTGTCTAAACCATTCTTCTTCATTCAACGCTCTAATGGCAGCAAGGTAATCTTCTTTCTTTGCAGGGTGCATGTCTGGAGGATATGCATATCCATCCTCATCATCATCAACATCAACTTGATTGCTACTTTTATTGCCCATGTATCCCCCTCTGGCTGTAGATCTTATGTTTTCTTCAACAGATTTCTTATGTTGTTTGCTAGACTCTTTATCCTTTATCCATGCAATTACCTCCTTCTTAATATCTGGTGGTACTTCTTTGCACTTCTTTACACTCTTATGTGGATCAAATCCGGCCAAATGAAACTTTAACTGTGTAATTCCACCACTTTGAAATGTGGATTCACAAAATGTGCATATTGTGCCATGCTTATTGCCTTCTATTGGACAAGCATATTTCCATGCCACATCAAGACCACCAGGCACACTAGTTCCACTCGGTTTACTACTACTTGCCATTTTTAATCTATCACACTTAAATATATTAAATTAACTTACAATATCAAATCTATCACAAAAATAATACAGACCATGAGGGAGAGCCACATACCTGAAACAGCAGTCAAAGAGAACTTGCAAACAAGGAAAGAAGCTCACAAACTAAATAAAAATTGAAAAGCTCGCAGAGAAAGAAGAGAAGTGAAGATTTGGTGCCCCAAAAAAAGTAAAACAGCCTCTGATTTAAAGAGGGCTTCTCTCGTTATAACAATGGGAAGTTTTGGGGGTTGGGGGACAATGGTATATGACCTTTGTAGACTTTATTTTATGGATTCCATTTAGATGATTCTCTGACTTTGATGGAAATAAAGGTAGTCAGATTTTTTTGGAGGTATATGGGCAGTGCATTGCATATTGCCAATTGCCTGACTTCAAAAAGTGAAAAAGAAACTACCAAAAAACAAAACAAATATTAAATGATAAAGAGTTCCACAAGAAGCTCAGACACATGTGCATCATTTCTTGCGGGTATTAAAGATATATTTGACCAGAAATTTAATATTTGGATTTGTGTATTTCTTTCTCTTCAGATAAGACACGTATGTCCCCTCAATTCATTGTGCATAGATTCTTTATAGTAATGATTAATGGATACTCCAAAAAATCTTTTGAATTGGATATTGCCAAAAGCCTTCACACATATCTAATCACTGCCCACATACCTCGAAAAAATCTTTTGGGTTTCAATTTGCTTCAAAACTTTTGAATTTTGTTGGGTTTTGTTATAGGTATCGGGAAATATCGAGAATATCGACAAAATATCGGAGATATCGCACTTATCGGGGATATATCGTCGATATAGGGGAAGATATGACCTTACCCCCCCAGTATCGATATCGACAGTCAAAAATATCAATATATCGGCCGATATATCAGTGTATCGGCCAATATTTCAATCCTTGGACTTAACTATATAATCAGAGATATTACTGGGGACAATACAATATGTGTGTGTGTGTGTGTGTGTGAGACTGGTGAAATCAATTCTTTTATTGAAACTAGTTAGTTAATTCTGAACTGGTTGGAAGGAAATTGTAGGGTGACTTTACACACATTGAAGTCGATGAGCCTACCTCTCCAACAGCAAGCCTTGTTAAAGTAGTCGTACCGGATCGTCCGATCATCGATCTCAAGAGTTCTTTCTAATATATCTCCCCAATTGGCAAAGAAAAGAATGAAATAGGCTACAACTACAAAATTATTAAGCATCCTCACTGAAATTATCTTGGATCATTTATCTTGAAATTTAAGTCAACGAGCCTACCTCTTAAGGAGCTAACATATATGCTGATAACACCATACAATATTATATGACTAATGTTTACAGTTTTAGAGTCCAACGGTTAATTTCACCCTAATTAACTATAATTTCATTGGCCAGAGATGAGGATTCTAGAGAAAATGAAGGTATTACAGAGATATGTAGTTATATAATGTAACCCTATATAAACACATAATTTCACGGTGGTATCTAGGTTGCAAAACATTAAGTAAAATTAGCAACTTGAAGCACTGGGAAAACCAATCGGTTAAGTTGACATTGTCTTCCTATACATTCTCAACCACTTCATGCTACACAAAGGATATATACAAGGAATTAAGAAGAAGAGTGGGAAAGGATGCAAAAGTCAAATGCAATCTTGCATTTAATTAGTGTGGGTGTATATATATACTGAAACTTTCAAGCATTATTGCAAGATCCAAGATCTCACATATTTATTTATACATTACTCTAACCGAAATCAATATTGTTAAAATGCGATATGTATAAATGAATGAAGAAGGCAGCGCAAGGGAAATTCCGTGAGTTGACTACTGCATACTTGATAGACAGATTATCGAAATTCAGCGATGGACGTCATCGTTCTGTAGTCTCATCCTGCGATTGCTAAAGCCATTACTTGGATCATGCAGACAATGGCAGAGTTGACGAGGTAGCGTGGTTGCGGACTTGAGGTTGTGGAGGAGGAAGATGCAGTGGCGAAGAAGATCCATGTTTGTCTACATATTTAAAGGGAGAAATTCTGTTTGGTTACAAAGATTGCAAAAGTATTGGAAAAAACTTTGTTTACGAGTGGTTTAAAATAATTGGTCCACACAAGTTGGTGAATAAAATGGGTATTGAGTAGTCAGTACTAAGTATTATCCGACCACTTTATATGGTCATATTTTAGTTGACCGCACGATGTGAGCATAACTACCTACCTACCCAGCTTCGTACGTACTACTCCAACTTCTTCTTCATCTATAGTTATTGATTAATCCGTTAGAATTTAATTAGAACGTCGATCATCCAATACAAGGAGAAATCAATTTAGAGTCGAAAGAGAGATCGATCGAGATGGTGATGGTGAAGCATTTCAACCACTGCCATGAGTCATGCCCATTTCAAGTGCGAGAAGAGGATGATGAAATTATCATTTGCTCAGGGTGTGACCTGGAGTTGATGATGAACTCGGGTACTTCAGCTTACAAATGCAGCAAGTCCAAGTGCGAGTTTTACCTCCACGACTTGTGCTTCGAGCTTCCCCGACAAATAAAGCACAAGTCTCACCCCCCAACACCCCTTCATTATCATCTCCACCCCTCCCTAAGAATATGGCGAGTTCAAATGCGATGCCTGCTCTGGATTCGGCTCTAATTGTTTCGCCTCCCACTGCGTCCACTGCAAATACGATCTCCATCTTCAGTCCGCTGCGTTGCCTGAAATTCTGAGCCTTCAGCATCATCATCATCATCATGAGCACACCCTAACTCTCCTATATTCTTCATTGCCCCCGAATCACGAAAATGATCAAGACAAACAAAACATTTGCGATATCCGTGGAGGGTCTTTCCCAGAGGGCTGCTGGGTCTACTGCTGCAAAGATTGCGACTATACTAGTCATCTCGAGTGTTCCATCGCCATTACCTTCTAAAACCCCTAACCTAAAGCTCTAAATATTTTATTAAATGATTTCTTTTTCTATTACAAATAAACATTGTCAAGCGTCAAACCTTAATAATTATACATTCACCTGTGTATTTATTCTAATGTTTCCAAGAAAACAAAATTATAAAGAGCGAGTCATCTATTTAAGCAAGCAATGGTGCTAATTACAATGAGAGATAAATAAGGCCATCCCTTGGGAATCAGGATCGACTATTCATTATTGTTGGAGGAGTGAGGGCCTTTCCTTTGTCCTCCAAGAATACGCGAGATCTGTAAACCTCTACTGAATGCTTGGTTGAAAAGCATTCGCGTCTGGAATTCGGAAACAAACGGAAACCAAGCCAAGAATGCAACCGGGGTAAAAAGAAGCAACCCCATGATTATTTCATAACCACGAGCAAGTGTTTGAACTGATCCCCAAAACCCTGCTCGTTTAATTACCGGCTTACAAGCTTGCGCAATCTGTAAAAACCAAACCACAAAATATGGAATTATTTAAAGAAAACAGGAAAGAATAAATTTGCAAAAGAGTAGACAGAAACTGATAAAAACAATTTACTGACCAAAAGCAATCCCCAACCAGTTGGCATGAAGGCAAGAATGCACACTACGACATCCCGAAGGGTCATATGAGGGAGCACTATTAAGGTAACGAATATAGCTAAAAATGTAATAAATATAAATCCCTTAACCAGTCGAAACAAAAGCTGATAATCTGCACTTAATCGTCGCCTTCCAGCAGACACAGCCTGAAAATAAAATCCAAGAGGCAAACATATTTACTTTTCATTATCAGTCTGCCCAAACAAAACAGTTAGTAAAACCCAAGCATATTTTTCCTTCATGCAAATATGCACATTTTAACATAACGTACACCACTATATTCACTAATAATCCCTGTATAAGCATTTGGCTTCTACGAACAGTTCGTTAACACCAAGAATCTTTATTTAAATAAGCGTTTGTCTAAATTTTTCACGTATAAAAATCTCTAAAGTATGTGCACTGGTAGGCAGAAGAAATAATTTTCCAGCAAAACTTCATGCTCCAATCCACGAACTCAGTTAAAAAAAGTTATGTTGTTTAATGCTGTATTTGAAAGTACAAAAAAAAGTCAACTGAACTTTTTCTCTGAAAGTACACGGAAGCAAACATGTGAACCATTTTTCTGTTGGTATTGACAGAAAATATTTCCTTAACTTATCAAAAGACAGATTTTGAATTTTCAAACCCAAAGCAAATGCAAAAAGCCTCAGTTTCTTCTCAGCGCAATAAAGAAGAAAGCTTCTCTATATGGTAAGTTCTGCCCCTAAAACAACTCATGACTGACATCATACAATGCTGCAATAAATATAAATCTATAAACAAGGAAATACGGCTTCGCTTCAAGATATATGTTAGGAGTCCAGAAATTTTACTACACACCTTCATCAGACACAAAATCAGAATGATAACAAGCCACGAAACACCATATACCTGCACGTGCAGTGAAAAGTAAATTAATATACCCGTATTATGAATAAAACAGTTATTGGGAATGCATATATAAAGGTCAAGAAATGATATACCAGGAAACTTTTGTTGTCTGTGATGTTAAGGTGATAAACAAGCCCATACTGGTAAATGAAAAAGCGCAATGCTAATAATATCTCAACAACGATACCACGCACCCCAGAGTAAAGAAGATGCTCATGTTCTTTTTCCCACCAGGATTCCCAACTTTTTTCAGGTGATACACCGATCCCTCCATGATTGTTTATCCACTTTTTCCAATCTGTCCAGTCATCGACGATCTTTTGCCACTCAAACCCTGATGGATTGAAGAGGAAAGGAGCAAAAAGCCATGTTCCAACCATGAACCATATCTGTATTGTAATGAGGATATATACAACTCCACTTTTATATGAACGACCAAATAGGTGGTACACAACAAGCAGAATCAGTAACTCAATGCCCTTGACAAAGTGACTTCTAGAGTAGAGTCTATAGTTATCAGCAAATTTGGCATGGAACACTACAAAGCTACGACCCGTTCCTCTGTATTCTGCACCTCCATGAAGCAAAGTCTTTCCATAATAGTGGGTCTTTGTACCAAGAGAAAATGTGAAAAACACCGGGGCCAATTGTAATTGCATCAATACAAAATCGCTAAGTGCAGTGCGGAACCCCTTTTCCAAACCAATTTCCATAACCATAGGCAAGGCCATCAAAAATCCAATTTGCACAAGAGACTGAGAAGCAAGAGCTACTTGAAGAGGCTTATTGTTTCGAATACCTCGCTGAGTACTCAGCTGTTTTTCAAGTCCGCTGACAACAAGATAAAGGCGACCGTAGAGAAACACATAGACCGTAAGCACAGTCAACTGTCAAACCAGAAATAAAACATTTGAGATAACGGGAAAGGGAGATTACATTATTAATTGAAGAAAGAGGTAGACAGGTACGTACTAAAGTGCTGAAATAGAAACCAATTGTCGGTGACATAGCAGGATAACATTCTAAAGAAATCAAATCGATGCCCAAGCCTATAGATGTCACGACTCAGTGTCTGTTCGCCATTCCCATTAGCTATTTTTGCCTCAAAAATTGAGATCTGGTTGAGGCCAACATCTCGTCCTTTCCCTACTTGTATATATTCATGATGAGTGACACTACCTTCGCGTAATGTAGAATTGAAACCTGCAGATAACAAATATGTTAAATTGGTTCACTGTCATTCTTTGGGGCGGGGGAGTCTTAAACAAAGCAATAAGAATGCCTGCAAATATGTCCTCGCTTAAGTTGATGACTTTGGAAGCTTTGCTGACACCTCCTCTAGTCAGATGAAACAGTCGATCAAATACATCTGGGTGACCATAGTGGAATCTAACTCTGAACGAGCAACAACAATTATGGAGTCAGCAGACTTCAACTAGACAAGAAAACATATGGTAGCTGAAAAGGTGTGAATTGTGTTTCTGGAAAAACTTCAAGAAAAGCACAACAAAAATAAACAATATCTAACATCATACACTTGCGTAGTTCACAAAATCAATCTCTATATCAATTTTTTGCGTACACTTAATTCCAACTAATATTTTACCTCAAAAAATAAAATAAAATCCAACTAATATTAGGTTATGAGTTTAATAGAAAACATGAATTAGTAATCGATCATTACTAAACATAAGTTTCTCCATGTTTCCTTTATGTTTTAATAACTTGGTTGTTCAAACAAGGTAACTAGTAATGTTACAAGTGAACTTTGGTTTACACATTCAGTAATGTGGCCCAGTTTTGTGTGTGTGTGTGTGTGTGTGTGTGTGTGTGGTGGGGAGGGGTTAGCAGGCCAACTCCTAAGCTGCCCAAGGCTTCTTAGCTTTCCGATGGGCCTTCACATCCTCACATGCCCCATCAAGTGTGGAGAAATTTCTAGCCTAACACATCAAATGTAATTAGGTGAGATGGAGCACATGCGGCAGTTGAGCATCACAAGCGAAAAAAAACTTGGCATTGATACCAAGAAGGAAGTTGAGGTTCCACCCGAAAACAACTGGCAATGGGTGGAGTATCCCAATTCCTTATAAACCCATGCAAGGTTTCTTAACTTTCCGATGTGGGATGTTCTTCACACCCTCACATATTTTAACCTGCTGAGAGTGGACTAAATTCAACAAAAACAATAAAGCAGGAATAATCATGAAAAAAAATCCATGTTGTACTTTTGACTGAAAATAAATATAACCATTCTTATTAAACCAAAAAAGCAAACAAATCTAGTCCGCGACCTCGTACAAATTAACTAATAAGAATTTGAATGCATGTTGGATATGAAAAGCATGCAGTCTGCATAAAATCACAGTTGGTATGAGACTTATATCGAACAAACAGGTAGCACATTATGACATCTAAATCTCATTGGATGCGGAATAAAGTTTACATTTTCAAATAGTATACCAGAAATTTTGAAAACAGAAACTAATCCAAATTCAATACTCTTACCTCAGAGGGTTAGCCAGCAATCTCTGCCCAATAGTTACAAAACAAGTCTCTTGATTTGACATAAACCATGCAAGAGATGAAACACTGCAAAATTAACAGAAGGGATGCTAAGCCACACGCACACGCACCAAAGATCAAACAATCTATGGATTTTAATTATTGTTGCATTGGAAATCCTGCTCCAGAGCTACAACACAGCATATACCTGCCAGTGAAAATATGCTCCCTAAGTCCAAGTATTGTCGGAAATCTAACACCATCATGCTTCTCAAGAAATTCTTGCAGTAAGTTCCTCATTTTGAATGCTTCTTCCAAGTAATTATCCTGTTAGATAGATACAACAATGTCGTTAGGTTAGGACACTGAGTTTCCAAGAAGTTCAAGCAGACAGTTCATACCTATACAGCAAACAAGGTCAATGCCCTATTTCAGTGTGACTGTTTATCTCGTTATCAAACTTTCTTTCCCGAAAAAAACCTAGTGACTTCACACAAAGAAGTTCTAGCTACTATAAACGTGAGGATTGAAACAGGTAAAAGAATCTTGAAACCACTTACAATGTCCAAGTCCCTGCAATAGCAAAATTCATCCACACCTTGTGGTTCTATTTCATCCACATCTTTCATTTCCCCTTCCTCTCTATGGCCCCAGTAGGCCATCATTTTTACTCTACTTTATGTTAACAAATAGTATATTCGTTCTATCACGCACACAAAAAGAGGAAGAAGTTTTAGCTTAGTTAAACAAGATTAACTCAATTATAGGAAGTTACCAGGATTGATATAATATTCTAGAAAAGTCTGATTTGATGCAATTTGTACTTTACATTTTCTGATCCCTTTTACAGCTACCCTCAATATTGGAGAAGTATAGTTTAACTAAACCCTTCTCATTCTCTATTTTCAACACAAAGCATGTACATATGATCTTTTGTGTGCGCGTGTGTGTACCTGGTTCATATCTATGGTTTGCAAGCCTTCTCCACGTGTGAAAATGATGGCGTGGTTTTGATTTTCTGGCTTTCCCCCTCCCAATATTGCAGGTCCAGGAAGCTTTATCCGATAAATATCCTGTAAAAGAAGATTAGGTAATACATTATAAAGCATTGTTCATGTAGAGAAAATGTGTTGCCGTGTTAGAGTTCCCTAAGCTGAATTTGCTTAAAACAAAAATTACTAGAAGGAGACCGCCATGAATCTCTTACAGGTCTATGAGGCTCTGCCACAAAGGTCTCATTTAAGTACTTGCCACTATCCAATGTTGAATATTATTCAAATTTTACCTGGTCCAGCCTTTGAACTGGATCAGAAGAATCAACTGACTTAGTTGGAGGAGCCGCCTTTACAAGAGCCGAATAGTAGACCTTCCAAACATTCTTTTTGGACTTATCTTCACTAGTTTTCTCTACCTCATCAATGTAAGCTACTCGAAGAGACGGATAACTGCAAGAGGGAAAATTAAGCGACATAAATCATGACTGCTTCTATAAGTAACAAAACTTTACAAACACCACCTTGTGCTTTCGTGACAGAAAAGTGTATTTTAAGTTTTAACTTAGAATGTCATCACATTGAAAATTAAAACACAACATTCTCTTTCCAAGCAATTAGGAGGAGCAAAAGTAGGACCTGAGGACGTTAACCATACAGTAACTGCTGAAACTTTATCGACCATAGTAACCAACAAATTTTATCAAATAACAGGATACAAATATATTCCATTTTTTCTTTTGTTCTATTAGTTATGCGTCCACTAACAATTTTACCCTCAAATAATATTTTTCTTGTAAAATAGTTAGGACCTTCTTTTTAAATTTGTAAACCACTTAAAGCTTTAACCTTGGGTAAAAAGGCCTGGCATAATATAACTAATTCGCACAAAAACTTGATGTTTGCTTAATCTATTAGACTACACTATTAGCAATTCAGTATGCATTTCACAGACATAAAAAACTAATTAACTAGATACTAAAGAACATACGTTGCCATAAGTTTCAAAATGTCCTTGGAACGAGCATCTCCAGATCGCTTGTGAATTCCATATTGTTGGCAGGACACAACATATGAGAATTTCATATCAACCACTGCCTGACATTGTGCCAAAAGTGACCCTTCGGCTTTTGAGTGTTCCTCAATAGTTGATTCAGCAGCCTTATAGCCTTCCATTAGCTCTAATAATGAGGAAATTTTGAAATCAGCATTTCAAAACTTAACCGTACAAGAGGTATGGTAATTGGTAATTACAAATTTACAATACAAACTAAACTTGATTACCTTCATCTTTTGCCATATCAAGGAAGGCCTGAAGTTCCAAAGCTTTCCGGTAATACATCATACCTCGTACTTAATTGAAAGAATAGTTGAAGACAACTCAAATCGTATAAATGTAAAATAACACATCAATCAAGTTTCAAAGAGAGAGGGAGAGAGATCTGCGTTTTTCTTATACCAGTTTTGGTCAAAGTTTGGCCTCGATAGGATGCCCATAGACGGAGTTTCTCTTCCAATTCATCGTTTTCTGTGAGTTCTTCTTCATTTTCACACTTGACCCGCTCAAGAAAGTTAGTCCATTCATCTGTAACCAATCATGGATCGATAAATATAAAAGAAGAAATTGAGACAAAAGGCAAAACAATAAACAGAAAACAACTAACCTGGAAAGATCTTCTGCAAGTAGAAAAGGATAGAGACACCATCTTCGTTCTGCCATTCCAGATGTTTTTTGGAGAAAAGAACTTCTTCTGAATAGTATGGTGTCAAAACCCTACGAAGTAATCAAAACCATCAGGCAATATATAGCTACCAAAATAATTTACTCCCCAAAAAGGATAAAGTGATCTGCCATACTATTTTTTTACAACTTATCAATACTATGAGGTGGTTGAAAGAAAAGATATCTCCCAAACTTATTAGATTATTGCACTTGAAAGATTATATGCAATCGTGTAAGATGAAAATCGATTGAGCGGTGTTTATTCTGATTAGCTAACAGTATTTTATACACATTATATGACGCATATCTTAGTGCATACATGGTCATTGGAGAACTTTAGTGTTACTCCACCTCGCAATTTACTTGAAACTAAGTATTGTGAAGATAAGTCAATTGCAGTTCAATTTGGTAATTTCTATTCTTGTCTGAACAGTCACACAATGGTGTAGTGAAGATGCTAAATCTATGAGTTGTCTACGCTTTCGCAAACAGTCTAGTTGTTTGGACTGGTTTAGTGCAAAAAGTTATCCACTTCTCATATCCTGTGTCAACACCTCGCTGATAATTACAGCCTCAGCTTGAGAAAATAATAAAGAAAAATTATCCTATGTCAAGGGCATGACAATAATTGACACTACTGGTCACCTGTGAAAGTAAAAATGAAATAATAATGAAAGAAAGTCTAAATTGAAGAGAACATACGAGAAGGAAAGCATATTTCGAACTTTGGGTGCAGGAGGCATGTCCATAAACAAGGAGTTGGAGAAGAAAGAAATGCGCCTTCTTGCTTCCAAGTTGGATGGGACATCCATAGCAGACTCTTTCTCTGTAAGTAATAGATGTAGCCTTCTGATCTGCAGAAGATGATGGACTCAATTAGGAGAGAGAAAAGATATGAAAATAAGAAAGATATGAACAAAAAAACTTCAGACTGAGAAACCAGATGGGGAAGGGCTGCACTAGAAGGGCTCGTCCTATAAACATAAATAGCATGAATATCCTGGGCCAGGACAAGGTGTCTGCAGCTAATCCTACAAACAGCACTGAAATCATAATTTTCTCAAGGAAACATTACCTTTTCTTTCCAAGCTCCTGTTTTTGCAGTCACTGGGACTGGGAACCTCAGTGCACCAAAATATGTATCCCGTTGATCAAGGGGTGTCATTCCCTCATCTTTTCCATATGATCCATGATTCGAATCTAGCAAGCTGCATGAAAAAGAAATATAGAGGAGGATTGAGGGGAATATCAAAATATTTACATTATTCGAGATATTGGGATAGAACTCATTTACTTGGGACTTTCATCCTCCATTATGTCTCTTGTCACAACCTCTAACATGTTAAGCAAGACAATTACAACCTGGTCCTTGTCCTCCTTTTTGTTTTCCATCTGTATTCATCAGAAAGATATGGTTGGGACTAGCTACTACCTAGGTTAATCAACAGATATATGAGAGTTTATTGTCAAAGAAGAATACCAGATATTCAATTAACTTGACAAATTGTTCATGGAGACTTGGAAGAGCACTCATATTGAACTCTGTTGTCAGGTTTCCCTTTTGAATATGATCGTCAACTATGGCAAAGATCTCATTTATATCCCTGGACAAAGGAAATATCAGGAAGATAACAAAATCTGGCAGATGAAGTTAACTTTTCTACTATTTCAGTTCTAATTCAACTAATATTTTACTCACTTCTTTTCACGATCTCCAAGGACCAAAAAGTTAATAATACTTCTAAACGAGAGATAGCATTCGTGAATAGCACAGCGCATATAATTGTCATTACTCATTCTCTTTTTCAGCTCACGGTCTTTATCTTTGCTGTCTTTTGCCATGTCCAGTGCTATCGGGATCTATAGAATTACTGCGAAGTGAGTACATTTATTGGTCTTGGTAAGACTAGTGGAAAAAAATTTCATAATAAGATAGACCTTGCTAGCAAGCAGAAAAGGAGGCCACTGGATTAGGTCTACTAAATCTGGGTCAGCCCCATATGGAACGAGCAACAAGTTCATTTCCCTGCAAAACAAATAAGTATTCTAACTCCAACTGTTTTATCCAAAGAGTAAAAGATTGGAATTCAACGTTCATTCCAAATTAAAGAACGCAGTTCCTTACGTGGCACATTATTTACCTATCACTAATCAGATCCTCTTCTCTGAAACTGCTAATTATTTCGTTCCACATCTGTGCAAACTTTGCTGCTTCCTTTTCTTTACTAGATGGGGTCTGAAGCAGCCAGAAAAGATACAATGACTCAAATGTTCTTTCAGAGATCAACAGAGAAAGGCACCAATTTCTGTATTGAAGATCATTATCAATATTGGTGGCTTCTAATGCAGAACAGTGATCAAACCTTATCAAACTTGCGAGAGAAAGTGGCTTTTAGTATTCCCTTCTTTTTAGTCTGCTCATTCCTTTCCACTGGAATCAAAAAATTATTAAAAGCACCTGGCAGTGATTCAAATCGAGACCGCAACATTCCCAGCGTTCGAATCTGAAAGAAAGAGAAACATCTGGTAAGGTTTTTTAAGTCCCAAAAACCTACAATTAGCGCCCCCAAAAAAAGCATGAAGCAGATGACCATATTTTACTTCTTAGTCAAGAGTTTATAGACAAATTCATGCTAAATTCAATTTAGCAAATAAATTATTAAAGAAAAAGAAAGTATTTCGTGCTTTTAACCATGTTCCAGAGAAGGACGGAACGCAAGTTTTCTTTTGGAAAAAATAGTTCCATAATCCGAATCATCTACTTTAGACCTATAAACACAGATGCATAGGTTTACGCGGGACTACAACAATTAAAGAGCCAGTCTTCAATTGAAAAAGAAAAAACTAAAATCTGAAGATTTAATTTATCGCCACAATATAAAAAAGAATAAGAGAAAATGGAACTACAATGTACAAGATATTCTATTGAAAATGCTGGTACTGAAACTAACTGCGGATCATACTCCCTATTTTGCAGAAAGCGAAGTTTTCTTCTTGTCAAATGGCAAGAACCTCACACAATTAATATATCTCCAATTTATATCCTAAGAAATCATACTGGGAAAAGTTAAAAAGTGTACATAAACCTGGAGTACTTTTAAACAAACCCCCAATGGAGGCATTGAGAGTCCATTGTAGATTCACCATGACTCAAAAGCAAGTCATTCTAACTATCCAGGTTCTTTTTCCATTTCAAATGAAATCCCCTAAAGTGATAGATAAAGATGGTTGGGCTATAGAACACTGGACTTATTGAGCTTCATCAATATGTAATCTAATATAATGAATAGGATTTATATAAAATATAATTCTCCACCAACCTCTCCGAGACGGCGAAATGCACCATATATACCTCCGAATATTGTGGAAAATATGGCATACCAAATTTGAGTATCCATAAAGTAGACCTGCAGAGAAAATTAGAATAAATGAACACAACCAAGGGAATGATTGGCACTGATGTGAAAATGTGATGAAGAGTAACATACAAGAACAATGGGAGCCCATAGCGCAATCACCACACCAATGTTATTCTTGGCTGAAAAGGTTCAAATAATGTCATCATAAACCATCTGTATAATACAAGGAAGTTTATATCACTCATGCATTTACCTTGAGGGAAGAACTCATGCCATTGGTAGGTCTTTACGTGAAACCTCATTATTTCTTTAGTTGGTTTTACAAGAGGCCTAATCTGTAACGAAGAAAAAGAAATGATATTATTCAACCAATTTTGCACCAATTTTTCATCAGTGGAAACAAATTTATCAACAAATTTATCAACAGAAAATAAAATAGAAAAACTCAAAAGGAGTCGACCATGAACCCAAAAAAAAAAATGATCACACGAAAAGGCATCTACATAAGTTTCAACAAAGAAATTATCCTATAGCTGCCTTCCTATCTAGCAAAATAGTGGAAGAAAATGATCCCTGAATTGTGAACAAACGGTTTCCCAAATTGAAGATAGAAACCTCACCCTCTCCCAAAGCTCTTCCACCCCTACCACCACCCCCTTATAATTGTTAAAATTCCTCATGTTCCTGTCCATCCAAATCGCCCACAAATAGTCATCCTGCATAAACCCCATAAACTCTTGTCTTCTTTCCTCTCTACCCAAAATGGCACCCACTTGATATTATTACCCAACACACTTCAGCATCCCTGAATAAATACCACAAACAAAGAGCTACTAGACAATGAACAAAAAGATGTTCTCATATGCTACACAAACTACGAGAGAGACAACAATTAGGTCTCCTTTTTAGAAGCAACTCACATGGGATGGCAGGGTACCCATGGATATACTCCATCATCACCATCACCACCCCAATTAACACTACTCATCACCACTCATCATCATTAAGACATTAAAACATAACTAACAACTCATGGGTACCCATGTAGACCAAATGGGCACCCCAACCCAAATCGCACAATCACTACTTGTGAGCTAACTAGCCAGCCCAAGATTTTCACCTCAGTAGAGAAAATCGGTTACAATGGTTTGGACATGTGCAACGAAGGCCTATTGACGCTCCGGTTAGAAGATGCAACTACAAGACAGAGGTCTAGGCCGAAGGGGTAGAGGAAGACGTAGGAAGACTTTGGAAGAGACTCTAAGAAAAACTAGTACTTGGATCTAACGGAAGACATGACATAGGACCGAGCACAATGACGTTCTAGAATTCATATAGCTGACCCCACTTAGTGGGAAAAGGCTCTGTTGTTGTTGTAGGAACCTTTTGCTTCCTAAATCTCCCTAGCTGGACTAAAGGCCGGTAGACGGAAAGTATCAACTAAAAATCTGAACAAAGACATGCAGGAGGAGTCACCTGAGGATTCCAACCACCAGCACCTCAAATCCTCTGTGCCTGCATACAAACGGACATTTTAAAATGGCAGCCAAGGC
The DNA here is from genome assembly GCF_019419815.1 of Pyrus x bretschneideri. NCBI lineage: Eukaryota > Viridiplantae > Streptophyta > Magnoliopsida > Rosales > Rosaceae > Pyrus > Pyrus x bretschneideri. Next base: position 6,023,061 of record NW_025999546.1, read on the forward strand.
TGATAATTGGTCTACCTCAACTTCATTCAAACTTCTTCTGAATCCAAAATCCTAACTCCCCAAAGCAAAAGAAATAAATACAAGCCTGGCACTGACTATACTATGAAACCTGGATAACCTTAAAAAGCCAGAGGAAAAGTGACTTCAAAGGCTGTTCTCCCAACAACAATCCTCCCAGAATCCAACACTTTCGTCTTGCCCACCACCAATATGACACTAGTCTTCATCTTTTACCCAAGATTAAGACAAGAATATTGAAGCATTTTCAAACAGGCTGCTATTATTCAAACGTCATAGACAAAACTCAAATTGGCCAAATGATCACATATAATAAAATCAGCGATGATATGCTAAGTTCATTTCTTATGCGTCTTTCAAGTTCATTGGTATTCTGATATCCAAATAGACTTTAAATCCTTCCTTGACAAATTATGGGATAAAAAACAAGATGGGAAGGCAAAATTTATGGTGGGAAGTTGAGGCAATGATTTATGGTCAAGGGATGAAGAAAAGGTTACTTTTGTGCCCCCGATTACCTAAATGAACAAATAAGTCGTTAATTATTGGAAAGAGTCAATGTTATTTCACCAGAGTGAATGTTAAACATACAAAGACATAAGGTAACATATATCATATGCTTCTTTTAAAGCGGCAGTGGGGATGCTTGTAAAAGATGAAGATGGACTAAAGAAATACCTCTACATAGTAACTGAAGGCTAATTTCGACAGAAGCAGGAGAACCCAAAAAAGGGTATACCTATATAAAAATTAAAAAAATTAAAAGAAAAAAAATAAAGAACAGTCAGTAACAATGAAAGATAAGCCGTTCCCATAGAAAGAACAGACAAATCAAACTCTGTATGTTTACTTGAAAAGAGAAATTGAGCTTTCATGCATTCCCCTTCCAACATAAAGCCGGGTCTGCAAGATATCAAATGATGTATTATCAGGAGGCAACATGCAGAGGAAAAATAAGAGAACAAAAACTAAATGGCTGGGAAATAAATTATTTGAGGTATCATATCCAGAAGCAAGTGGTTACTGCCTCAGTCCCCACAAAGTGATATATAGAATTTTTCTTATAAGGTCCATCCACATACCTGAGACCACCACATCATGAGCATCACAAGCTTTAAGTTTGACCTTTCAAGATACCGGCGAATGAATGGGAACATAAACAACAATCCAGAGAGTATGTTTGGAGATAAGTAGATGACAACAGCCAAAATGAACAAAGAATTTGAACTTGGACCATTGCCAAACCAACTTTTGATGGTCCGTGCAAATCCAGTAGGATCTTTCCAACTAAATGCGTAAGTCACTGGTAAAACAATGACCCATGCTGCAGCTGAAACAGCCTTCAAGACATATCTTAGCTTGACAAAGACTGACATGCTTTGCCTAGCTTTCCAGCTCAAAATTAAATCAAGAACAGCTGTAAAAGAAAATGAAATGATGAAAAAACCATTAATAAAAAAATGAAGGTCCTTGAATGAGTCTTATGAAACTCTAAAATCAAGTCTTGAATGGTGTTTTATTTGTTTCTTTTCTTCGTTTTTGTGAGCTTTCCTGCTCTACTTAGTCACATAGTTTTTCCATCTTGGATTTTGCACATAAAAGTTATTTTATGTTATTGCTTCAAATTATTTGGATGAATATTGTTTGATAAACTAAACAAAAATAATAAACCAACAATAGCAATAGTAAAGTCACATGATTTTATTTACCTTGTGCAAGCTTCAATATCGCAGCAGTTATGAAGATACTCAGCACTTTCTTAAAGACGTCACCCTCAAACATGGAACCTAAGTCGCCCGACCCATTCCAAGCAACAATGATCATTGCCTAAAGAAAATTACATCGTTCACATAAGTCCTAAGATTAAACAGACATAAACATAGTTTGGTAACAAAAATAGACATAAACACAGGAGAGAAAGAAGGTGATAGTAGAATAAAAATTACCTGTAAACTCAATATATAAAAGCTCCACATCCTATCAAAACTTCTGAAAATGTGCCAAAATGAGCGTATTTCAACAAAGTTTACTTTGCCAATCCATCGGTCCCCAGTATATGGTTTCTTTCTCTGAAATCATAAATTACAAAAAAAAAAAAAAAAAAAAAAATGAAAAACATTAAAACCAAAGAGTATGATGAGAAGGAAAATAGCTTTAGTAATTTTAAAAGAAAAGTGTTTTCACCTGGTTAATCTGATTCCTACTTAAACATTTATTAACTTTTGAGTTTTCCTATATAGACTAATTTCAAAGTATTCTAATAACAAGGTACCTAGGATTAAATTGCTACAGTTCACAACTGAGTTTTTCCTGGTTTGATTAGTGATATACTGAAACCAGGGATGATCGACGAGAAGAGAATGAAAACGAATATTTTGTATCCACAATTACAGCTTACCTCATCTCTATCACCTTGAATGTCGTCAATAGGCTGGCAAAAGAAATCAGCATCTGCACGCATAGGCCAGCCTAGCTTAAAACAATCAACTGACCTACAATTTCAAACCAAAATGTTTTAGTAATGTACAGTATTTCATTGGTCAAAGCAACATAAACAAAGAAATGAATGTACCAAAAATATTCATTCAAGTCGTCATAATTTCTCCATTGAGAATGCTTTGATTTTCCTCCTTTGCTCCTTTTAGCCTCCTGTAAGGACCAAACAACAAATTTAGCAAGATATAATGCAGAAATTCTAGTGAACCAAGTGAAGGTAGCAGAAGCAACACCTTTGCTATTGTATCATATATTGGAGTGACTACTTTCAACAAAAAGGCCTCATCTTCACCACCATAGGCTGGTTTTATGTGCTCACCTGTCAATGGACTAACACTCCCAGCTAGCATTCCATACAATTCAAATGCCATCTGCAAGGGGTAAAGTACAACTGCTAAACATAACATAGGCTTTATCCCAATTATTAGGGCTTGGCTCAGGAATAATAATGATTACATGGTAAGAATAATATAACTTATACAAAATATATCCATAAATTCAATACAGAACATGATATTATCAAACTTCTCCCATAAATTAACTTTGAATCTGAAAATATATTGTTTGAAACTCATTAGTCTATAGGACATACGGTGCCATTTGGTTTGACATATCTACAATACCAAACCAGTGAATCTTATGAAACTGATTAACAGAACAACCAAGCAGCTAACATAAAATGTAAGAACTTATAGTAACTTACTAGTTTTCCTCTCTAATTACATATATCATGAAAATAGCATAATTCAATGACCTACATACAGATTACATAGCTTCTAGAGGTTTATCACCGTTCCAATTGAAAAGAATGTTATACTTTGTAAGAATACAATGCTACAAGCCTACAAGACGTTGTAAAGTATAAGATTTTTAAATTGCGTTGCACGAATATGTATGTTATAAAGCAAGGTAACAAAGACATCTTAAAGCGTACATGATGATAGATATAGCAAAGGCATTCTGGCATGAATCTCAAATTTGCAGCTTCTCCCCATATAAGAAGATATAAACCCATGTACAGCAATTTTCGTTGCTGTACTTCCTGCTGAATAGTTGGCAACCTGCCAGTTAAAAACAATGTTTGTATGTTAATAGAATGGAAACAAAAGGAAAGAAGCACATCCCAGTATTGCATTGGATTACTATAAGCACCGAGTAAAGAAAGCAATTCTAATGCTGCTTGTAAGAACACTATCACTATTCCACTTAACATTTACAACAACACATCAGTGTTATACTAAATCACTCTGTTTTCAAATAGGATTCCTCACCAAAGGCTACTTTTCCGATCCAGGTATTTACACCACTTTTTGTAATTTTTGAAAAGCTTCTTCATCACATCCGTTAAAGCGCGGTCATCCAACTATACAGAAAAAGATTTGGCATATAGAGTAAGGTAAGAAGGGGATGAAAACTAGTTCAGAAAGTGAAAATCTAAGGTAGAACTGAGAAGGATAAAGACCTTGGGTTGTTGATCAGACTTTGGTAATTGCCGTATGTGCACATTAGCAACCAGCAGAATCAAGTGTTCCCTTTGATTTGCCACATTATCTTTCTGCACATTAATGAGCAGAGCATAGATGCTGATGAAATATGAAAAACTCAGTAATTTATGACACTCAGTTTGGTTAGTCAATAGTCACTCACCTGAAAACCAAACATGGCCTGAAGCCAGTCTAGAATGTCTTCATCTACTTTCTTTTTGTGGCCCTTTGGCCAAGGTAGACCCCTGGTGTTACGGAGTGCAGAAACAGTAGCATGAATCTGTCAACAAAAAACAAGAGGCAATGTATCACCTGTAGTCCAATGAATAAAATAAAAAAAAATTCCACTAAATGAACAGGTTGAAACCTCGGGATATCTCATGATCGCCTGATTTTGACTATCAGGATCAAGAGGAAGAATATTGTAAGGTACATATATCTGCTGTTTTTCTTCAACCTTGGTATGAGCTTCCAAAATCTACATTACAAAAAATTACAGATATATTCTTACAACAAAAGAAACAAGTGTAAGTGAACATTAGTATTATGCAAAAGTTACAGGTCCAAAGATTATGTATCACCTCCTCAGCTACTTCAACAGCCTCCGTCTGATTGACAGCCTTCAAAACCTCAAATAAAACAGCAGCAGTTTGGTATGCTTTTGTAAGTTGTGCCCTATATAAGGACAAAGAAGCTTAAGAACCTAAAGTAAAACAAGTAACAACTCTTCAATCAAACAAAGAACAATTCTAGAGACAGACCGATCTGCTTTATCAGCAGCATTCTGCAAAGCTTGAATGTATTTTTTGTAGTAATCTCTATAAAAACTCTGCATTTCCCGAGCATCACTCTTTGCCCTTCCTGCCAGTGTTGTTTCATTTTCCTGAAAAGAATGAAATGACATGAGTAATATCTCTGCTCAATTCCAAATAACTATCCTTGGCAAAAACTAGAAAACAGACATTTTCCGAGAAACTAATAACTGCTTTCAGAAAAAAACTACTTATTCCTTAACATGTCCAATGTGGACTTTGAACTTCCAGTCCTCATCTTATGTTTTAAATTCTTTTTTTTTTTCCAGTCCTCATCTTATGTTTTAAATTCTTTTTTTTACGATAATCTGTCATTTATGATTTATTCAATATTTCTTCTTCTTTTTTTAACCCTACTTGTTTTTTATGCCCTTGAAAGACCACATCACATGTATGAAAACAAGAAGTTGTTGGAAATACCAAGGCAAATTAAAGCTTACCCTTTCTAGACGCTGAAGAAGTGCAGTTTTAAACTGGCGAACACCACGTCCACTAGATGTGGGATCTAGTCTGTGAGCTTTCTCAAAGGCGTAGAACCGACCTAATTCCAACATAGACGTTAGTATTGATTGGTTTCCTAAACATATAATAAAGTACATAAAAAATCCATTGGGTTTATCAAAACATCGTCATATCAACAAAATTTATGGGGAAAATAGCAAAAACAGACTGAGGGTTCACCAGTTAGAAAAACAAGAGATATGTATATAAATAGTGTCAATTTAGACTACTAATTAGGTGGAATGTGATTTAAATGTGTAGTTAAAATTGACACTTTGGCAACACAATACGTAATATGACAGATATCCAGCAAGAGAACATTACCCTAAACACACACACACAGAATCAATTTCTCTAGCAGGATACAGCATTGCGGCGTGTGAGACAACATTTAAACCACTTGAGTATCACACAATGCTGGATCCTGTTTTGAAAGTTTTTCATCAATAAATAATAATAGCCTTGAGCACTGTAAACAATAAGTTAAAGAAAAAAGAGGTGGTTGTAAACTCCAAGGGAGAAGGCTTAGTGAACAAGTTAACAGTCCATGTAACTGAGGTATGCCCCCCACCCCCCAAAATGGGTGGCATACCTGGGGTTTGCCTGGGTTAGGGATTCCTCATCAATCAAAAACAAGGTAGTACATGTATCAACCAAATTCATCATGTATTCGTTTCACGCTGGACAAAACCTAACATTTGAATCGTGTGTAATTATCGACAGTTACTATGGGAATATAGTCCACACTACAACATATCCAACTCGTTTCATGAGCTCTGATTGATCAGAATTAATGATACCTAAGCCAAAACAAGCACGATTGTTAAGACGGATAATAGAATACAAACATACAACTTGAGAAAAAAAGGTGCAACTCACATAGATAGGCAACTCTTGGATTCCTGGACTCAACTTCGTTTGCAACACGGAGAATAGGAGCAATGTCAACGAGGGAAGAAGGCACCACCTCACTATCCAGCATGGGCTCTCCAAAACTCCCAGCAGTCTGGGTGCGCAGAATCCGCCTCTGCGGCTGCCCTTCAAACCCTCCTCTTCGATATGCCATCTCTAGACTTTAAGCCCTGAAGACCAATCAAACTAACTTGTGTACCTGACCCTGACTACATGTTGATATCAATGACACAAGCATATATCAGGAGCAGAGGAAAGCCCCATAATTTCCTAATCGCATAACGATCCGTATGACTGAACTGAAATCCCAACTGGGATGCCAAGTAAATATGGGTTCAGGCAAGCAGAGAACAATTTCAAAAATTGCCATCCATGGAAACCATGAAGTTGAGTCTAAATCTAATTGAACAGTATAACTCTCTGTTTTCTGTAGAGTTTCCAACTTTCTATAAAAAACCTCCAAACCCTGAACAAAATATGAAATATGCAATCCAAGTCGTGTTTTTACTCTTTAGCAGCAGCAAAACAAAGGGAAATCGAAAGACAAAAGATAACAAAAGGAAACGAACCACCTTGCCCTTGCCCTTGCATTTGCCTTTGCGGGAAAAAAAGAAAGCTTACTAGACCAAAACAAACAAGAAAACGATATGTATGTGCGTGTATGTTGCGAAATCAAAGATTTGATTTGATTGATTTACCTTTGTTCTTTGTTCCAATTTCTACTTCTACTCAGAAGCAACTGAGATTGTCTGGGCAGCCACAGAAGCAAAAGATCATATGATATGATGAGAGGGTCCTGAGGGAGGAGGAAGTGGGTAACTTCTGGGAAGTTTCAGGAGGAAGAGGACCATAGCGAACAAGAAGGACGAAGAAAGAAGAAAGAAAAGCGCATTTTTTTTAAAGCAAGTATACGCTTTACCAGTTCCTGGAGATCCGCTCAAGTCTCCAAAAAAGAATAAAATTAAGGGAAACACATGCACCCTTGACAGAGAGACAGAGAGACTGAGAGACACACTGACACTCTTCTCTGATTAGTGGAAGCGCTAGCTACCAATAATCAATAATACAGGGGCTGCAAAGATAAGGCAGAATTGCATGCCCAAAATATCTCTCTCCTCTCCAAGTCAAGGCAGGCTGGCATAATCGCAGACGCAAATTATCTCTCTCCTCTCCAAGTCAAGGCTGGGTCCCACATCTCACTTGTCAAGGGTGCCACGTCATCACTTTAGTTTCTCTCTGTCTTCTCTCTGCGTTCTCATGTGAGGACGATATTTTTTAATGTGATCGTCATACGGAATGATACATTACATATTATTATATAAATTATGAGATATATGTGTTAAAAAGTTAATAACTTAAAAAAATGAAATTTTCCACTACTTACATAAAAACACGGGATGTACCACCGTGTTCTCGTAACAATTAAAAATTTCTCGATGTGCGGGATACTATGAATGGATGAATTTTTCATTATGATCAGAACACGAATGGTACACCACGTCTTTTTATAGAAGTGGTGAAAATTTTTATTTTTTAAGTTATTAACTTTTTAACACACATATCGTACTATTTGTATAATAACACATGATGTATCATCCCGTATATTGATTACATTGAAAAATCTCTCCTATGAATGAGGATCCTCTCTTGATTCTTTTTGTGAGAATTCAGAAAATTCTCCAATTATGTCATTTTTTTGTACATTGTGCATTCAAAATCTATTATAAATTTTTTTATTTAAAATTAAATACAAATAGTATTTAATAAAAATTAATCATACAATGTAAGATGAAGTTACGTAAGGTGATTGGAAGATCTTCATGAGGATCCTCTCATTCGGATACTATTGGCGGGTTGGGGGAAAATCTGGTAACCGGACAATCTGACATGGAAGGTCCAATTAAGTTTGCCAATGGTAGGTGGGGGTCACGTGTATGCACTACGAATGAACTATGCATTGCAACTTTGCAGGCACTTGCGATATGTGTGACCGACTTGCAGTGCAATTGCCTACATGCCCCGAAAGCACACACCAAACACCACGGGCGCGATTTCACACTCGAAAGAGTTCGTTTACGGATTATTTTTGTATTTATTAAGAGCATTGTTACCCGTGAGTGGAATAACAAGTTACTTTTACTATTTACTTTGTAAAATCCTTGCCTTTGTACAACTAACGCTTGTTTAAAAAGCACAAAGATAAAGGTCAAGTACTATTTACAATATTTATTTGAGAATTTTAACGAAGAGCTTCCGGTACTATTCATTTTAATGAAAAATCACAATTTTACACTAAAAAGTCAATCATGATACTATTCACTTTACCCTTGGAGTATATGAAACTTCCTCATCTTTTGTAGGTCTTCTTCTTATGACGCGATTGTTTTTCAATTCTCCAAAAAAACATTTTGGATTAGGAGCTCATCGTCAAGGTATCGGGACATGATCTTCCAATCCTTCTCCTTGTCTTTCTTGCCTATTTAACTCCCTTTCTTTCGCATTTACTTCATCTCTAGCTTTGTCTTACTCATATGTTAACTTGTCTCGTTTCATATTCAATGTTGTTGGTGAGCCAATTCGTCAACTAGTTTGAATAATCATTATTCGAATAACTCCCTCATAGGATGTTACTTGCATATCCATCATGAGATGAATTTTGTTGTTAATCAGTTGGTTAACCTGATCCTCTCTCATCCTTTGGGTCCAATCTATTTTGAGCAAGCTCCATATTCTATAAACAATTATTATTGTCTTATATCTCTCCACCCCGCAACATTATTTTGTGATTTGGCTTTTGTCGGACTATTAGCCCATTTGTTTAACAAAAAAAACCAATTCAATTAATCAATAACCATATTAAATTATATCAATTAAACAAAAATTTCATGTTAAATTATTAATTAGTGATTTAAATTTGAAAAATTAGAGTATCTCTAAGGAAGATGTCAAAATTTAAACATCAAAATGATAGTGGATAGCTTATGTGGCAATTTGACATTTTGTACAATATTTTGCTTCACCCGATATGTTAAATAATAATGTTATTTAATAAACTTTTTATCTTTTTGTGAAGTCCAATAATTAAGGCAACCAATCAAATATTTAAAAAACATAACAACATTTATCATATATTATATTAATCTATTAAAATATCATTTAATAAATTTGACATCCGCTATCAAATTTGACAGCAAAAGACTTTGCCTTCAAATGATTTAGAGCCACCTATGAAATTGAAGGCTCGGTTGGAGAAAGTTTGTTGCCATTTTTTTACTATTGTATGCTTACGTAACAATTTTGGCATCTCTTTTGGAAATGGTCTTAGAGATTTACTTCAAAATTAACTGTGCGATGGTGGGTTTGGTGGCTGACGACAGCGTGGAGCCGTGAAGGGTGACGACGCGTGGCTGGGCAGCGTTGGCCTGCTGGCTGCTGCTTCCAATGGCAGAAGCTTATGCCTTCTTTTTGTCTGAAGTTTGTCTTTGGACCACGAAACTCCAGCCTTGTACGTGTAATAGGGGACGAGTAGTGCCTTATTACGTGTATACATTATATACACACACATATATTATATTAAAAAACCGAAATGATGTTGCTTCAACTTTCTCTGTTTTTAGATAAAAAACGACGTTTTAGCCTGGGTGCAGCGCACAACTCAACAGCAACATTTAGTGCATGTTCAAAGAATCAGGGGGCAGATTTTTACACAATGTCGATTTATGACCGAAAGCGCGGCCACACCTACTTGTGCCTCTATAGTTTTGCCAATGAGTCCTAGGTCAAAGGTATAACATAACAGGTTAGATCGTTTATCTGGTCAAACCAATAAAAATTGTTAACATAATAAATTTGAAGGAGATTCTCTACTCTCTTATTCACATTTCATTTCATTTCCTCATCTCACACATTATTTTTTATCTTATTATTTTTATAAAAAATTAATATAAGATATTAACATAACTTAACCGTAATTATTTAAATACAAAAGCATGAAAAATTAGAGAAATTAAAAGATAGAGAATCCTCGGACAAATTTAACACAAACACGATCGGTTAATATAATTAGGCTGACACGACCATGACAATCACACCCGTTTGCCAGGTAGCGAAACTGTCCGAAGGAACACACGTGAGGGGTGACGAATCTCTCCCATGGCAGAGGAAGGAAAGCCAGATGCCCACCTGTTTCAGCTCCTCTCTGGTCTCCTCCAACAGGTTTTATTACCTTCTCCTTTGCAAATCCAACATTTATTTCTTCCAATTTCGCCTGATTTGATTTGCTTCTCGTTTCTAACTTCTCTTTTACGGTTTTAATTTATCAAAACTATGAATAGAAACATGGTTGTAATCATCTGGGTGTGGTAGAAAACCGCTTTTTGTCTTGATAAATTTATGATCTGGGTGTTTGAGTTTATGGTGTTCTGAGGTGTTCTTATTTCAAATTTCTTTTTAGAATGTGTTTTACTAGGTGACTTGGGGCTTTTAGTTTTGGCATTTTTTGGATTCTCTTGACGAACCTTTGATAATTTGATAGATATCATTGTTAGCCATTTGTTGTGTATAATTCATGAATACTTGAGTAATTGGATTCCAATCCCTGCGAATACCATTTTGTGTCATACTAAAGGTAAAATTGAAGACGGTTATGCCCATCCACTCTGTTATGCAATGTGATGGCGTAACGCCATGTGGGGGCTTATAGTTCCGGTAGCAGTGAACATTTACCCCACACTTAAGGCCAGAGTTCGAATTCCCCCTTCCCCATTGACCGGAAGAAAATTACAATGTCTCTTCTGAGTGATGTGGTAGACATCTCTTTTGTTTTAGAAAAAGGGACTTTTGTCATGAACATATGTAGGATTCATTTCAACATGATGTCCAATCAAAGCGGTGAGTGGTGGAAGAGATTCTGTATGATGTCAAGCGCTTCATCTTTTTCACACACAATGTATTGCTACTTAACTGATTGCAAAAGAGGTGACTGAAATCCTGAAGAGAAAATTGCAAAACATAAATAAATAATTATGCATTTGAGATTGAAATTGAGGCACAGTTCCTCTTTCTTTCTGGTAATGATGCAAAATCCTTATTCTTTTCTTTTGAATTTGAAAACCTAGTAGGAGAGACTGTCCTATCTTTATCTTCAAAAGGTGAGTATGATCTAATGGGGTAAAATACCAAGGAGGATGCCAATCATCGTATACTTGCTAGTTGCTACAAATGGCTAACACTAGTAGCAATATCACTGAATGCTTCAATGAATTTCCATCTGTTCTTTTGGGAAAATTATTGATTCATCCCCTTGGTTAACCTTTGAAACTAGTAAGCATATTCTTTTGAGTTATTTTATGACAGTTACACCTGTTTTGTTTGCTAGAGGGTGCATATGTTAGAGTAAGACTGCCCAGCTTTAGGATGATGGAGTAAGAATGACTGGCAAATAAATTCGTGTGGTCTTTTATGACACTTACAAACTTCCTCTGAGGGTCATGGAGACTATTTTAAAGTTTTACAGTTAATATAAAGGATTTGAAAAGAACCACTTGTGTAACCAAATTTTGGGGCAGTAGCTGGAAAATTTAGTCATAGAATGTTTTCAAAGCTCTGTTAGGAGATTGAGTTTGTGTACGTGAATGTCGTAGCATGAAAGCCTTGTATTGATGTGCCGTGTGATTCGTTATACCTTTTTCTCTTTTTTCTCGAATACTAAAAGCATTCGCATCCCACCTAATTGAAAATGGTTTTCACATTTTGTTGGAAGAAGAAAGTAAATGTGGGATATATGGGATGACAACTATGCTTTTGTCTAGTAATAATTACACTTTGCCAACTCAGGGTCTGATGTATGTAGTCCTGGTTTTGGAACTACTTTTGTATGCTTGTATGAATGTTTTCCTTTCATTTTCCCCTGAGAAGGAACTTTTCTATAACTTATACTGTGAAGGTGGAAGCATTGACCAATGAAGAAGAAGTTGAATTGCGTTCAAAAATCGAAGCCCTTGGATTGGAGGTTACAAAACTTCCATCGCAGTCAACGCAGCATCTGGACGAGGTAGTTTGAAAATAGATTCTCTTTTCCATGTTTTCCTCATTTCTCCTCAATGTTTTACATTTTCAGAAACAAAATAATCATGAATTCTACATATGAAATAAATATTTAAGGTCTTTTCTCTGTTGGTGTATATATCTGCATGCCATCTGATCAGCTGGAAATAGCCAAGGAGTTGGATAAATTATCGGCAAAGTTGGATGATGTAGATGAGATGATTTCTTCAGCGATGGCTGCAGATCCCCAGGTGAAGTCACTGTTGAGTGGTACTGCAGATGTATGGATGCCAGTTATTAGTGCCACTGCTGATGAACGACGCAATTTTACAACTTCAGTGGCAGATGATAACCCAGAAGCAAAAGAGAGAAGTTCCAGTTAGCAGTTGACACCTTTCAACATTAAGAAGAAAAGTACCACGAGATCAATAGCTAGCTGGTGTGCATGTTTGTTTTCTAGTCTAGTCGTTCCTCTTAAATTTCAGATTCTTCACTTAACAGTGGCAGGATTTTGTTGTGTATTGAGCCCATCCTAATAAGGGTTTAAGTAAACACCACGCTGACGATGAGATGCCAGTTCTACATATTCCTTATATTCAACAGAACCCATAAAATCGTGGATTTATTTTGGTGCTTGTAGTATTACTCTTTTTTGTCGGGTGCTTAAAAACGAAAGCAAATTCAGATGATCGTTTTTCGGGCCAAAGCTGAATGAGAAATGAAAATAAATAGGTTATCCCTCCCGAGTTGTTTGTAATATGATTTGTGTAATATGATTTGAGAGATGTAGATAAAGTGAAATATATTCCGGTTGGTATGTTAGAGAATGTATCGGCTCATTGTATCCCCTTGATGTAACAAATTCATAGAAGTCAAGACGGCCTTTACAGATAAACTGGTAATGATAAAACCAATCCGCAGCAATACTCAAATCAATTCAATTCCAAATTCCAATCATATGAAACATCAAAATGTCCCTGCATCCTTCTCTATTAAACTTATGAAATGGAATATTTATTTAGGAGGAAAATCATCATAGTATCAATCCAAATACCAATGTACCAGAATACAACTGAACTGATAAGAACAAACATGAGAAAAAGGCCGAAAAAATCTCAGAAATCCAGCCAAAATGGTTAGTAGACAAGGTTCTGAATTTATTTACGAGACGAGGACAACGCCCAATCTAAAAATTGCCTAGTGCCCAATAAACCAATACACCAAGATAGAACTGATGCAAAAACAAACACGAGAAAAGGAACGATAAGCCTTAGAAGTCCAGCCAAAATGGTTGGCAGAGAAGGGCCTTGGGCAGCATCATCCTTTTCAACCGTGCCCGATTTATCTTTGATCGAATCTCCATAGTCAGACAGAGGAGGGTTTGAGTTTTTTGATGCAGACACAGCATGCCATCTTTCCCTTATTTGCAATCTCAAAACGCTCTTCTTGAACCTGATCAGAAGAAAGAAAGAAAGGAAAAAAAAAAAAAAACTCTTAAAGTTTAAGGATACTTAACATCATCTATTATTGATCTTGACGTTAACTTGAACCATTCAGAATTTACAAAAAAGATTGAGATGCATGCAAATACAGTCTACGAAAACAACAATCATATTTTCGACTTGTTCTTCAGCCAACTAATCAAGCAAACAAGAAATCTCAAGTCACAGGACTCAAGAGGTGAAAACAAAACAAAGCCAGAAATTCAGGTACCTGAAATTGACAGGCGCTGATTTAACGGCACCGAGTTTGAAGGCGTGAGTGATCGGAATTTGAGGTTTTGCGGTAGGAAGATGCAATTGGGATGGTCTTGCTCCCGCTCCTGCTGCCAGACGGATGTCTTATTCGTCATGTTTCAATGCAAACTGTGAAACTTGTTAGAGAACAATTTAGAAACAATAAAATAACAAAAATACAGAACCGAAATATTTATACTTTATTATTCAAAAATACTTGCAATACAGAATGCAATAACACAATAATTACAAAAAAATTAATATGATACTAACTTGAATGAATTGAAGGTAGAGGCTAGCGCAAACGCTATGTTCTTCGAATAGTATTTCCGTCCCACTCGTGTGCTTGTGGTTCTACAACGTCTGCTCGACCAGGATACAACTACCTAATTCTACAACCCACACTGGATTATAAAACTCTAGCAAATTGCTTTGTATGTTTACTTTCTAGAAAGTTTGTACGGAAGATAAGGAGGAAGAAGAAAAGATAATGATTGATGGAAATGAGGACTCCAGTTATATAGGCTCTTTCATACATCTTCAAACACCTTTTGGATGTATCTGAAGCTATACAGCTCTTTCCAAAAAGATACAACTCTTTCCAAAGAGTTGTGTCTATTAATCAAAACGTTTTTAATTAATTTAATTAAAAACTTAATTCGAAATTAAAACTAATTGATCAGATTAATTTTAATTCCTTGGTCCCAAGTGCCCCAAGGCCCAAGGCCCTTGTCTTGATTAATTAATATTAATATTATAGTATAATCTTCAAGCCTAATTCACACAAACATAAGGCCCAAGCCTTCAATCCATTTCCAAATGGTCTAAGTTCTACTTATTAAGAAAAAGGAATAAGCCTATATAAAGGCTAGTGAAAAAATACTGTTGACCAATGTGGGACAAGAGGGTCTCAAACTCCAACAATACCTCACATTGAGACGACTCTTTGGTCCTAGGCACACTAAGATATGAGAGTAAACAATAGATATGACATACATCAGAAGAAGTGTCTTTTGGACTTGAACCTACCTTAGTATATACTTATCGGATTTACTAGATGACGCAGTGAATATAAAATCTTGAACTGTTCATCTCCACAGTAAACCAAGACAATAAGCAAAACATATGCCACATTTACACATTACATATTCATACGTTTGTGTTCTTTTTGGTCCTGAACAAATCCTGGATTCATGAGAGTTTTAGAGAATGTAGTCATGTAATTCTCATAAATGCGACCCCACATTTACTCTTATATAGGTGATATTGATTAAGAATAGGCTGCTACTATTCCACTTGATTTACAAGTATCAATATCATTAAACTAATGTATCCTACATCATCAGCAGTCACACCACTTCTTCCATCATAGGAATGGGTATGTAAATGTGTTTCTTCTTGAATATAGCCAAACCAGTTTGCCTATTGAACCTAGACTATGGGATCTCCAATCAACTAGGTTAGGTTTCCGTTCGGCAGTTTCATTTTACTCTATTGGCTTTAAACACATTCCCCTCGATGTATGCTTAACTTGCTCTCTAGACAAACCTTTAGTAAGCGGATCCGCAATATTATCTTTTGACTTAACATAGTCAATAGAAATTACACCACTAAAGAGTCATTGCTTTATTGTATTATGCCTTCATCTAATTTGTCTAGACTTCCCATTGTATACACTATTTTTAGCTCGATATTGTGCAGCTAAATTATCACAGTGTATACATATTGCCATTACAGGTATAGGCCATATGGGAACATCCTCCAAAAAATCTCTTAGCCACTCAGCTTCTCCTCCAACCATATCGAGAGCTATAAATTCCGATTCCATGGTTGATCGGGCTATGCATGTTTGTTTAGAAGATTTCCAAGATATTGCTGCTCCTTCCAAAGTAAATACATATCCACTTGTGGATTTTGTATCATTACTATCCGATATCTAATTCGCATCAGTAAATCCTTCAAGCACAGGAGGATACCTTGTATAATGCAATCCATAATTCATTGTATACTTTAAGTATCTCAATACTCGAATTAAAGCGTCCCAATGATCATGCCCACGATTGCATGTATATCTACTCAGTCTACTCACTGAGTATGCTATATCAGGCCTTGTATAATTCATAATGTACATAAGACTTCCAATAACTTGTGAGTATTCACGTTGAGATATAGCATTACCTCTATTTTTCTTAAGTTTGCTATTGGCATCAAAAGGAGTAATTGCATCTTTACTTTCCAAATGACCATATTTTCTAAGTGTAGCTTCTATATAATGGGACTGAGTAAGAATATATCCTTCTTGGTTTCTTTTTATTTTTACACCAAGAATCACATCAGCTAATCCAAGATCTTTCATATCGAAACTTGATTTTAATATCTTTTTGGTCCAATTTATTATCTCTTTGTTAGTTCCCATTATAAGCATATCATCTACATATAAACACAACATAACGTAAGCATTATTTTGAGTTTTTGTGTAGACACACTTATCACATTCGTTTATCTTAAAACCATGTATTATCATAATATGGTCAAATTTTTCATGCCATTGCTTTGGAGCTTGTTAAGCCCATATAGTAATTTCACAAGTTTACAAACTTTGTGTTCTTGACCTTTAACCACAAACTCCTCGGGTTGTTCCATATATATTTCCTCATCTAAGTCTCCATTTAAGAATGCAGTCTTTACATCCATTTGGTGTATTTCCATGTTATGGAGTGTAGCTATAGCAATCAACAGTCCTATTGACGTAATTCTCGTTACAGGCGAGTATGTATCAAAGAAATCCAAACCATGTTTTTTACGGTATCCTTTAGCTACCAAACGAGCCTTATATTTGTCAATCGTACCATTATGTTTTAATTTGTTCTTAAAGATCCATTTGTACCCAATTGGTTTATTGCCAGGGGGCAAATCGACTAATTCCCATGTATGATTTTGCATAATGGAATCTATCTCACTATTAATTGCATCCTTCCAAAATGGAGCTTTAGGAGTGGACATGGCCTTCTTGAATGATTGAGGTTCTGTCTCGGTTAATAAGGTCACAAAATCAGGCCCAAAGTCCTTTCGAATTTTTGTCCTTTTACTCCTTCTAGGTTCAAGTTCTTCTTCTTCTTGAACTCTAGACGAGGATGAACCATCATCATGTTCTCTAGGTTCGTCATTAACCTCAGATACATCATCATGTAATCTCTTTTTCAATAAATTAGACTTGCCTATTGTGTATGGAAATATATCCTCAAAAAATATTGCGTTTATAGATTCTATAATAGTATTGACATGTATATCACTGACTTCGGAATGAAAAACTAAGAATCTATAAGCTGAACTATTAGATGCAAAACCAATAAAAACACAATCTACAGTTTTAGGCCCTAATTTTGTTCTCTTTGGCAATGGGACTTGTACTTTTGCCAGGTAACCCTACACTTTAAGCAATTTAAACGTTGGTGTTCTTCCTTTCCATAATTCATATGGTGACTCTTTTCTCGTTTTATATGGAATTCGATTCAAAATTTTATTTGCAGTAAGTAAAGCTTTCCCCCACAAATTGTGTGGAAGCCTAGAGCTATTCAACATAGAATTGATCATGTCTTTAAAAGTCCTATTTTTCCGTTCAGCAACACTGTTTTGTTGCGATGTATAAGGGGCTGTTATTTGATGAATTATGTCATGTGTGGCACAAAATTCAGCAAAGGCATGAGACTCATATTCTCCTCCCCTATCGGACCTTAAGACTTTAATCTTCTTGTTAAGTTGATTCTCAACTTTTGCTTTATATGTCTTAAACATATCCAAGGTCTCATCTTTACTATGAAGTAAATAAACATAACAATACTTACTGAAATCATCTATAAATGTTACATAATAGTTATTTCCACCACGAGTTGGATATGATCTAAAATCACACAAGTCACTATGAATTAAATCTAATAAATCATTGGACTTTTCATGCACTGATTTAAAGCTTTAACTCGCAAATTTCGATTCTATACAAGTCTCACATTTAACATTATCTAGATAATCATTTTTGGGCAGCAAACCTAAATTATGCATTCTAAAAAGTGAACGAAAATTTACATGTCCTAACCTAAAATGCCATAAATTAGACGAATCAACAATATAAGCAAAAACATTATTTATTTCATTCATAGCATTAACAAGTACATTTAGTTTAAATAATCCATCAGCAAGGTAACCCTTCTCTACAAACATTCCCCCTTTAGTTAGTACAAACTTATTGGACTCAAAAACTAGTTTGAATCCTTTATTACTAAGGATAGGACCAGAAACAAGAGTCTTCCTTATATCGTGGACATGTAGCACATCAAGGAGGGTTAATTCCTTTCTAGAAGTGAATTTCAAAACACATTTCCCTATTCCAGCCACAACAGATGCAGATGCAGATGCATTTCCCATAAACAGCTGCTCGTTTCCCTCGATTTTCTAGTACGAATAGAACATATTTCTGTCATCACACACATGGTGAGTTGCACCGGTATCTATCCACCAATCAGCGTGATCAGATACAAGGTTGATTTTAGAAATCATTGCAGCCAAGGCATCCACATTGTTTTTAATCAAGTTAGCGCGGTTGTTGTTGCCTTGATTTCCAGGACCTTGATCCCTTCGATGGTGACATTCTTGAGCCCTATGGCCTTGCTTTCCACAAACCCAGCAACTTCCCTTGATTTTCTTGAAGTCTTTGCCTTTCGCACCAGGGACAAAGTGTTTTTCTTCTTCTTAGTTTTCTGGAACTTCGGCCTTTACTTTGATGAACTTCCTTCAACAACATTCGCTTTGGCTTCCATACTCGAAACCAGACCCTTCTCATTCTTTCTGTTATCTTCCTCTATTCTCAGCCTTACAATGAGATCCTCAAAGGTCATCTCTTTACGTTAGTGCTTGAGATAATTCTTGAACTCTTTCCAAGAAGGTGGCAATTTTTCTATGAAGGACGCCACTTGGAAAGACTCATTGATCACCATTCCTTCAACATGAATGTCATGGATGATTTTCTGGAGATCTTCAGTTTGAGAGACAACGGACTTGGAATCTACCATTTTGTAGTCCAAAAATTTGCCCACAACAAATTTCTTCGAACCAGCATCCTCAGTTTTATATTTTTTCTCAAGTGATTCCGAAAGTTCCTTGGCTGTTTTGCATACTACATAGACATCATACAATGAATCATCTAATGCATTGAGAATATAGTTTCTGCAGAGGAAATCATTATGATTCCAGGCATCTATAGCCTTTAAAGTTTTTGCAGAAAAAATATTTTCTCCATCTGCAGTAGGTACAGTCTCGCGCAGAACATTAGCCAAATTTAAGGTTGTCAAATAAAACAGCATTTTCTGCTGCCATCTTTTGAAGTCTCCACCCTTAAATTTCTCAGGCTTCTCAGAATGAGGTTTAGTTCCCGATTGTTCCATATTGTTCGAAGATTGTTGGAGAACAATTTAGAAACAATAAAATAACAGAAATACAGAACCGAAATACTTATACGTTATTATTCAAAAATAATTACAATACAGAATGCAATAACACAATAATTACAAAAAAATTAATATGATACTAACTTGAATGAATTGAAGGTAGAGGCTAGCGCAAACGCTATGTCCTTCGAATAGTATTTCCGTCCCACTCGTGTGCTTGTGGTTCTACAACGTCTGCTCGACCAGGATACAACTATCTAATTCTACAACCCGCACTGGATTATAGAACTCTAGCGAATTGCTTTGTGTGTTTACTCTCTGTAAAGTTTGTACGGAAGATAAGGAGGAAGAAGAAAAGATAATGATTTATGGAAATGAGGACTCCAGTTATATAGGCTTTTTCATACCTCTTCAAACACCTTTTGGATGTATCTGAAGCTATACAGCTCTTTCCAAAAAGATACAACTCTTTCCAAAGAGTTGTGTCTATTAATCAAAACGTTTTTAATTAAATTAATTAAAAACTTAATTCGAAATTAAAACTAATTGATCAGATTAATTTTAATTCCTTGGCCCCAAGTGCCCCAAGGCCCAAGGTCCTTGTCTTGATTAATTAATATTAATATTATAGTATAATCCTCAAGCCTAATTCACACAACCATAAAGCCCAAGCTTTCAATCCATTTCCAAATGGTCCAAGTTCTACTTACTAAGAAAAAGGAATAAGCCTATATAAATGCTAGTGAAAAAATATTGTTGACCAATGTGGAACAAGAGGGTCTCAAACTCCAACAAACGTAAGGTGGCTCTTGTTTGAAATAAAATAGGATAAAGTACAAAAGACTACCTTAATTATTAGTGTCACGACACTTTTATACTTTATCTTTTAAAATTGACGATGTCATACCTCATTTTACAAATTTGTGTCAATGTTATACCTTCCGTTAGTTAGGCGTGAATTTCTCAGTTAAATGCTGATATGACTTAATCCGGAATCCTTTTTTTTATTAAAAAATTATTAAAAACTAAAAAAAATCATTTAATATTTTTAAATATTAAAATAATAAAGAAAAGTTAAAAAAAAAAAAAAAAAACCAACATTTAGTTCGTCCCCTTTCCCCTCCCTTCTCTCTCTTCTCCCCATCTTCATCTTCATCTTCTTCCCTCCTCCTACAACTGCAACCCAAAAAAAAGAAGAGAAAAAAAAAAAAAAACCAATTTGTCTTCCCCGCTCCCCACCCCCTCTTCTCCCCGCACCCAACCTCCCCACCTTCGCACCCACCCTCTGCACCCAACCTCGCACCCACTACCTGCAACCCAAAAAAAAAAAAAAAAAAAAAAAAAAACCCAGATCCCGTTGAGGTGGAATCGGGAAACCTTCGCCATGCCAATTCCGAAGGTTGAGAACCTGGGCGCGAAGAAAATGGGGGGGGGAATGGGTGTGGAGGGAAGAGGGTGGGTGCGCGGGGAGTGGGGGAGGAACGGACGAACTGGGTTTTTGTTTCTTTCTTCTCTCTCTTGTTCTTCCTCTGCAGGTTGCGTTGGGGGGAGGACGAACTGGGTTTCCCTTTTTTTTTTTTTTTTTTTTTCCTTCTTCTTCCTCCTTTGGGTTGGGTTGGGGTTTTTTTTTTTTTTTTTTTTTTCCCTTTGTTTTTTCTTCTTCTGCCTCTTTCTTTTTGGGTTGCAGGGGGTTGGGTTTGTGGTGGGGGGAAGGGGGACGAACTGGGTTTGGTTTGGGGTTTTTTTTTTTCTTCTTCTTCTCCCTCCTTCTTCTTATTTTTGGGTTGCAGGAAGATAGGGAAGAGAGGGGGGGACACCTGAGGTTTTTATTTTATTTACTTTTTTTTATTATTTTAATATTTAAAAATATTAAATGATTTTTTTGTAGTTTTTAATATTATTTTATTAATTTTTTAATAAAAATGGGTTTGGATCAAGCCACGTAAGCATTTAACTGAGAAATAATCGGCCAAGCTAACAGAAGGTATAACATTGACACAAATTCTAAAGATGAGGTATGACATTGTCAATTTTAAAAGATAAGGTATGAAAGTGTCGTGACACTAATAATTGAGGTAATTTTTTGTACTTTACCCAATAAAATATACAAGTGGGGAGAAACAATAAATAAAAAAAAATTAGCAGAGAATCAGTGTCAGTGTGTAGGGTTTACTTGGGGATAAAGCCAAGTTTCTCCAATTACATAAAACTAAACCATTAATCTGTAATTTACTTGACAAACAACACTCCTCTTTTTTAAATTAAAAGAAGGTAAAATTTTAAGTTTATCCTTATTTTGATAAGAAGTCTTAATAATTACTTTTAAAATAATGAACATTATATTGAAGGTGGAACCAAATATTTAAGTTGAGAGTTTAATCTACTTATTTTCTCTTCTTATTTTTTTTGTTTTATCAATTAATATTTTGTTTCATGTAACTAAAATTATTTAAGTTGAGAGTTTAATCTACGGCAAGATTAATCTGAGAGTTCATATAAGAAAAAAGACTTCCCAAGTCCTCACAATGAGGACCTTTGGGAGCAGCTCTCATGATTTCAATTAGATTATGAATCTAATAGGAAAAGGGATTCTATTTGGAATAGAGTTCCGTATTGAATTAGGTTTCCTAATTTTATTGAATTGTTGAATAGAAGTAATAGGAAATCAATATCCTATTATGACTAGGATTGTGATGGAAAATTATTTCCATATCCAAATTAGATTCTAAATGACATACCCCGACCTGGAATGTCCACTAAGGCCCGCTCACCGCGCACTCGTGTACTTAGAAATTTTATTAGATTTTAATTTATTCACATTTTATACATTATCTCGTGTGAGTTCCCAAAAACAAAACTGTGAAAGCGTGATCGGAGTTCAAAATGAACAATATCGTGTTACGGTGGATTGAAGCATGGAATGTGATGGGGGTATGGACCAAGATATGACACTAAAAGTTATAAATCCTATTTAAAATATTATTTCCTAGCCGAATTAAAAAATTTAATTGTTGTAAATTCTCTTTGAGTAGTGGGAGCTAAGATGGAGACCAAGTTGGAATTGGATCCTAACCTTACAAATTTCGGCATACCCTAGGGATACCAGGGGATACTAGGGCCGAAATATGTGGTACAATTTTGGCCCAGTAACGCGTCCACAAAACCTAATTAATTGAATGCATAATTAGAATGAGAATTTGTTTTTTATTTAAATTTAATTGCTGAATATAAATATAAGGATGATTATGGATTAGACTATATAATTAAGCTATGTAATTGGCAGCTATAATATGAGAGTATGGTTTGGCCTTGTATGTTTTGTTCTTAATTTTAAATTTTCTTTCGGATTTAATTAAATGGGGCTTGCATGCATCCTCCCTCTATTTCTTTTTCTTTAAAAAGGGAGACAACTGGTGGTGAGTCACGGTTATCTATCCATTCCGAGGACCAGGAAGACTCACAGAGACATTTCAACCTCTATTTCTTGGTGTTGTAATCTTCAGTCTTCCTCCTTATCAAACTCCATTTGAAGATGATCCTGAGAAGGATTAAGAGAAAAAGGCACGGCCCCAAGGCTAGCTTTCATTGAATAGTGATTATATATTTTTGCTTGCTTGTTTAATTTTATTTGAGGAAGTGATGTTAGAATTAACAACAAATCACCCCGCCTAGACCATAATCAGCTTCTTTAATCCACACGATGCGATGTCATTAGATTTTTTGTTTTAAATTTCGTTTAAGACAGATATGTATAAAACCTGTAACAAAACCCTCACCAATTATTATTGAATTTGAAAATTGTTCTATTCATGGCCTTCCACCGAAGCGCGTAATCACTATGGAGGACTGCCCTAAATGCTTGCCATGGTGGGAGATTTAGGGACTCCAATCCAAAGGACTGGCTAATGCATACGTATTGACGTTAGTGTTGAGGAATATTTTAAATATGACTACTGTGGTTGTTTGAGGTTTATTTAAGGTTCAAATTCCAATAAGGCACTATTTGTTGGGTAACAATTCAACTAATGTTAAATTAGGATTAGTCGTACAAGCAATTTAAATTAGAGATTAGAGGCCAAACATAATTGGAGCATGCATAACATGCATGGGAGTAGCATACACTCTCCTGAATGGGCGTGATAGAATGATTAGTTGTTCATGCGGTTTTTAGTCTGCCGTTGCAAATTTCCAATCCCATGTATGAAAATGGTCCATGCCTAGTGGGAGCAACTCCCGATTTCGTAAAGGCTTAATTCGAAATCGATAAAATTAGATGGGACAACAATTAAAATAAGGAGTTTTAACGAAAAGTCCGCAGTACTGTTCACTTTAACGAAAAACCACATTTTTACAGTAAAAAGTCAAACTTGGTATTATTCATTTTACCTTTTATTTTGTCCTTATCGTTAAAACTCAAAGTTTTCAAATCATTCTCATTAGTTTTCCTTTAAAATAAAGACCCATTTTAATTGGAATATAACTTTCGCTAATTAAAATTTTGTTTTGTTTTCTATAGACAAGAGTCTTCGTAATAGCTTTAGTTCACAATTAAAACCCGATAACCAAATGATTGAACAAAGAGGCAAAGGACTTCTAAGGAAGAAATTGTTTTAGAACTTGGGGCAAATTTCGATCCGCAAGTCCTTGCTATTTAGATTCTACGATTGCGGTGAATTCTAACCAATCATGTATACTTGATTCAAGGGTTAGCTATCATGTGTGTAATACGTTACACGACATGAAGGTGGATAGAAACCTAAAACCAGGACAACTGTGCCTAAGAAAGGAGAATGGTTTCGTGCGTGCTACAAGCATGCATGTTTAGGGCTTTCCAATGGAAAAACTCTTCAACTAAAAGAGTGCTATTTTCATTCCGATATGTATTTATAATATTGTGTCGATCCAATTTCCAGATTTAAATGGATACTTCGTAAATCATAATGATTCGAGATGTGACATCATCATATTTAAGAATTAAATAATAGATAATATTATCTAGTGACATGTTATATCCTTCAACTAGAAGGTGGGATACACAATACAAGTGACAATAATGTCAGTGAGAGCAAACGACCTCGCGAAAAAATAAGTACACGCAAATTGTGGCATTTGCGTTTAGGCTACATAAATGGGAAGCGCTGGGATGTTTTGGCCTCACAAGGTGCTCGGGCTTCAGTTTGCCTAGGCTAATTTGGTTGTGCTAGAAACTGTTTTTCTAATTTTAGAGTTAGATTACCAATTGACCTAGGCCATAAGGTCTTCATTAAATATGGCAATGTGCTCTGACGGCGGTCCACAAGGTCCATGGAGGACTCTTTGACAGAGGAAACTTTTGAGCTAAAAGAGAGTACCCAAGTCTTAGAACATTACTTGGAGCAATGTCTTGGGCAAGCAAATGAGATACTTACTCTTTTCAACTCCTTCCTTTATTTTCACTACTAATCACATCAATATTGTTACAATTTTACTATCTGCTTCCACAGCAGGTATTTGATTTTATCACAAAAGATTCTGGTGTGAGACTATTCTCCAACATCTAGACCTTTCATAAAACAGAGGCCATGACCAAAGTAAAAGGGAGGCTTTCTCCCCTTTTTTTTTTGGGTAAAGCCCGAAGACCCATTTTGTCTGCTACAAGCTAGCACCATAGCAACAAAAACCCAAACCTTTCTCCTCATTCCCATCTTCTAGCCACCAACTACCATAGTTACAGATTTTCCAGCAGCTGCATGCATTTATAAAACTTTCTCCCAGTTGCTTAAATTTTCACCCACGACCTGAGTAGACGCAATAATTTCATCGGGTATAGAATTTTAAATCTACTTCTTAATTATCCTCTCTTTTTTCCACAAACGATAGAAGTACTCATTATGTACACCTAAATTAGGTAGTTCAAGTTCAACTACTAGCTCTATGAAGGATCTTATCACATATGCTAGAACTTCATATATGTAACTACCACTTTAGTATAAGTCAATGCTCTTAGGCAGCTTATACTATTATCTGTATTGTTGTGGTTGTGGATCATTATGAATGAGGAAAAGAAGTACCTGTATTAGTTAGAAACTTACAGACGTGAGGACAGGTTTATTCAACATATACTTGGAGTAACTAGACGACAAGGATTTGTTCATCAAATTCATCTTGATGGAAGACATGTTTTTTTTTCTGTTAATTAATTTGTTTGGTCCCGTTCCGTACGTTTACTTTTCCAGTTGATTAACTTACGCACGTAACATATATTGATAATCCTTTTCAGTTAATGAGTTTCGACTGAAACGGCACGCTTAACTTTGGATGAAATTGCATTTTCAATCGGACACTCGCACTCCGTCACTCCCTCGCTAAAAAGGTATCTTTCCTCCTAAGTATTCATAATCTTACAAATTGCCCTTATTTCGTCTTTTTTGTCTTGTTTGGTACCAATAAACAGTGACCTCACTTCACACATTCTCTTCGCTTTATCACTTTACACTTACCTATATATATATATACCCCTGAAATATGTCATATATATCATCAGCTAGCTCTCTCCAAAATCGGCTCCTTTTCAGAACAATGATCACTTTTGATCCCACTCGCGCGGGGCAGTATTGGTTAAATTGTATCTTTTCAAGCTACCAGCTCTGAGGTAAGAAAATTCAATCTTTTCTTCTATATAGATAAATCACACAAGTGATGAATCCGCTGTGTTTGATTTCTTACTTTTTAATTGGGACTAAAAGTTTTTATTCAGTGTGAGAAATTAGTTTTAAGACATCATTCTCCTTCAGTCATCTTCATTTGGCGTATGTATGATCATATACTGATATAGCATGCACCACGTAACCAACTAGCTCTTGGTTTTATATTAATATATATGGGGAATTGTTATTAACATTCCAAAAATTTCATTTTACACTTAATACTTTCTATATTAGGAAAGAAAAATACACTTGTGAGAAGTAGTGTAGAATGAGATATTTGAAGTGCCAATAACACTTCCCTATATACGTATGTATGTATATATGTATTTATATATGGAAAGAAGCTTAATATGAGTCCTCTCTTTTTCCTCAAAAAGCATAATATCAAATTGATGACCATTTTATCTTTCAAACAATAAATATTGATGAACTAAGTTTTCATTCCCACAGGTGGGTAGATTGCCCTATTAGTTAGGGCTTGATAAATTTTTCAGCGTACCATCAATGTTACTGTTATTGTTTCAATTTAACTAGGTGTTGAATTTCATCACAAAAGAGATCGATTATATTAGAAGTGTAACACCTACATATAAATTGTATATTTTTTTGGAAGTGTTATTGGCACTCCAAAAATCACATTCTATACTCCTCGCAAATGTATTTTTCCTTCTAAATATAGAAAGTTTGAAGTGTAGAATGAGAATTTTGGAGTGCCAATAACAATTCTTTTTTTTTTTTTTTTTTTTTTGTATTTCTTTGATGTGGGACTCTCTGAAAAATTGCGTGCCTCAAGTTTCATTCTATATATTATTTGTTTTCTTAGTTTGTAATTTAGTCCTAATAAATGGCCTTCATTTTCAAATCACTATGTCTCGAGTTTAAACTCTCCCTCCTTAGTATAGTTTGTAATTTAATGTAGTAATATCGCTTGATTAAAAGAAATTATTTTCAAAACCTTTTGGCATGAGTTGCCAAAAGGTTCACTCCCCATGCGAAAATAGCTCAGTACTCTATATGCAATGGAGTTAATATGCAGGAGTTTCCCTTTATTAGGAAAAAATCACATCATTGTGAAAAACCATATGCTAACTTGATGAAATTAGGACATACCTTCCGGAATATATCTCAAGTTTAATCGTCGCGCGTCGAGATCAAGAAGCATCAACAATAAGAACGCACGAAATTAGTGCCCTAGGTGTATACACCTCGGACGTAGGGTAGGGAGAGTTGGTTATATGTAGAGTTTCCCCATAGCTAGGTATCTGCCTGTACAATGATGAACCAAACATAGAGGGAGAGATTCATGAGAATGCTAATGAGGAAGAAAATCTCCTAGGCATTTCGGCTAGAATGGGACGGTCTAACCCGCCCCTCTTGACCTTTATTTATGGTGGTCGACGTCGTGTTAGAGGGTAGATGCGTTAAGTTGGAGCCCATGTCCTCATTTAATCAGCCT
This sequence comes from Pyrus x bretschneideri, assembly GCF_019419815.1. Lineage (NCBI taxonomy): Eukaryota > Viridiplantae > Streptophyta > Magnoliopsida > Rosales > Rosaceae > Pyrus > Pyrus x bretschneideri. Next base: position 6,050,648 of record NW_025999546.1, read on the forward strand.
GATTTATGAAAATGAAGGCCCTATGTCTACCAGAGCAATCTATCATATGTAAGAAAAAACAAAATAATATATAGAATGGAAATTGAGGTAATTAAGCAATTTTTCATATTAATGGTTAATGGGTGATGTTCTCCCGCCAAATTGATTATTAGACATATAATTGCATATCTAAATATAAGTAGGAATTAATTTAATTTCATATTTTTTTTAAATGTCATATGAACTTAACACTATTATCAATTTTTCATATGAATTAAAATTTTAAACAATTTGTCATATTAACGTTTTGAAATTATTAATTTGTCATATACCTTTAATAAGTTGTGTGCCTTGCACAAAACTTGTGTTTAAGTACATTTAGGACATTTTAACTATCCTAAAAAGTTGTGTTCGATGAAACAAAAATATAGGGTCTCTACAAAATAAAAAATGAATATTATTATATAATAGAATAATATTTTTTATTCTAAATAAAAATGAAACTTAATATAATGACATGATATAATTTTGATCGAGTTTCTCTCCAATAGTATGGTCCCCAAAACACATATCACATGCTCTTGAAATATAGTTGTCCTCTATAACAATGGTAAATATCAAACTTACATTATTTTTACAAAGTTATTGCTCATCGCAAACAATGAATTGAAAATGAGGTCAAATGTCCAAAATAACCCTAAACACAAGTTATGTGCAAGTGTTTTGGATGGCAAACTTAAGGCTTAAATGTTAAAATGTTCCTTTGTTTTAGTCGTTGAGTCAATTTAGTCCGTGTGTTTTTAATTTGGCCAATTTGATCATTGTGTTTATCTCCGTTAGCCATTAAGGACATTTCCATCTAATTTTTTGTAAATATTTTTTTTATAAATTATTATAAACTTATTTGTAAAATTATAATTTATTTGATTTAAAATATTTAAAATGAAATAAAAATTAAAATTAAAAGAAAAATTATTCTCTTCTCCTCCTCCTTACCATTACCCCCTCTCTTTTCTATGTCACAACCTTAATCATTTTTCAGATTTGAAGTTTTATTTCTTATATGTGTTATTTCTCATTGATTTTCATTTTTCTGTAAAGAGAAAGGGTAATTATGTCTCATATGATTTTTCTTATGAATTTTTTAAAAGAGATTGAATGAAATGTCCTTAATTGCCTAACAGAGACAAATACAAGGACTAAGTTAGCCAAATCAAAAGCACGGGGACTAAATTGACCATATGACTATAAAACAGAGACTATTTTGACATTTAAGCCAAAACTTAATGGTGTTAGAATGAGATGAAAAATTAATGATTTAGGAAGATATGACAAAACGCTTAAAATTTTAGTTCATATGAAACTTTATAAAAATGTGTATAAGTTCATGACATTTCAAGAATTTTCCCCTTAATCAATGTTGGTGACTCATGTCACTTTATAAAGATAATATTTACTATGCTACATTGGCAAACAAATAAAAACTTACAGTTTTATTTGGGTCCGGTTTCTCACCAGATATTCATTTCTTAATTAATCTGCCTAAATTTTCAACTATCTAAGGGCTCACAAAAATTTTGAGTTTATTCAAGGGGAAGTGTTATTGGCACTCCAAAAATCTTATTATACACTCCTTAAAAGTGTATTTTTCTTTCCAAATATAGAAAGATTGAAGTGTAAAATGAGATTCTTTGAATGCTAATAACAATTCCCTATTCAAGACGTGATTTACAAAAATGTCATGGTTCACCCGAACCAAATGGTTTAACAGTCTTTAACATGTGACGAAATCTTTGTAAGACACATAAGAGAATCCTCATTCCTCACTTGTACATCATTAAACCTGACAATATAGGTATTAATAATACTATATTTGTATAAGAGATGAGAATATTTCAGACACTATGCATTTATTATTAATTATATAAGGTATATAAATCACACTGATTGGATCCGAGGTGATGCCATATATAGAGAAACAAGAGAAAGAAGAGGTGAATCTAATTAAATGAACAAGTGAGGGTCTTTCATTCCGGAAAGGATATTGATGAATTATGTTGGTCAAAAGCTGCGTAACAACTGTTTTTGGTAAATCTCGGGGATATCTGATCAAGCTCGGGCGCACATACCTACCTGCGACCAAATCTTATGCTCATCTTCCTTATATCCTGCACTGTATAATAATATTATACTGAGCTAAATACTATATATCAACTCTCTCTCTCTCTCTCTCCGCCCCCACCACCCCCCCCCCCCCCCCCCCCCCCCACAAAAAAAAATACGTACCAGTCTACCAGAGAGGAAAAAGATGCACAAATTAATATAAAAAACTGGGTAATCTCGACAACCGATGATTCCTTTTCCTTTCTGCGAGAAAGTTCAGTTTTTTCTTTTTTTCTTTTTTCAAATAAATAATTTTTTTATATATTTTTATAGATATATAGCAACATGCATGCTAGGCCTGCATTACAATATATCTTTAATCTATTATAAATTGCCAAATATATAAATATAGGGATCGAACAAATATATGAAGATGAAAGCAAACTTGTCTTTTTCGGGTTTTTTGTGGCGCAGGCCGGCAGAAAGACAAATATTTCCATTGGGTTTCCTGAGACAACTAGCTATTATGATATGTTATTTTAATTTTGAAAAGAAGAGAGGTGTCTTGTTCTGTTTCTAGTTTTGTTCGTGTATTTAATGTACTTTGGTATTAATGTACTAATTTGTTGGTATTGGCAGCGCACAACTAAGGAGTAGTATTAGAAGAAAAAAAAAAAAAGAGTAGTAGTAAATACCAATGGAAGCCAAAGCTGCATCATCAGGAGGTGAAGTAAGGCGACTTCACGTTATCTACTTCCTCAGTCGTCGAATGGGTCGCGTTGATCATCCCCATCTCATTCGGGTCAACCATTTTACTCGCAACGGCGTCTATCTGCGAGGTAGGTAGCCTTCCTTCCTTGAGATCTCTGTATCGTATTTAACGAGAATCATATGCTTGTTGATTAGTTAATCAACTAATGATGATGGTTCCTATTATTTGATTTAAAAGATGTTAAGAGGTGGCTTGCGGATTTACGAGGAAAGGACATGCCGGAGGGCTTCGCTTGGTCTTACAAGAGGTATGATTGATCGATTGATCTTAATAGAGTACTGGAGACGTTTTCCAATATCATTCTAATGAATTAGGCCAATAGCTAGCAAGTTGGCATGTACGATTTCGATTTCATTTTCATTTTCATCTGGATGGAACGACATGCGCGAATGCAGGAGGTACAAGACGGGTTATGTTTGGCAAGACTTGCTGGACGAAGACCTCATCACACCAATATCCGACAATGAATACGTCCTCAAAGGATCCGAGATCACCTCTTCCCCTTTTGGTATATATCATCATTTATTTTACACACAACGTCAAATCTTTAATATATATATATATATAATATATATATAAGGAATTGTATTAGCATTTCAAAAATCTCATTTGACACTCTAAACTTTCTATAATTAGAAAGAAAAATACATTTATAAAAAGTGTATAATGAGATTTTTGGAATGCTAATAACAGTTATATATATATATATATATATATATATATATAACCAATTTGATTGATTGATTGAATGTGCTTATCTATATAAATAGATGGTAAATGTCAATTCATATATATTTATGCTTGGAGTCCTTTCTGGCCAACTTAATTATATGTTTTAAGTCCCTTAGGTTAATTTCAATTAATTTCGCATATTCATATTTGGAATCCTTTCATGGCCACCTTAATTTTGTTGACCATTGTATTTTGTATGAAACAGATTCTCCTCCGAAAACATTTGCCGAAAATAGAAGTTGCCTGTTTAAAGATGAGGTTGAGCCACCCAATTCAAAACAAGAGGCCTCCTTTCAATTGCACCAACAAATTTATCCAAAGAATACTATAGATATCCAAACAAAAGTATCCTCTGAAATGAGCCAAGAATCACAGAGGTCTACTTTGACCGATGGATTCGATGATGCGAATGCCATCAAACTGAAACCCAAAGGAGAACGACAAGAACACAACCACTCAGCAGCTGGCAGGGACAAGTTAGAAAGCTCTTATTTTTATTCCAACTTTTTATTGAAGAGGAAGAAGAAGATTATTAACAAGGACAAAGACGCCAAAGAATTGGCTTCTTCTACAACTCCGTCTTCTTTTTCTTCCTCTGCTTCTTCTTTTTCTTCGTCTTCACATTCACTGTCTCAGCAGACGCCATTGGCAAATGGTACTACTAAGAGACATTCAAGTGCATCTTCCAACATGTTCCGCAATTTGATTACTTGTGGTGCTGTCGACACAAATGACGCTGTTGTGGTCATGTTGAATCGAGCCAATAAAACTTCCAACAAGTCTACCAGCAGCCAAGACAGTATCAAGGCTGATCATCGTATTTCAAAAGGAGATCACAAGTCTGAAGGTAGATCAACCGGAGTTTTTGGGACTTGCCGGAATCCACAGGAACTGCCGCAGCAACCCCACACTGCTAGTAGGTAAGTATGAATCAATGTAATGATTAAATTCAATTCATGAGAAAAAGTCTTTATTAAAACTGACAAAAGACTACTAATATATATATGTATTTGGCTTTGGCTTTGCTTGTGTTTGGATTTGATGCTGCAGGAAAAGCTATGATGGACAGAAAGATGCGACAAAGCAGCAAAAAGAGGGCTACTTCAGTGGCCAAAAAGCGGCTACTGCTGCTTACAGGCCCGTCGGTCGCCCGCATTGCTCGTAAGTGACTATCCCTACTCCCTCCCTCCCTCCCCTGGTTGCATTGCATACATTGATAATTTGATGGGCAAGGCTTATGTATTAGTTGATTAATGACAACTCTTACTTCCTCTACTCTGCCAAATCCAACTGAAGTCCAGTTTTAAATTAGGTTAGGTAATGGCTTACCGGCTCGTATTACACTAAATAACAATCAAACCACATCAGCACAAGGCCTGCAGTGTTTTTCTTCCAATCAAGTACCAACTAACTGGTAATCTCTCAGGTCAAATTAAGATTCAGTCTCATTGGCTTATATCAAACCAACCAACACTACTGCACTTGAAAATAAAGGGTTTGCATTAAATTTCAAAAGGTTTTTTTTAGTCAAAATAATCTCTAAGATTTGTATAACTTCTCACTTTGATTCTTAAGATTTGAAATCAAGACAAGTGGTCCCTGAAATTATTCATTATCAATCATTTTGGTCATTCCATGAATAATTATGTTAAATAAGGATTAAAATGACTAAACAACTCTCAATTTAATAAACAATAGGCCAAAATGATTTTTTTAAAAGAGGGTATTTTTGTCATTTTATTCTTATTTAATGGAGATTTTTCGCGGAATGACCAAAATGATCGATAGTGGACAAACTCAGGACCAATTCTATCGATTTCAAATCTCTCAAACCAAAATGAGGATTTAGGCAAATCTTAGAGACTATTTTGACTAAAAAGTCATTTTAGAATTATCTACAATTTCACACTCTCAAATACAACTTCAATGTTTTATTCTTACGTATTTATAAGAATAAAACAAAGAAATAAATCAAAACAATCATTAACCCACAATGACAAAGGAAAACCTATTTGATTAAAAAAAAAAAAAAAAGGAAAACCTATCTTAATATAATAATATAAAATCTGTAATAAAATCCACCTCAAAATAAATTCCCTAATTAAAACAAATTTCTAAAATACTTACCATTTAAGCTTCCATACGTGGGACCACGCATTAAGTGAGCCACACTTGTAGTTTCCTGATATGCTGAAACTAACTGTAATACTTTTGAAAGCTCAACCAATCATAATCCATTAAAACTAACGTCTCTTTTTACGTGCCTAGTTGGAACTAACGATATATTTTTGAAAACATAACTAGAGCTAGCGCCTCATTTTGGAAGTCCCAATCACCAAATCTCTTTATCCCTTAAAATATATATACATACATATATATATATATATATATATATTTTTTTTTTTTTAAATGTTTTTTCCCTTCTTTTTTCTTTCCAGTGTAACGGTAGACACCCATTCTAGATCAACCATAAATGGCCAATGTTTGTCCAAACCAAGCATCATCTTCGAATTAAATTTAGAAAAATTATAATATACTAAGGGAATTGTTATTGGCATTCCAAAAATTTCATTCTACACTCCAAACTTTCTATTTTTGGAAAGAAAAATACACTTGTGAAGAATATATAATGTGATTTTTGAAGTACTAATAACACTTCCTGTACTAAAATAAACATAAAACAATAAAACCCTCATGATAGGAAACGGATCCTACCATGACCAAAAAACACTATTTTTCCTTCTCTCTTTTCTCCAAGGCAGCGACAATTGACGTACGCCGAAATTGGGGCGGATTTCTACGAGGAAAAGTAATGAAAAAAGAGTGTTTTAAAGTCTATTAAATTGTGAACCTTTCAAGTTCTGTAGGATTAACGTCATTTTAATTTTGTTTTAATTTCTCTAAACCTTTTAGTTGTCCTAAAGTGTTGTCTTAGTTGTAACCCATTTCAATCATATTTCAATCAATTCTCAATTAATTGCAAGTAACCTTTTACCACATAGTGGTGGAAAGAAGTTAAACTCTTGCATGACTGCGTGGGTTTGACCATTGTCAGTGGCTAATCTAACATTTAATCTAACAAAATTTATCGTTTAACAAAAAAATAAAAAAATATCAATTGATCAAAATTATCTTTGGAATTTCTATCAAACTGATGGATTCCAATAACTTTGCTGCTTCAAGTATTTACAGTTGTAATCCTTACTACTATCGTGTTGTGTCAACAATAATTCCTCTTCCTTTAATTGTTTTCCTCCTTTTTATTCATGGCAGCGTAAACATTTTCTCTCTTTCATTCAATCTTCTTTCATCTTCTTCTAACAATTGTAGGCAATCATTACCCTCAGGTTCATGGCCAATAGGTGAACAAAAAAAAATTAGCCTTGTTGACCCACATGGAAGCGTTAACAGTGAATTCAACCAAGGATGAAACTCTGTTCTAATAACAAGTTGAAAGTAAAGGGTTTGCACAAAGACAAAAAAACTAATGTTAATATAATAATATAAAATCCCCAATCAAATCTACCTCAAAAATCCCTAATTAAGTGTTTGTTGATAATTAAGAATTATGCCCTCAAGTTACCCTCAATATACCAAATCATATTAGTATAAGAAGCATGTGGCCATAAGTTTACAAACTCTCCCAAAACAGTGAATGTGGTCAATGTTGGCATTCATAAAACTTGGTGACCAAGAGAACATTTATGTGGAAAATCTAAACAAGCGACTAAAATTCGAAACACTTGATGTTAATGCAGGCAGTGCAGGAAGCTGTTTAAGCCAGAAAAATTGCACTCACACATGAAATCGTGCAGAGGAGTGAAAGCTGAAACGAAGATACCTGAAATGGGATCAAGAACTTCAAACTCAGAAGAATCAGCTTCAGCTTTCTTGACCTGACCAGCTGAATATGCCCAGTAATGACTGATCATCAAATATACTCTTGCCTGCACTCTGTAGTCAGGATGAAAGGCAGGAGCCAATTTTCGTCTCTTTTCTTCCTTTTCCTTCTTTCTTTACCCTTATGTAAATATAAAAGGCATAGTGCATTGCATTGACTGACTTAAAAAAAGAAAGAAATATTCTAGTTGCATTGCATTGTTCTATTTCCAAATTTGTTGACAATTCGTCCACCTTTAGAAAACAAATGAGAATTGTACTGTATTTTACGTACACCATCACAGGACAAAGGGACAGACTTAGACCTGACATTCGTGTCGTGTTTTCTGCGTTCGTATCGTTTTCGTGTCATACCCGATATCTTAATGGGTCGTGTCGTATAACACCCATTAAAATAAACAGGTAAAATGACCCGATCCGAAATCGACCTGATAATATTAACAGGTAATATGACTCGATCCGTTACCCGTTAAGGAAAATATATTTTAAACCAATAAATAATCAAATGAAAAACATAATACTAAATAAGTATATACATACCATATAGTTACATCCAAAACATAAAATCGGATTTTCTTTTAAGTATATTTTCACTTACCTAAATTGATAAAATGGTAAAATTAGAAAATATTGGAATAGAGAAGGGGTTTTTTTCGTCCAAAAAAGTTCTAATAATATAAGTGAAATAGAATCCAATGGTACATATTTACTCTCATTTATCTTACGGTTGTTATTTAAGTAAAGTCTTTAATTATTTAATAATTAATGTAGAAGTGTAAAAAATATAGAAATAAAATATCTAAACGCTCGTAATGACAAACTTTACAACTTTCATAAAGAGCTTAACTTCAAAATTCGCCACTATAATCATATAAATCATAGATCAAAATTTAACCGTTGATTGTTATTTACATTTACGCTTCATTGTTCTCATCAAATTTTGTTTTTTTCAGATTTTCTTTTTTGAAAACATGATCTATTAGAGGATGTAGGAAGATGAATGGTTTGGATCATTGATATTATATTTAGAGTTTTACGGTTAGTGAAAATATTGCTTAATGTTTATAAAGTTTCTACAAACTATATGACATTGATTCACATTTCAGTTAACCATAAATATAGAAACATGATATCAAAGATTTGAACCTTTCATCTTCTTACATCTGCCAGATGATCATGTTTTAAAAAAAAGAAAATTAAAAAAATGAAATTCAGTAAGAAGAATAAAGCATAAATGACAATCGACGGTTAAATATAAATTTAAGGTTTATGGATTATAGTGTTGGATTTCGAAGCTGATCCCTTCATGAAAGTTGTACAGCTTGTCACTATGAGTGATTGTATATTTATTTTTTTTACGTTTTTTAGACTTCTACAATAATTATTACTAATTTTGCCCTCAAATAAAAAACATTATTCATGAGGGTTTGAAGGATTTTAAAAATCTAAACGATAATGTAAGTGTTACCATTAACTACTTGCGGAGGAATAATGATGAATCATGAGTGTTTATATATTCTTTCACATTTTTCATACTTGTTTGTATGTCTTCTTAGTTCTTGTCTATACAGATATTATACTAGTTTATTTTAATTTTGGACAACATGTTAAGTAAAATTTATCCTAGTAATGATAATAAGGAACTCTCATAATAAAAATAAATAATGATTATAACTTTTTTTTATTTTTTTATTTTTTTTAACTTATATAGAATAAGGGAAGTATTATTGGCATTCCAAAAATCTCATTCTACACTCCTCACAAGTGTATTTTTCTTTCCAAATATAGAAAGTTTGGAGTGTAGAATGAGATTTTTGGAGTACCAATAACAATTCCCTAGAATAATAATACAAAACTGTATATTTAATATAGAATATATTGTATATATTAATATGGCTATTGTATTTTATAATAAATCTTTTAGTAATTAAACTTTAAAATTATAAAAATAATTTTTTTCTTAACGGGTCAAAACAGGTTACCCACGTGTTACCCGCATGTATATCCGTTAAGAACCCGTTCTTAACGGATCACCCAGTAATGACTCGATTAGTTATCGTGTTGATCCGAAACTTACTATTTCATGTCGTGTCACCGTGTCGTGTCAGAAACTGTCGGGTAAGACAGACCCAAAACATGCATGCGTGTGTATGTTTTAGTAACTACTACGGCTACGTGAACTTACTCTCTAATGGACTAAGAAATTTAAAAGGATTATGTTTCATCCCTTTACACAGCGCAACGACTCCACAGCAAGCCACATCGAGCAAGCATGAAATTAATTGAACAAAACTGTAGTCTAATCTGATACCATATTCCCAGTGTAATATATAGATTTCAATTACACACTTGAACAACAGAAGAAATGCCCAATTGCAGTCTGATACTTTGTGACTGTCAGCTTCCTTGAATTAGTACGAGACTAAGAGGTAAAGATGAGATTGTCAAAAAGGAAACAGAGAAACACAATGCGTAATGGTAAAAGAGAAGGTATTTGGAGATGAAGGTGACAGTTCTGTTCCTGCTAGTGGCATATATCTAATTACTTGATACAACGGAGTCAATATGTTCAAGTACAAACTCATAGAGCTGCTTCTGCAGGCTCTTTCTTCTCTTATCTACGTAAATCCTTCCCTTCATTAAGTCATCCAACCATAAATTCACCCTTTTGAGTTGCACTAGCAAACGTGCAATCTCAGGGATTCCTTCCTCTTTGTTCAATCTGAACCCCACGTTTAGTGAATCCTCCAAAGTACTTTAGAAACCACTCACAACAAACAAAAAGTAGCTTTTCTGCCAACCTTGCTGTCTTTTTTAATCTGTTTTCTTTGGGGTACTGGTCCCTTTCAGTGCTCATTTTCTTCAAAGCTCGTGGACGATTTAGTTTGGTTTGGGGTGTACTATTTTCTAGATTAGATTCCGCTGGAGCATTCTCTACTACAGCATAATGATACTTCTCACCATTTGGAATTCCACCATTTCATTGTGCTCTGAACAAACTGAATTTCAAAATATTAGCCCCTAAGGCGGCTTCCACCCATGAAGTGGCATTCGTGCTAGTGGAAGTATTATACACATGTGACACCCAAGCCTGTCGGCCCTTTAAACTGCTTGATTTAACATCAGGGTGGCTTGTGTTGAACAAGGAATCAACAACCATGGCTGCTCCCTCCATGTTCTGGTGGAGGTTCAAAAATTTCTCCGTCAGTGGTCCTGCAGAAACTTTGTGAGAGGACTCTGAGTTCTGCAAACATGCTGGAAAACAGAAACTTAGTCATCATTTCTTCGCATGATAGATAAAGAAATAAAATAAAAAAGAATTTAGAATATTTAAGGAAGCCAACTATAATCTAGATGAACTTCTCTGTTCCATTATACAGTTGCTAACTTACGACATATAGAGGGGGAAAAATAACATTAAGCTCAACATTTTTTCTGAAGACAATTGTACAGCAGCAGAAATCTCATTAACTGCATGTAAAGGTGGAGTTTTTTGTTGTACTTGTAAACCACTGCAGCAGCATCGTAACTGTCTCACTCAAAACTGTCTACATTCTAAACCAACAAAATAGATCTAACCCAACCCAAATTATATGTAGTTTATTTAATAATGCAATCATCGTCCAAGAATAAGGACCAAATATGTGACAGGTTCCATCCTGCATGTCTATATTTCTATTGAACAGAATAATTTGCAATACGCTTACCCCCATTCTAATCCTTGTAAAAGTACTGGGGAAAAAGACAATTCCGTTGCAAGAGCAAAAGCACTACGTTTGCTAATATACTTAACATAAATACTTACACCAACAAAAATAAAAATTACACAGAAAGCATAGGTCCGTAAAACACAAAGTACATACCACATGCAATGAATGACACCCTCTGAAGCTGATGCTTCTTCTAGCGCACGTACAGCACCAAGAAATGTAGCATCCCTATGAAAAATAGCTCCCTGTAATGGTGAAGAAGAACAATAATACAGAAAATAATGAAAGAACAGAACCAGATGGTGGAAGCCAATAGAGGATATAAACTTCAACTTGATTGCGAACCTTTCCAAGATCACTAATGATAGATGGGAGCACTCTCCGTGAAATCTTTTGATCCGACCAAGTTTTGCAAGTTCGGGGAAACCTGACAAAGTGGTTTGGAAGAGTCTCCTCTAGAACTTAAATTCTTTCTTGGAAGACTTGTTCTTTGAATTTGGTGAAGGGATCTCGGTTTTGTTTTTCAGTGGTGGTGAAAGGCTCAAAGTTGGATGCTTATGAGGTGCTTTAATCTTAGTAAAAAGCTTCTTATCCGAAACCTGCAACACAGCACCTGGTCATCAGCTTCATAAAAACAAGAAACTGAAATAAAAAAACCCAGAAGCTATGTATGTCAATGAAACAATCAAATTCTAATAATTAAGTTTTTAAAAACTGATATCAGGACAGAGAAAGGTTTCATTTTCCCTCTCATGTTAGCCAAATTGTTTAAGGCTGCCTTTTAACTATTCCGTTTTATCTGATTGCATGCTCAAAAAGTGACTTGAAATGAAAACCCTTTATTTGATTGATTTGAAATAACACAATTTTCTTAAGAATTTAGACATTCTATTTCAATAATTAAACACATCTGGATTTCATCAAAACACAAAAATTGTTATTGTAAAATCTCATTAGACAAATTACACTAAAAATTCAAACCCAAGTAATCTTCTTAAATCACCAATCAAAATACAGCATAGATCTTCCAGATGTGTGATAAAGGATTTCGACCACGAACTATTTTCTTACTCCTGCTTTACTTGCTTCAGAAGACTTCAATGTTTTTACTGATTAGAACGAATCTTTGTACACAAACATGGAGAAAGCCTCCATTCAATTATCAAATTCCAAGATAAAGCCTAGCGAGAAGAGTCACTAAAATGCAGAAGAATATAAACTGTTTGTACCCTTTTTTTAATGTTGAAAATAAACTATTTGTACCACATTTCATCAATCTGAAACTACTGAGTACCAATCAACTTTATACCTGCAGGGACCTAAAGAATTCGTGTTGAGACACCCCTGCCAGAGCACAAGAGTTTATCTCTATACATGAGGCCAATTACAACGCAACACGTGACAACATCATAATAAAACTCCTAAAGTCTCACATCGACTGCGAACGAAAGCCAGAGACTCTCCTCAACTATAAAGGAGATCATTCTCCTACAATTAATTCCTAATGCCATTATTGTACTTAAATCATTATTAGAACTCACTAATGATGATTATGCTTAAACCACTGTATTATGTAAACTCTATATTAATAATGAGAACTCATCTACCATTGTGGATGTAGCCCAACTTATAGTCAACCACGTATATCTTGTATTTGCTTCTTTATATCTATCTCTATACATATCTACATACACTTAGGTACCGTTTGGAACGTGGGACGGGACGGACGGAACGCAGTGGGACGAGGTGTTCCGTCCCACGTTTGGTGTGCCCAAAAATCGTGGAATGCGCTGTTCCGTTGAACGGATTTTGGTCACTTTTTTGTTCCACCTTCCCCCTTAGAACTACTTGTTCCACCCCCGTGGAACACAAAATTATATTTTTTTGGACAACAATACCCTTATTCTTTTTCATTAATTACATTGTCTACCTCCATTTCTCTACCGTAACCTCCCTCTCTTCTACCCTTGTCTCTCCTGTAGCCTTATCTTCCTCCACCACAAACCCAGCAACCCAACTGCTAACCCAATCCCAGCAAACCCATCCGAACCCAACTATGGCTGCACCTTCTTCTCCGGCGCCGTCATCATAGCCAGGCCGACGACGACGACGACGCTGCACGGAGGATGATGACAACGCTGCAAGGAGGACGATGATGAACTTGCAGAAATTGATTGAAATGAATTTGCAGATCCGACGATCCGACGAAGTCTCTGTAAATTTAAAAAAAAAATAATAATTTGGGATTTTTCTGTGTTTGATTTGAAGAGAAAGAAATTAAAAGAATCTGGAACCTTAACACCTCCATTTCCAGAATTTCTGCGTTTTTTATCTTGTAATTTTTTGGGGAACTGATTGGTTGCCGAGAAAACGAAGGAAAACGAAACTGAATTATCGTTTGTTGATGAATTATTCCCCTGCAAATTTGGATTTGATCTGTTTTGTGAGAGTAGAAATTGATGGTGGCATTTTGTTTTTCTTTCCATGCTTGTTGAGATGCGGTTCAGGTTGATCCGGAGTCTCATGATCCAGTTGTTCATGTTAATGGCGTGAGCTACTTGTTTATACAGCATAACAATGTTTACTTGATGACTGCGTCCAGGCAGAACTGCAGTGCTGCTATTCTTCTCTTCTTTCTACACCGAATAGTCGATGTAAGCTCCATCACGTTGAGAACTGCAGCCATTGAGTTCATACTCGCACTCATCAATTGTACAATTTTTTATTTATTCTCCAGAACACAACAATTTACCGTAGCATAGTAATGTAGAGCAATTCCATTTACTTTTTTAACTATCTACCTCTCTCTTTTATATGTTGGTATCAGCCAGCAACTCGTACTTACCCACGCATAAACACTGTACAATCCTTTCATTTTCTTTGTTTGAATATATCCCATCCCGTCCTGTCCATGCATAAACAATGTATTAAACAACAGACGGAACAAGACTAAGTTAGTCATTTGATCTTTTGGTTCCGTTCCGTCCTGCGCTTACTAAATGCAAAACGGAACAACCATCCCATTCCATCCTGTGCATACCAAACATAACACGGAACCTCCATTCCGTTCCGTTCCGTCCCGTCCGTCCCGTCCCGTCTGCATACCAAACGGTACCTTTAGCGACTGGAGCAACCATGCATCACAAACTTAACACTTTTTGTTGTTTCAAAATCCACCTGATTTTGTGCATCAACATAAACATCTGCGAAATTGGCGCATAACGAAAATGTGCATTTGATGAAAACTGAAAAGACCAACTAAAAAGATCATGCATATTACTCGGAGGAGAAAATACAGAGCCAGAAACGAAGGAAGAATTCACATATATAGGCATGGAGGGAAGTTAGAGAGAACAAACAGCGGGACAAGGCGGTGAAGAAAACTGCTTAGTTCTAGATTTGAAATGATGCGAATGTGAGGCAGACAAGATTGCTTAAAAAAAACATTTGAATACATCGGCTAGTCAGCTAGCCGTTGTATTCAAATTTTGTTTATTTTTTTGGACCAATTTTTTTTTTTTTTAAATTCTTAAAAATTATAATTTTTTTTCCTATAAATACCTAAACCATGTATTAAATTTAAGTTCTAATTTTTTTTATTTTTTGAGTCAGTTACTGTTGTAGTTTATAAATTTAAGTTGTTGTTGGATTTGAATTTAAGTTGTTGTAGTTTTTAAATTTAAATAATAAATTATGTTTGACCCTCGGTTGGAGACGATTTTTTATGACAGGACTATATTCATTAAAATATTAATATCTTGAACCCTCTAGTCAGCTCTCGGTTGAAGATGACCTTAGTCCCTGCATCCCAAGCCTGCCTCGCGGAATCCAAACTCAGTCTCCTTGTAGTTGTTGATGAATCAACCACCACCGCTACCTTAGTCTTATTCTTAGTCTGTTGGCGGACAACTTGGACGACCTGGTCTTAGCCTTAGGCTTGGGCAAAATGGAGGATGGGAGTGTATAGAAAAAAAAAATAATATAAAATATTGACGTGACTTAATCATAACTGTACAAAATAAAAAAACATAAAAATGTATAGAACTGGAAGGACATAAAAGCCGGATTCTCTTGATGCAGCCATTGGGGAGGCTGGTCTGCTCTAAACACCTTTTTCTTCGTTTTCTGCAACGTGACTGAGACGTATTAAACACACATCTATATTGCTTGAGATTTGCACTCTCTCACGCAGCTTTCTAGGTTTATCCCGCACCACCACCACAACCACTGCACCACGCTTGTAAAGTACGAGTGAGACAACATATATATTCGAACAAAAAAATATGGTGTTTTTATCACAATTTTTTATACTATCTGTATTTTTCTAGGATCATTGAAAGTGTAGGCCAATGATATTTGTTGCGCTATATAGACGAACTTTTATTTAGTTATGTCTAGGTCACGGTTTGTTTTTTATTTTTTGTAAATAACCGATATTATTTATATTAAGAGGTGAAAGAGTGAATTAAGCTTCATAATGAGTTAGTTATAATAAAAATAATACTTACCTACTTAAAGGATGAGTAAGAGTTCCTACTCAAAACTGTTTATTATTGATTCATAGAATTTCGTGTTTATAATCAGAATTTATCATATTACAAATCACTCTATAAAGCTCACCTTTACAAAAACATCAATTAAAACTAAGATCGTTTAGTCATCTAATTGTATAAAAACAAATGAATGGAATTGCTAAAAGCATTATGAACCATCTATATATTTGTTACAATAAATTGACTAAACGATCTTCTTTTAATTTATTTTTTAAAGATGATCTTTACAACGAGATTTATAATATGAACGGTTATGACCATAAGCACGTAGTTTAGTGATTCAAACCAGAAGAGTTTTAAATAGAAGTTCCTACTCATCATTGAGTTGCCAAGCACATGTTTTGTTTCCAAAATAATGTGGTTCAGATTCGTATCTGGTGAGAGTTGAACCAAGAACCAAAACCTCTCATATACAAGTGAAAAGGAATACCACTAAAAACCGTAATACTAAGTGACCTAGACAGTAGTATTAAGTGGTTGGGTCATAGTTTTTAAAGTGGTAATGTTAGGAAGACCAAATTTTTTAAATCAAATTTGCAAACCAAATAATGTGGTTGTAAATGATTGGCTTATAAATTAAGTGTTGTTTAACATGCTTATTTTTTATTGGTGACATATCAATTGGTTTACAAATTTAGTTTAAAATTTTGAATCTAGCATTATCCTTTTTTAAGTGTGAAGGAATTAAGGTTAAGTTAGCATGAATAGATCATAAAGTTTAGATAAGAAGGACTAAAAGAACTCTTCATAACTATTAAAATTTTATAAAGAGGTATTTGCCGATTCCATTCAAAACATGTAAGGAACTGCTAATTTTCCACTTGAACTTTAATTTTAGCCGATTATTCTTCTGAACTTTTATAATTGGCCAATTTTCTCCTTGAACTTTAATTTTAGCCGACTACCTCCTTGACATTTATGCTTGGCCAGTTTCTAGTAGGAATTTGTTGAGATGAGTAATTACGTTCTTATTTGAACTTGGATCTTGAATTGAAATAGGTAAACTGAGACGGTCATGTGAATCAAGTCACAAGGAAGACTAATGAAATGGCATCACAATCCCACCACGTTGCTTAAAAAACAAGATCATGGAGAAGATTCATAGTTGTCCAAGTTAGCAATAAAATTCAAATAAAAAGTGTACGGATGAAATAACTTCATACATTATCCAAAGTGTTAGTCAACATTAATTGCTAGTTATTCTTCGTATCCACAAGTGCTCAACCTTTAGGTCCTAGAGGACGCAAAAAAAAAAAAAAAAAGGTGAGTGGGGCAAAAAATAAAATTTTGTAAAACTGTTGTTTTCAGTAAAAATAGTAACATTTCACTGTAAAACAAGTATAGTTTCCAAAATTCATACTACTCGAATGTAAGAAAGCAAGGTACCCATTATAGCAGTAATAATCTCAAGGATGGGGGTATAACAACAATAATGATATTTGCATCAAAAGTATGTAAACACACAAGTCATGTAGACAATAGTTACATGAACAGACTGGGTGTATAAATTATGTTCTAGTACTACACATGCAGCTCGTCATGGTCCGGACAGTACAAATAAAGGAAACATCGTGCAAACATTAATGATGAGAAGATATAGTAAAAGTATGCTCATGCCACAGTTGTAATCGCAAATAATAGTAAAATAATAAATTGTAAGCATTTATTCTTTTCTAAGTCAAAACATGACATGTCGTACAATCATAACACATTTATGGAAACTAATATAATCATATTTGAAAGCAAAAACTCACTCAATGGTACATCGCGAGGTCATAGTTGCCTTGCCTTATTTGCCCAAGAAGATCATCCGGATAATTTTCCCTATAAGAGAAACCACTATCCTAATCAATAAACTAATAAATACTAATGTAAAAAACCTAATTTTTCTTTGTTTGCTCAAATCGGAAGATAAAAAGTGATTGAAAATTGACTCGCACCAACACGCGTCGGCCGAAGTTGTTACGCGCCTGCTTTTTGCTGTATGAGAAACCACTATACTAATCACTACACTAATAAATACTAATACAAAGAACCTAATTTTTCTTTGTTTCCCAAATGGAGAGTTAAAAGTGATTGAAAATTGACTCGCGCCACCACGTGCTTGACACACCCGACCTCGATATCCTCCAAATATCCGAGGTAGGCATATGCTAGTCGATACCCGAAGGTGACGAAGCCATACTGACATGCATGTAAAGTAACGTACATAAATAAAACTTATACATTTAAATACAATGTTTATGCAATTAAGGAACGTGTTCAGAGCATACAACTAATTCGAGACACTAAAACAGGAATAATAATATTACATCTCTCAGGGTATTGAATTTGACCATCCTATTTTTCATGTTCACACCGAGAATAGTCTTGCAGAAGCGTTAATAAAGCACCTTCAATTGATCGCTAGGAACTTGGTCATGTGTACTAAGCCTCCGATTTTGTGTGTGGCTGTGTAATTTTACATGAAGTATTGCTTGTCCACCTATGACCCATTGCCAGCTAACCATACATTGCGTTTTAGTTGGTCACTAAACAAAAGCCAACTATCTCACACTTGTGTGTGTTTGGGTGTGCCGCTTATGTGCCTAATCGCCACCACAAGGAACTAAAATGGATCTGCAAGGAAGGTTAGGAATTTATATCGGTTATGATTCACCTTCGATTATTTGCTACTTCGAATCCTTGACATGCGATCTCTTTACCGCTACATTTGTAGATTCTCACTTTGATGAGACGATCATTTTGCCATTAGGGGGAGAAAAGAACGTCAATGATCAAGATGAACGACGCAAATTAGAGTGGCTGGTCTTCACTATGTCTCATTTTGATCTCATTATCTCACAATGTAAAACTAAAGTGCAACTCTAGATCTTCATAGTGTAGCTCAAAGTATGTCAGACACCTTTATTAATTTGGCAAGAGTGATGAAGTCATGTATACGTGCTGCAAACAGTGCTTCCAAAGATTGGTGTGCCAAAAGAGCATCAGAGCAATGTGTTGCCCGCACCCATATTCCACCAGGGTCGACCAAACCTAATAGGCATGTTTACATATTGGTGCTTAACCAATTAGTTGCCCCTGCTTAAAAGGGAGGCAAACCAGTCGGTTAAAAGGATTCGCACCCTTAAAAGAAGAGAAATATAGCACAACTGAATCCTAGTCCTCTTGTTTTTTATTATATTCTAATGCGTGAAGTTATTCTAGATTATGGAAGTGTTTTGAAGAAAACACAACCATCTCTCGAGAATTAAGAGATTTCGGTCCATGATGCATATTAAAGGTATTGTTCCCTTTATTCGGAACTAACCCAAACACACACACACACACACAATCCACTCAGCCTACTTCTCCCTACAATCTCTCTCTTTCTCCCCCGAGTTCCCTTTCCCTCTCTCTGCACATTGCACAAAGAAACCCGAGAGCCACCACCATCACTCGACACTCCGGCGAGCCTAAATCTCCTCTAAACCACCACTACTACTACCACTACCTTTTAACTCGACTCACCACTCCAACCAAATCCTTGAACTTGAACTTCAATTAAGGGAATGGAAAACTTCATTTCAGAGTTCTTCGACAAGATTCTCGACATCTCTGACCGAGGTAAATCTTGAAAACACACTCAATCTTTTCCTTTTGTTATTCTAAGTTCATTTCCGACTTTGCATGTGAAGATTAGCTTCATATTTATGTTACCCAAATAGAGCAGTCACAGTTTCATTTTTTTTACTGAAAATTTGATATTACCCCTTGAAACTATATTTTCCTCTACTAAAACCCATCTTCTTTTGTTTTCTTGAATAAAGCCCATTGACTAGCCTCCAACTAAACAAATTCTTTAATTAAGTTTGACTTTTCAAATTGTGTATTTTTCGAATGCCTAAACTACCCCTATTAATACTTGGATGGATCCAACAAATTAATCATGGAGATCGTAAGACCTCGAACATGAGTAGCTCGTATTTGGGAGATTAACATGAGTAGCTCGTATTTGGGAGATAAATCTCTACGACATGCTCTAGAACTTCTTGTTCGAGCTTTGGTTATACCTCTAGTTCACCACATACTCAAATACAAACACATACATATGCAAATTGAAAAGAAAAACAATTTATCGTATCATACATGATCTATATTAGGTTATGAAGGAAAATTTGTGAAAAAACATGTTCATTTAAGCAACATCAATAGCATGCAATTAACAATTAAAGGCGGAATCATGCTTGTATGCACTTAAAACAAAACATTTACCCATGAAATTCAAAGCCTAGTAGATAGGTGAACCAAGACTCAACTCAAAACAAAGTGAGTTGAGAAATCAATACCTTTGTAGATTCCTCTTTGCATAAGCAAAGGCTAATCACCCAAAGAGAGGGCCTTCATTCCTTGCATCTTAGATCCATGGATTTGGATGGATGAAAAGGTTTCTCCAAGTTCCCAAAATTGAGAACCTCTAAGTCTTCACACCAAGGTATATTGTAGAAGAAATGAGTGACCTAGAGGAAGTAAGATTGCTAGCTATTCCCCTCTAGAATGGCCAAAATTTTAGAGAGAAAGGAGAGCTTGTGTTATCATCCTTTCCCCCAAAAATAACCCTTAGTAAATTTTAGGCTATAAAGTCCTTTATATAGTCCCTTCAAATAAGTGACCTAATGGACCAAAAGCCCTATTCTTTTACACATGGCTAGCCTATAGGTTTATTGGGCTTTCAAGCCCTTTGTTTTATTCAAGTTGTCATACAACTTGAGTTAATGGGCTTGACATTCAAATCCCATTGGGCCTTGCGGCCCAAAACTAACCCGAGGTCTTTAACGAACTTATTCGTTTGATTAATTAACATATTAATTAATCCTAGCCTTAGATAAATAATTAAACCATTTAATTATTCTTACTCATCTCCGTTGAATCTTCAATCTCTACCTTACACGGTGTACGATCCATTAGGTTCCTTTTAGCGAGGCAGTGGGCGATTCAAACTCTTTCAAATCGATTGTGAATTGAAACTTACTTTCAATTCTCCCGTTAGTGATAATACACTTTTAGGGCTTCCACAAACCATGAGTGACACCTAGCAGCATATCATGGTTACCCAAGCTAATCAGAAGAGGTGGAGAACCTATTCAGTTTAGGATTACAAATGCAATACGGTCTTTCTCTAATACAATACTCTTGACCACATTGTTTGGTTTGATAGTTTATTCATGTCTACTATCCAATGTGAATCTTGTACTTATATGATTACCTTGAATGTGATCTGGAACGCATTCCAACATCTCATTCATACTCTGGCCAGAGATTCTAAATCATATCATAGAGTATTCTCCCTCAAACAGTTTGAAGGTTAGAGATCCCTTGTTGCGCATTCACTTGCCTCCATGGCTAAGTGGCTTAACCCCAACGATGTCGTGGACACCCTGATAGAGTGACTTTGACATAATCAAAGATTAAGGACCTAACCACAAGACAACTGTGATGCCTCAGGTCAAAAGACTAATTTGCATTATCCCAACTATGAGTTCTCATGTGACATGAATATGAGAACTCTTCGTTGATCGTGTTCAGTGAACTCATTCTCTATTGAGCACCTACGTACTTGTCTTGATGTCACACACACCAATGACTCGAGACTAGTCACTCTCCCTGAGAGAAGACATAGCACGTACTGATCTTAACGGACTGTCAATGCCCAATTGACAATCCTATGATCAGGAACGTTTAGGATGTGTCAACGAAAGAATGGTCTCATGAATCTAACTTCTTTAGATCGCATTCTTCCAATCACATATTCCTTGGACTTATCGTTTAAGCATATAACATTTATATTAGACGGCTCAAACAATAATCTTTGCCCTTTAAACTACATTAGTTTGAAATGTCCGTAAAGTATCATCATATGATTGGTTTTAGGGCACATTTCCAACAATCTTCCACTTGCACTAGAGCCAATCAGCTTAGTCATCATTGATGATACCTCTTCTGTAATTCATTTCATAAATGGCTGAGTAGTAGGCCTAAACAATGGATATCTATATGTTATCCATAGAAGCAACCTTGAGAATAACGACGTCACCATTATACATGATTCTCAATCATGTGGTTCAGTCTCTCATTTGAGTTCGGACCTTGATGAGACCTTGATTCCCTGGCTTGAGCTATCGCCCCATTAGTGTCATACACTTTCTGGTTGGAACCGAATGAAGAGTTCATGAATGAACTTTCCCATCCAAACAACAATGTTGTAAGCTTCTATATGGCAATATATTTTGCATACATGATGGAACACATTAAAGTCATTTACTTTTAACGTTTCCACCCAAATATCTCTTTAGTCATAATAAAGAGATATCTCATTATCACTTCATTCATAATGAAGAGATATTCTATGATGGATTAGATTCATAATCTATTTCATTTACGCTTCCATTACGTTACTCTAATTCTTCCTCATTCTTGAGGAATCCATCCTTAGTATTTCTTAAATACCTAAGGATTCACTTGACAGTTGCCATGGTTCTGATCTTGGGCTTGCATTGATATCATCTTGTACCGTTCTAGGTACGACTTATATCAATGTTTTCATACAATATGAAATACATAAATCACCTTTCTGCGTATGCATAAAGGATTCTATTTACGCATTATTTCTTTGGGAGTCAAAGGGTACATTCCCTTTGAGAAGAACAACTTCTTAGTCTCACTAGAATTGTCATTCTAATTGAAGTTTATCATCATATGAGAAACTTCCTAGCATCTCTTGTCTATTTTAGGGATTGATATAATCCAATTATATCTTGAAATCTATCATTATAGATTTCCATCCCATGTATATAGATTATGTCTCCCATATACATTCTATCATTATAGAATGTTTAAAGTCATTACTTTAACGATGAAGAATTCCTTTCATTTTCAAAATATATATCATGTATATATATTCTAATTTAGGAATATGATCAACTCCCACTAATCTTTTGTAAACCTAGTAAACAAAAGATTCATTTACATCTTTATGAGAAATCAAACAATTGATCTTTTCTCATAAGACGCTTATGGCTCCCACTAGCTTGCTAAGATCCATGATGGATGGATCTCTACAACTAACATGTCTTAGAAGTATATATCATATATATATATGGGTAATTGATAATGTCCAACGAACTAAATCTTATTTATGTTCATTCTTCTCCTAATGGAGAAATTCATTATCTTACGATGCTACTTTCCTTGATATTTTTCAAGGAAATTAATCTAAAGTGTTACTTTTTCCTTGGATCAAATCTAAGGAGGTAAATACGTTAGACGTCTTACTCATCTACTTACATTTCTTGAATTCTTTGAAACCTTTTGCAAAGTATTCAGACTTATGTTTATAAACTATAGTCCAACCGAGAGTGATCTTCGGTGAATGTCATACAACATGAGTAGTATTATGTTGTGGATAAGTGCCACTAACATCTAAGTGAATTAACCTCAACAACTTTGTGATTCTTTCTTCTTTCCAAAAGAATAAAGATTCGAACATTTCGCCTCTATGCAATTCTTAACAAGAAGGTCTTGGATCCGGATCTAACGATCCAAAGCATCCATCTATGACCAACTCGTAACTTATGTTTTAGAGGTATCACAACTCAGTTGGGATTAGTCACTACCTTGCAACCTTTTGGGTTTTAAGCATCATCGTATTCTAAACAGTTAAACTACCACATCATCTCTACTATAGAGACAACCAATTAAATTACAATAATCTAATTATTGATTAATAAAGAACAATGTTTTTGTCAAACAAAACATTTATCCATCTCTACTATAGTGACGGTTTTAAGTTCCTTAAAATTGGAATGTAAAGACAATCTTTAGTATTTTCCAATTTCTTTGGTAGTTCATATGAGGAAGTAAGTACAATCCGCTTTTGCAGAGATCTATATTCGATTCACGTTTGGAATGTGAAGTACTTTCTCTTCTCTCATTTATCTTCTACTTCTTATTAGCACACTTTTACATCAATTGTAAAACATAGTTACTAATACAGAATCATGCATTCAAGTAGAAGAACCAACTGTTGTGAACTTTTCAAGAACATTTTCAACACCTTCGAAAGGTGTGTTCTTGACACTTGCAAGACATTTCTTGCAAATACCCCTTCCAATGTCCATCCTTTCATAAAGAAAGTTTGTTCCCTTGGAGTTATTTTGCTTTCTTCATTTGACTTCCCTTTTGACTACAATAGTCATGGTCCCTAAACTCCCACTATCTCTCTTGAAACTTGTTTCAAATGTGTTATACACATCAAACGATTTGGAGAGCGTGCGGTTATTGTTCACTATATAGTTTACAATAAACTTAGTGAACCATTAGGATAGGGACACAAAGGTGAAGTCCTTGCCTAGTTTCCGTCTCGTTAAGTGGTTTTAACACTTCAACACTCAATGATTCAAAATCATCATAAGTCCATCTAAATGGACTATCTTTGTCAACCAACCATTATGTTCTAAACATAACAACAAACTCTCAAGAGTTGTTCAAGGCAACTCTCATTTCTTCATACAACAATTTGTAAGTGAAGAATCATGGCACATAAAGTGTCCATGCCCTTGTGCTTACTTCTCAAGTTCCTTGTTCGTGTAACAAAGAGACAAGCACTAGAGTTTGCATTGTCCTCTTCATGGTAGACTTATCTAACATGTTCTTCCATTGATACATTATCAATAGGAAGATTGTGAGGATGAGACTACTTAGTTACATCTACAAGCCATTAAAGACAATCTATGGGATTGTAGAACTAAGTCCGGAAATTAAAGCGTTTGGTTTTTCTTTGTCAAGTTTTGGATAGCGTTTGCAAATATATTGGTAAACAAATACATAACGAATATAAATTGATTGATTTTAAGCCATTTGATTCGGGTCTTTAAATCAAATAGCACCACCCACTATTTTTGGCAAATTCCATATCCCTCATCGGAATTCGAGAGTTTTGTTGAACTCTTAGCAGGGTATGGGAGACTCACCATTACCAAGCCCACCTCACGATTATACGATGTTGGTTAGCAAAAATAATGATGAGAGAATAACGCTTTACTCATTTACAACCCTTGTAATTACCCATCTAGTTTGGCCTCTAGAGAATGAATGCCTCAGAATTATATCATGTTGGCACCATTGCACTTAGTTAAGTTATTCCCACCATGCTTAGTTTATGTAGAGGTTCAAGCACAACCTCAGAATTATATCATGTTGGTCATACTCGTTGTCTACACTCACCTCATCATATGCGTATAGACTCCTCCTGAATGTAAGCATGCACTTTGTACTCCCCCATTATAGGGTGAAGCCGGTGTACAAGTCACAAACGATTGGAGCCTACCACGGTGGAAGGCCACGAAGAGATATTCAAAGCATCTCTCGCTTATCAACTTAATATTGATTTGTTGATGGTTTTAGGTCTCATCACTGATAGGAGCATATTTATGCGCCTTAGTTAGCTAGTTCTTATGCATTTTTGTTATGTTTTCTTCGTTAAAGTAGTCTTTTAAGCTACTTTCATGTGTTTTCAGGGTTAAATGACATATTACATGAAATGATGCAATTTGGAGCTTTTGGAGCAAAACTGAGCTGGAATGTGGTGTATGCAAATGGAGCACGAGGAATGGACGTCCAAAACTAAACCCTAAACCGTGCAGCCACCATCACAGATTATTCCCCATTAATTCCCTCAATTTCCCATCAATCCGTGCATTTTATTCACACCCTAATTCCTCCTTATTAACCCTAACACTAATCAACCACCATCCCATTTTTAATTCTTATTCCTTAAGCCATTATCTCCCATTTCCTCTCCATAATCCATGCACTTCCACATATATACCTACCATTCACACTTAAATGCCCATTATCCCATTTTTTTAGCTTTTAATTCCACACCATCCCATTATCATTTACATCCACTAAACCATCCACACCTTTTCCCTTCCACCAAATACCTTAAACAAACATCCATTAACACCCATTCTCTTCCTATAAATACCCATTCATTCCATTCACCAAATCATCTCATTTTCCATTGCAATACACAAACACTTCTCCTTCCATTTCATACCATCACACAACCTATCCTTAAACCTTGTGCTACAACAACGAGGAAGAGAAGAGTGCCTAAACGTTCATACAATTCAAGTTTGAGTTGTTGGAATGTTTAGGTGTTTCTTTGATTTCAAAGTTTCATTTTAATTCTCTTTGTTTTGTACGTATAAGGAATGGAAGAGAAGAGTGCTTAAACGTTCATACAATTCAAGTTTTGAGTTGTTGGAATGTTTAGGTGTTTCTTTGATTTCAAAGGTATGAGGAACTAAACCCCCTTTAGCTAGGGGGTGATTCGAAACTATGTTTATATTTGCAATATGAATTGATTAACTTTCGTTGGAATTTCATAAGTTGTGGATTCAATTTGTTTAACCGTTTGATTGATAACTTATTTATGAATGTTTATTAAGAATGCGCGCTTAATTTTCATGCATAAATATGACGCTAGAATATAAGTGATTTTCACCTAATCGTTATGAACTTATATTCACAAGTAGTGGAGGTTGCTTATAAACAATCGTGTTAAATGAAATCTTGGCACAAGTTTCATGCTCATCATAGTAACGAATGCCTCGTCAACACTTATAGTTTTCATAATACTTAATGATCTTTGATTGTATCTTTATTGTGCTGTTCACGTAAAGGACTTTTGGAGAATGTTGTGAATTGCGTTGCGCAAACCCATCCAATTCATTAACTTAAGGAAAACTTGACGGTTAATTTAAGCGGACCTAATTAATCCGGAGTGTTGAGTTTCATAATTTATCGAAAGATCAACTGAGAATCAATTTTGTATGCAAGTATAACATGTGTGGAGAAGAACCCCTTAGCTAGCCTTCATTCCATTCATTCCATCACAAATTCATATTTACATTCCGCTTAGTTTATTAACTTGTTTTGTTATTTCAATTTTCGTCAAATCAAAACTTTTCCCCCCCCCTTTACTTTCTTGTTCTTTAGTGCTTAGAATCTGTTTAGTTTATGTTTTAAAGTATTTTGAATCAAGCCATAATCTTAAATTCGTCCAAAATTAGTTTTGAGTCTTTTGGTTTGTTTTAATGTTTTAAATTTTAGTTTTGCATTCTTTGAGTCTAGTTTAGTGTTTTATATTGTTTTTACGTTCTTAAGTCAATTTAGAAGGTTTTAGCAAGCCCTCCTAATCCCCGGTCTAGAACGATCCCTCACTTATCCATTCTACTACAATTGTCAAACGAGGGTTTAATTTGAGTGTCAAGTAAATCTCGCATCAAATTTTGGCGCCGTTGCCGGGGATTAGCAACTTTGCTAATCCTTTGTCTTTATTTTTATTTTATTTATTTTTTTTTGTTTTTCGTGCATTCTTATTTCAGATTTTTAGTTTGTTTGTTTTCTTGTTTTTCAGGTACTGTGTATGACTCGTAGCTCTCGGCCTATTATAGAGAACATCTCCGACTTTGACGGTGATTTTGAACGCACTTTGAGGAGAACGAGGAGTCAACAAGAGCCACCACAACCTCCACCACAACCTGGGCTTAAAGAGGAAGAAGTAGGTATAGAAGAAAAGCCCACGGATCAGATTTTTGAAGAAGAACAAGCCATGGCAGCAGATAATAGAACCATCAAGGAGCTTTCGGCCTCGGGTTTGGATAATGCATTGCCTCTTTGTATCCAATACCCCACGGCTGCAGAGGGGACAACTGAGGTGTTTGAACTCAAATCCAGTTTGTTACACCATATTCCGAAGTTCCATGGCTTGTCTATGGAAGACCCCAACAAACACTTGAAGGAGTTCGAGGTGGTTTGTTCGAGCATGACCCCCGTCACTGTGGATGGGAGTATATTGAAGATGAAGGCCTTTCCCTTTTCACTTATGGACAAGGCCAAAGATTGGCTCTATGAACTAGCCCCGGGAACTGTGACTTCGTGGGAGAGTATGAAGCGTGCTTTCTTGGAGAAATTCTTCCCTACTTCGAGAGTGATTCTCCTACGGAAGAAAATTAGTGGTATTCAACAGAATCATGGTGAGACATTCCTGGCTTATCATGAGCGCTTCAAGGGCCTTGTAGCTTCATGTCCTCAACATCAAATGAAGGAGGAACTTCTCCTTCAATATTTCTATGAGGGCCTCCTTCCTATCGAACGTCAAATGCTTGATGCCTCAGCGGGAGGAGCATTGGTGGACAAAACACCAAGGGATGCCAAGATTCTCATAGCCAACCGAGCGCTCAACGCTCAACAATATGAAGGAGTGGGCCAAAGAGAAGCCCCATGGCAACAAAGTGTAAATGAGGTGAGTGCTATTTCTGAAATTCAATCACAACTTGCTAATCTTACTTCTCTTGTTTCTCAGGTTGTGATTGGTCCAAAAGCACAAGAACACCAAGTTTGTGGCGTGTGCTCAATTCAAGGGCATCCATCCGACAAGTGCCCTCAACTAATCGAGAATGGTGGGTGGGAATCTGCCAATGCAATTGGTTTCCAAGGACAAAATCAAAACAACCCATACTCGAACACTTACAATGCCGGATGGAGGGACCATCCGAACTTCAAATGGAGGGAGCCACAACAAGCTGCCCAACAAGGAGGATTTAGGCCAAACCCCCCTGGTTTTTATTCCAAGCCGTATGCACCCCAACAATCCCAACAACCTTCGGCATCATCTCATTCAGGTACGTCCTTGGAAAGTAATCAAGCTATGCAATTACTAACCTCTATTTCGCAGGGGTTGCAAAATCAAAACAACCGGATAGAAAATAACGAGAAGGAGATGATGGATATGAAGAAACAAATAGGGCAGATTTCTGAGTTCCTTGGACAGATTAGAGATAAAGGAAAGCTTTCTAGCTCAACCACAGTCAATCCAAAGGGAGGATTCGAATCCGCCAAGGCCATCACCCTAAGGGGTGGAAAAGAAGTTGGAACCGAGCCAAACAATCCCAAATCTGCCCAGAAAGTAGATGAAGAGACGACACAACCTAAGGAAGTGTCTAGCTCACCCACGGAAAGAGTGAAAAACCCAATGTCGCAGACCCCCAATCACCCTAACTCGGCCAAATCAGGTAATTTAAGTTCAAATTCATGTACTTCACGTCCTAATCTGCCCAATGTACCTTTTCCTCGCAGGTTCATGCAAGAAAAAAAGGAAGAAAGCGAGAAGGACATTCTTGAAACGTTCCGGAGGGTGCAAGTGAACATACCGCTTCTCGATGCAATCAAACAGGTTCCAAAGTATGCTAAATTCCTCAAGGACCTATGCAATACAAAGAGAAGAAGGGCAAACAAAGAGGTAGTGAAGGTAAGCGAGAATGTGTCCGCTGCTTTGCAACGTAAACTACCTACCAAATGCAAAGACCCCGGTAGTTTCACGATTCCTTGTGTGATTGGACATAATCGTTTTGAACATGCCATGCTTGATTTAGGTGCATCCATAAATGTCATGCCTTATTTCATTTATGCATCAATGAACCTTGGTGAGTTAAAACAAGATGGCGTTATAATTCAATTGGCCGATCGTTCTAACGCTTATCCCAAGGGAGTCCTTGAGGATGTTTTAGTGCAGGTCAATCACCTTATTTTCCCCGCAGATTTCTATGTTTTAGACATGGAGGATTCAAGCCATGCTCCATCATTGCCAATCTTGCTAGGCCGTCCCTTCATGAAAACAGCAAGAACAAAGATTGATGTGTATACGGGAACATTGACCATAGAGTTTGATGGGGACATTATTCATTTTAATCTTTCTGAAACCATTAAACATCCAATTGAGGACCATTCTTGTTTTGCTATTGATATTGTTGATTCTTTGGCACAGGTGCATCTGGATCAAATGAACGAAGATGCACTTGAGGTAGCCTTAGTCCACGGCATAGGAACAAGAAATAAGTGTGAGGGAGTCTTGGCAACCCACGGCATGCAATCTGACCATATTGCCGTGCCCCCTTGTGATGAAGTACTTGAAATGGTCGCTGCCCTCGAGTCATTGCCCTTTCACTCTGGTAAGTCTCCAATCTCACTTTTAGATTCGGTTTTGACTAACAAGTTACTTCCATCAACTGAGCAGCCACCTACACTTGAATTAAAGCCATTACCTAGTCACTTGAAGTATGTGTTCTTGGGCCAAGATCAAACGCTACCCGTCATCATTTCAAACTTACTCACGGCTCAAGAAGAAGACAAGTTGATAAGGGTGTTAAAAGAGCACAAATCTGCCATTGGATGGACTTTGGCGGATATCAAAGGCATTAGTCCCACCACGTGCATGCATCGCATCCTTTTGGAGAAGGAAGCCAAGCCATCTCGTGAAGCTCAACGTCGCCTTAATCCACCTATGATGGAAGTAGTGAAAAAGGAGGTTATAAAATTACTTGATTGTGGTGTTATATATCCTATTTCTGATAGTCGTTGGGTGTCACCTGTGCAGGTTGTTCCAAAGAAGTCTGGCGTCACAGTGGTGAAGAATGAAGAACAAGAGCTTGTCCCCACTCGTGTTGTGACTGGTTGGCGTGTTTGCATTGATTACAGGAAGTTAAATACCATGACAAGGAAGGATCACTTTCCATTACCATTCCTCGACCAAATGTTGGAAAGGTTAGCCGGTTATGAATTTTATTGCTTTCTTGATGGATATTCCGGATATAACCAGATTGTGATCGCTCCGGAGGACCAAGAGAAGACAACATTTACGTGCCCCTTTGGCACTTTTGCATATAGACGCATGCCATTTGGCTTGTGCAATGCTCCGGCGACGTTTCAACGATGCATGATGAGTATATTCTCTGATTATGTGGAAAAGATTATTGAGATATTCATGGATGATTTTAGCGTGTTTGGCAATTCATTTGATCATTGCTTGAATAATCTGACTTTAATCTTGAAACGTTGTGTTGAAACGAATCTTGTACTTAATTGGGAAAAATGCCACTTCATGGTTAAGCAAGGTATTGTTCTAGGCCATATCATTTCCGAAAAAGGCATTGAAGTAGATAAATCTAAGGTAGACCTTGTTCGCCACTTACCCTCTCCAACTTCGGTTAGAGAGGTACGTTCGTTTCTTGGCCATGCAGGGTTCTATAGGCGTTTTATCAAGGACTTCTCCAAGATGTCCAACCCTCTTTGCCGATTGCTTCAAAAAGATGTGCCATTCAAGTTTGATGAAGAGTGTAATTCGGCATTTAACCAACTCAAGGAGAAGCTAGTCTCAGCCCCCATTATTGTACCTCCAGATTGGAGCCTTCCGTTCGAGCTCATGTGCGATGCATCCGACTATGCATTAGGAGCTGTTCTAGGACAAAGAAGAGACAAGCGGCCGCATGTCATATGCTATGCATCTCGGACTCTCAATGATGCCCAATTGAACTACTCCACGACTGAAAAAGAACTTCTAGCTGTGGTTTTTGCTTTAGATAAATTCTGTTCATATTTAATTGGTACTAAAGTAATCGTTTATTCTGATCATGCAGCTTTGAGGTACTTGCTCACGAAAAAGGAAGTAAAGCCGAGGCTTATCCGTTGGATTCTTCTTCTTCAAGAATTTGATATTGAAATCAGGGATAAGAAAGGAAGCGAGAATGTAGTGGCTGACCATTTAAGGCGAATGATCCACGCGGAGAATGAACATGCCGTACCTATCCCTGAAACTTTTCTCGATGAGCAGCTGCTATCCATTAAGGTAAGTGAACCATGGTATGCAGATTTAGTGAATTACTTGGTGGCTAAACAATTTCCAAATGAGCTCAATAGGCACCAACGTGACAAACTTAGGCATGATGCACGGTTTTATGTATGGGATGATCCGTACTTATGGAAATTTTGTCCCGATCAGATTATACGTCGTTGTGTGCATGATTCTGAATGTCATTCAATTTTGAGTTTTTGTCATACATATGCATGTGGAGGGCACTTTGGCACACAACGCACGGCCCTCAAAAGTGTTACAATGTGGATTTTATTGGCCTAGTATTTTTAAGGATGCTAGAACGTTTTGCCTAACATGTGATAAATGCCAAAGAATGGGTGGTATTAGTGCAAAAGACCAAATGCCGCAGGTTTCTATCCTAAATGTTGAAATTTTTGATGTTTGGGGTATTGACTTTATGGGTCCCTTTTCCATCATCTTATGGTTTCACTTATATCTTGCTAGCCGTTGATTATGTTTCTAAATGGGTGGAAGCAAAAGCCACCCGTACTAACGATTCTAAGGTGGTTGCAGATTTCGTGAAAACTAACGTTTTTGCTAGGTTTGGAATGCCGAGAGTAATCATAAGTGATGGAGGGTCACATTTTTGCAACCGGACCATTGAGGCATTATTGAGGAAATACAGTGTCAACCATAGGGTTTCTACACCTTACCATCCTCAAACAAATGGCCAAGCCGAGGTTTCCAACCGAGAGATCAAGCAAATCCTAGAAAAGACCGTTGGGCCAACAAGAAAGGATTGGAGTTTACGGTTAGATGATGCACTTTGGGCGTATCGTACGGCATACAAAACCCCCATTGGGATGTCCCCTTTTCGACTTGTCTATGGCAAGGCGTGCCATCTTCCCGTGGAGTTGGAGCATAAAGCTCTTTGGGCCGTCAAGAAGTTCAACATGCACTTAGATGAAGCGGGAAGCCATAGGAAATTCCAATTGAATGAGCTTGATGAAATACGGCACGAGGCGTACGAGAATGCAAGCATTTACAAGAAAAAGACCAAAGCTTTCCATGACAACATGATCCGTGGGAAATCCTTCTCCATTGGGCAGAAAGTGCTATTGTTCAATTCCCGTTTACGTTTGTTTCCCGGTAAGTTACGTTCTAAGTGGATTGGACCGTTTGTTATTACTAATGTTTTTGTTCATGGTGCAGTCCAAATCCAGAGCTTGAAAACGGGACAGGAATTTAAGGTGAACGGGCATCGTTTGAAGGCCTATTATGAGAACTTTGTGGAGCACACCGTGGATGACACCCCCTTGGGTACCGTGGGCTTCAATTTGGAGTAAATGGATTCTTCGTCCGGCTGCAAGACGTAAAAGAAAGCGCTACTTGGGAGGCAACCCAATACAGTGAGTAAAGCTTGTTTATTGATTTCCGAGTGATTCTAAAAATAAAAAAAAATAAATAAAAAAATCAAATTAAAAAAAAAAAAAAAATGGCAGAAAGATGGAGTCTTCACAAAGGTTGTGTACTTGAGGCCCCACTACGTGGCAACACTCTCGGAACAGGAGGTATCGGAGCAGGAGGTATCGGAGCAAGAGGTCTCAGAACAGGAGGTATCGGAGCGGGAGGCACCGAAGATAGATCATTCAAGGCCCTAAACCTTGGTGGAACGCTGGATGACCCAGGAAAGAGGTGCCTCTGGAAGAAAGCTGCAAACCGTTGACGGTCATCAAGCTCATCAAGCTTCCTCTTCATGCCTGTTGAATAATTGTTGGCAAGCACGTGCAAACTTCGGTTCTCGTACTTAAGCTGTTTGATCTCCTGCTTAAGACTCTCCACCTCCGCCATCAAGGATTCAACCTGTCGGGAGCGAGCAAGAAGGCGTTGGCCCATGTTGGACACAGAGCCAGTGCACTGAACACTCAGAGCTAGGGATTCTTGAACGGCCAACTCATCGGACCGTCCTGAAAGCAGCTGACTGTCTTTGGGAGTGAGGAGGTTCCGAGCCACTATCGTAGCCGTTGTGGGATCCGTCATCACAGAGTCCTCATCTGTAAGAGGGCCATGGGAAGATAAGAAAGACGGGCACCATACCTTACCCTGACGAGACGCGACCGGATCACTGCTTAGACTCAAATCTAAGCAAAGGTTCGATGGGTTGGATGAGCTAGCCATTGTTCACGAAGTTAAAAGAAAAGGGGTGGGCGGAGTAGATTTTCAAAAGGGCCGGAGACGAGTTTCAAGAATGGAAAATCTTCAGAGTGTGTAAGTTGGCGGTGATCGATAGCTCTATAAAAAGCCAAGGCAACGCGTCCACAAATTCAAAAAGCCTCGGCTTTTCAGAAATCGCGTTCAACACGTGGAGGCCATCATCGCAACTACACGTCTTTAGCCGACAAACGCAAAGTTCGGCGACGCTTTATCCGCTTTTCAGAAAACGCGTGCAGCTTTATCGAAGAGGCGTCTTCAAAGATCGAAGAGTCGTCACTATTCCAAAAAGCCGGATTTGCGGGATCAAAATGTTTGTCGACAACGGTAAAAGAACAGTATCACCACTTGCTATTGAATTCCCTATATATGTCGACCTTCATTTTTTTTTTGGCAAGACAGAACTGAAGAAAATGCCCAACTCTTTCTCACCTCTGAAGGCGCACTCCCAGCAAAGCCTTTCGAAATACTCCATTCTTTCTTCTTCCCCAAAGATGATACCAGATGCCTGGAGTACAGATGACCCAGGAGGAAACAGCACCACAAATACATGTGCTGATTCATTCACCGCTTCTTCAAAAGCAAAGGTATCTCATATCATCAAGGGCAAAAGCAAAGGTATCTCATATCATGCTCTTTCCCTGTCTTTTCCTTTGTCCTTGATATTACTTGCATGGCAAAGTGAAAGAAGCAATCAGCCGGCACTTGGAGTCTATCTGGACTCTATTCCCTGGTTGCTTACCTAGCTTTGCTGAGCTATCCTCTAACCCTCTTCAATACGAATTGGAGAGATTGAACAAAGAAACAGATAAAAGGAGGAAGCTCAGACCTTCGGGGGAGACCAAAGGAAGCCTGCTACCCAGTTCAAGAGTAGCACAAAGGAAAATCAACGATGGGAGCAGCGCATTTCAAGAGTAAGCCTGTGGAATCACTCAAGATGAAGCCTCACTGCAATCACCAAGGAGAAGATGGAATTTACACTCCATAACCAGATTTGCATCTCTAAAACTCTTCTCTTTGTTAGATACATTCTGCCATGTTTAGTATGTTTAGTTGTTGTTTTATATGTTTTCTTTTGTTTGGTGTGTTTTAAGCTTAAAACATTGAGGACAATGTTTGATTTAAGTGTGGGGGGGGGGGTAACTAAGTATGTTGATGCAAATTTGTTGGATTTTATCACCCATAACTTCAAGTGTTGTTCCTTGCTGTTTTAAAATGTTTTTAAACTGTTTTAGTGTGTTTTGACTTAAAAATTCGAAAATCCCATAAAAATTTGAAAAATTGTTTTGAAAAACCCAAAAAGAGTTGTTTTAAAGTTGTTTTTGTGTGTTTGTGTCGTAGGGTACCTTCCAACGCAATGATGAGGATTTGGTTTTTAATTGCATGACGGTTAAAGAAAGTTACAAACATGGATGGACGTTTGATATACTCTTTGGTTTATGCTTGGTTGTAGTTATAGTTCACGAATTCACATATAATCACAAAGAAAAAAATTAGTTTTTGTAACATGCTTGAAGGAATGAGCTCAAACTAACACTACATCCCTGTGAGACTTGAGCTTAAACGTTTATTTGGAGAGTTAAAATCTGTGCATTCTTTGTTTTCTAAAGTCGTTGCATGATCTCATTATTCTTTGCTTGGTTGCTACTTAGAAGGCGTTTCATCACTTAGTTCCAAATGCTAGAACTCATGCCCATTTCATTCAAAGCATGTCATTGATTTGCATAACACGTATTCAAGATGAAGTTGTGTAGTGAACACCATAGCCAAATTGCCATATTTCCCTTTTCATTTGTTTTATAGGATTTAACACCGTTGAGCCTTGTATAGCCTACTTTCTTTGTTAACCCACATTATCTTCACCTAGCCTAGATTAGGACCATCCGTACCCTTGTTCTTGAAGCATAGTAAGCATGAATGAATTCCCTTTGATTAATGTGTGCAGAAAATAAGTGTGGGGGAAAGTGTATTCATGTAAGTTTTTGTGCCATAGGCACGGTAAGAAAAAAAAAAAAAAAAAGAAAAGAAAAAAAATGGAAAAAGAGTTGAAAATAGTTGAAAAGTATTGGTTGTTGAAGTAAGGGCCCAAAACAATGAATTAGGCCCTAAGAGTTGTTTGAATCTCCCCTATTTGTTTAAAAGTTGATTTCTGCATTCTAAGGGAATTCTAGGTCTTAATTTCATTACTTTACTTATTATTGCTTAAAGAACGTTTGTTATTCCTTACCTTCCCTTGTTAGCCAAAACCCCAAGCCCCGTTACAACCCTTGACTTCTATCTTGAGTGTTGTGCATTTCAAATGTGGAGTTTGAATTTGGTATGAGCATATGGTGTCACTGGTTCTCGCATCTAAGTAGTAGCATCCCATTCATGAGATCATATCCATACACGTTTAATTACTCCCGAAATTGCTTTCTTTGTATAACGTATGTGAGTACTAGTCTTTCATGTTTACATCAATCTTCTCACATATAACTAGTGTAGGGTGTGTAGTCAGAAAATTTGAGTGAAAATTGAGTGCATAACGAGTGAGGAATTGAGGGAATTCTCTAAGGCATGTTACTACATTCAAAATATGTTTTAATTGATTAAATGCGAACTAGTGAATGGTGACTATGATTAAGTATGTGCTTAAGGGGAAGTAAGACTAAAAGCTATGTGAGTAATGATTTTTGACATATCATGTTTCATTGGAAATCCCTGAGGCAAACGTTGGAAGGTTTAGGTTATGTTTTCTTTGTTTTGTTTCGTTTTGTTTACTTTAGTTGTTTTGTTTTGCTCGAGGACTAGCAAAAGTTAAGTGTGGGGGAATTTGATAGGAGCATATTTATGCGCCTTAGTTAGCTAGTTCTTATGCATTTTTGTTATGTTTTCTTCGTTAAAGTAGTCTTTTAAGCTACTTTCATGTGTTTTCAGGTTTAAATGACATATTACATGAAATGATGCAATTTGGAGCTTTTGGAGCAAAACTGAGCTGGAATGTGGTGTATGCAAATGGAGCACGAGGAATGGACGTCCAAAACTAAACCCTAAACCGTGCAGCCACCATCACAGATTATTCCCCATTAATTCCCTCAATTTCCCATCAATCCGTGCATTTTATTCACACCCTAATTCCTCCTTATTAACCCTAACACTAATCAACCACCATCCCATTTTTAATTCTTATTCCCTAAGCCATTATCTCCCATTTCCTCTCCATAATCCATGCACTTCCACATATATACCTACCATTCACACTTAAATGCCCATTATCCCATTTTTTTAGCTTTTAATTCCACACCATCCCATTATCATTTACATCCACTAAACCATCCACACCTTTTCCCTTCCACCAAATACCTTAAACAAACATCCATTAACACCCATTCTCTTCCTATAAATACCCATTCATTCCATTCACCAAATCATCTCATTTTC
Source organism: Pyrus x bretschneideri (assembly GCF_019419815.1). Classification (NCBI taxonomy): domain Eukaryota; kingdom Viridiplantae; phylum Streptophyta; class Magnoliopsida; order Rosales; family Rosaceae; genus Pyrus; species Pyrus x bretschneideri. The sequence continues at coordinate 6,087,722 of NW_025999546.1, forward strand.
CATTGCAATACACAAACACTTCTCCTTCCATTTCATACCATCACACAACCTATCCTTAAACCTTGTGCTACAACAACGAGGAAGAGAAGAGTGCCTAAACGTTCATACAATTCAAGTTTGAGTTGTTGGAATGTTTAGGTGTTTCTTTGATTTCAAAGTTTCATTTTAATTCTCTTTGTTTTGTACGTATAAGGAATGGAAGAGAAGAGTGCTTAAACGTTCATACAATTCAAGTTTTGAGTTGTTGGAATGTTTAGGTGTTTCTTTGATTTCAAAGGTATGAGGAACTAAACCCCTTTTAGCTAGGGGGTGATTCGAAACTATGTTTATATTTGCAATATGAATTGATTAACTTTCATTGGAATTTCATAAGTTGTGGATTCAATTTGTTTAACCGTTTGATTGATAACTTATTTATGAATGTTTATTAAGAATGCGCGCTTAATTTTCATGCATAAATATGACGCTAGAATATAAGTGATTTTCACCTAATCGTTATGAACTTATATTCACAAGTAGTGGAGGTTGCTTATAAACAATCGTGTTAAATGAATTCTTGGCACGAGTTTTATGCTCATCATAGTAACGAATGCCTCGTCAACACTTATAGTTTTCATAATACTTAATGATCTTTGATTGTATCTTTATTATGCTGTTCACGTAAAGGACTTTTGGAGAATGTTGTGAATTGCGTTGCGCAAACCCATCCAATTCATTAACTTAAGGAAAACTTGACGGTTAATTTAAGCGGACCTAATTAATCCGGAGTGTTGAGTTTCATAATTTATCGAAAGATCAACTGAGAATCAATTTTGTATGCAAGTATAACATGTGTGGAGAAGAACCCCTTAGCTAGCCTTCATTCCATTCATTCCATCACAAATTCATATTTACATTCCGCTTAGTTTATTAACTTGTTTTGTTATTTCAATTTTCGTCAAATCAAAACTTTTTCCCCCCCACTTTACTTTCTTGTTCTTTAGTGCTTAGAATCTGTTTAGTTTATGTTTTAAAGTATTTTGAATCAAGCCATAATCTTAAATTCGTCCAAAATTAGTTTTGAGTCTTTTGGTTTGTTTTAATGTTTTAAATTTTAGTTTTGCATTCTTTGAGTCTAGTTTAGTGTTTTATATTGTTTTTACGTTCTTAAGTCAATTTAGAAGGTTTTAGCAAGCCCTCCTAATCCCCGGTCTAGAACGATCCCTCACTTATCCATTCTACTACAATTGTCAAACGAGGGTTTAATTTGAGTGTCAAGTAAATCTCGCATCAATCACATATAAACATACATTTTAATCCAATTAAAACATTTTGGTCCTATTACAACTATTGGTCCATTTGATTGATTTAGTTGTATATAATACTCCTACTAAGCTTTTAAAACGGTTTTTAAAGCAAGAGTATATGATACTACTAACATAAGGTTTGCATTCATTGATGGACTATATAGTTGCCTTAGGGCCTTAGGATGACTATGAACCTTTGATTCGATTCAACACGAGCCTAGTGTTGAATCTCGGTCTAGGGATGGAGATTGATTTTAGTTACGCGTTTAATCACATTAAGGCGTGTTGTCTTATTGGGCGTTGGACCCAACTACTCCAATTTCATGCATATCGAATAAAACAAGAAAGGAGTACTTCAAAGTAAATAAGAGATTATGCTCTTTTACAACAATTGATCAAATCAAATTACTTTAAAGTAAAGAAGAGCTTATGCTCTTTTACAACAATTGATCATATCAAATTACAACCAAAATTTAATCTACACATTCCCATGGTTCAAACAAATTTGAAACGGCCTTTCACATAGCTCAATTATCGTAGGCTAAGGTTCATAATCACCCTTTCTTTAATTAATTAACGCTTTAACTAATTAAACTTGAATGCAACATTTTCATTTGGTTTTTGTATCCATAGAATTGATTTAAATGGAGCTAAATGAAATGAAAATCCAATTCTCATTTAAAGAAACAAAACAATTTTGTTCTCTACCTAATTTGGGCCAAAATGCTATGACCTCAACTTGTTTGGGCCATAGTGCAATTAACCTCAACTTTTGGGCTATTTTGCAAAAACTTAAACTTTTGGGGTCACTTTGTAAAAACACAAAAGTCCATTACTTCATGTAATTACAACTAGAACCCAAAATTTTCCACAAAAAATAAAACTTCATTAAAGGAGCAAAACAATTTGTCCTTTTAGTGATTTTGGACCTTTACGTAAAAACGTAAACTTTTGGGTCAAAATGCAAATACACAAAAGTATCAAAACTTTATATAATTGCACAAAAGCCCCACAAGGACCCTAATTGAGTAGGGTGGCTGATTTTGAAGCAAAGTAATAAAAAAAAATTTCAAAGTTTTTGTAAGTGGGGTGTGTGTAATGGAATAAATCATTACACACCAACCCACTAAAATTTCTTTAATTTTTCAAAATAAATATCTAATATATTTAAACATAAGAAATATTTCAAAACAAAAACTTTATGAAATAAATCAAAACTTTGAATCAAAACACCAAACCTTTTGTTCTTGGCAAGAACATATCAAGAACAATGAAGAACATTCATGAAAACCCATAAGAGCTCCATGAACATTCTTCACCCAAAAACATACCAAAACCACTCAAACTTAAGGGAAATAACATACAACCATACTAGGGTACATAGGGGTTCCAAAAGTCACTTTAAAACACTTTTAACAAGTCAAACAAGAACCCAAAATTCCACCCTTTGGATTTGGCCGAATTTCCCCAAAAACATGGCACCAAATTTTAGCTCCAAAATTCATGCTCATATGAACTACATCTACAACATTTGAGATGGCAAATTTTCTAACAAAATTTACATTCAAAGAAGCAAGAATAAAGCTTGTAACAATTACAACATTCAAATCACAAACTATGAACTACAAAACCCAAAAGGATTCACCAACTACTAGACTTAGGCTCTTGATACCACTTGAAGGAAAATTTGTGAAAAAACATGTTCATTTAAGCAACATCAATAGCATGCAATTAACAATTAAAGGCGGAATCATGCTTGTATGCACTTAAAACAAAACATTTACCCATGAAATTCAAAGCCTAGTAGATAGGTGAACCAAGACTCAACTCAAAACAAAGTGAGTTGAGAAATCAATACCTTTGTAGATTCCTCTTTGCATAAGCAAAGGCTAATCACCCAAAGAGAGGGCCTTCATTCCTTGCATCTTAGATCCATGGATTTGGATGGATGAAAAGGTTTCTCCAAGTTCCCAAAATTGAGAACCTCTAAGTCTCCACACCAAGGTATATTGTAGAAGAAATGAGTGACCTAGAGGAAGTAAGATTGCTAGCTATTCCCCTCTAGATTGGCCAAAATTTTAGAGAGAAAGGAGAGCTTGTGTTATCATCCTTTCCCCCAAAAATAACCCTTAGTAAATTTTAGGCTATAAAGTCCTTTATATAGTCCCTTCAAATAAGTGACCTAATGGACCAAAAGCCCTATTCTTTTACACATGGCTAGCCTATAGGTTTATTGGGCTTTCAAGCCCTTTGTTTTATTCAAGTTGTCATACAACTTGAGTTAATGGGCTTGACATTCAAATCCCATTGGGCCTTGCGGCCCAAAACTAACCCGAGGTCTTTAACGAACTTATTCGTTTGATTAATTAACATATTAATTAATCCTAGCCTTAGATAAATAATTAAACCATTTAATTATTCTTACTCATCTCCGTTGAATCTTCAATCTCTACCTTACACGGTGTACGATCCATTAGGTTCCTTTTAGCGAGGCAATGGGCGATTCAAACTCTTTCAAATCGATTGTGAATTGAAACTTACTTTCAATTCTCCCGTTAGTGATAATACACTTTTAGGGCTTCCACAAACCATGAGTGACACCTAGCAGCATATCATGGTTACCCAAGCTAATCAGAAGAGGTGGAGAACCTATTCAGTTTAGGATTACAAATGCAATACGGTCTTTCTCTAATACAATACTCTTGACCACATTGTTTGGTTTGATAGTTTATTCATGTCTACTATCCAATGTGAATCTTGTACTTATATGATTACCTTGAATGTGATCTGGAACGCATTCCAACATCTCATTCATACTCTGGCCAGAGATTCTAAATCATATCATAGAGTATTCTCCCTCAAACAGTTTGAAGGTTAGAGATCCCTTGTTGCGCATTCACTTGCCTCCATGGCTAAGTGGCTTAACCCCAACGATGCCGTGGACACCCTGATAGAGTGACTTTGACATAATCAAAGATTAAGGACCTAACCACAAGACAACTGTGATGCCTCAGGTCAAAAGACTAATTTGCATTATCCCAACCATGAGTTCTCATGTGACATGAATATGAGAACTCTTCGTTGATCGTGTTCAGTGAACTCATTCTCTATTGAGCACCTACGTACTTGTCTTGATGTCACACACACCAATGACTCGAGACTAGTCACTCTCCCTGAGAGAAGACATAGCACGTACTGATCTTAACGGACTGTCAATGCCCAATTGACAATCCTATGATCAGGAACGTTTAGGATGTGTCAACGAAAGAATGGTCTCATGAATCTAACTTCTTTAGATCGCATTCTTCCAATCACATATTCCTTGGACTTATCGTTTAAGCATATAACATTTATATTAGACGGCTCAAACAATAATCTTTGCCCTTTAAACTACATTAGTTTGAAATGTCCGTAAAGTATCATCATATGATTGGTTTTAGGGCACATTTCCAACAGGTTAGTCATTAATGTCAATGTGTGTGGGGAGTCCATGAGACTCATTATATACCTCTACGAGGTCTGGGACAAAATCTGCCTAAGAAAAGATCTTAAAATTTGGTTATGCTCTTTCCCCTTGCGCTGTTAGTGGGATTGGTCGTCAGCTCAGAAGCATCAGATCAGAAGCCTAGAGGATATCTAGAAGTAGATATTGCACCCTTTTAGGAGTTATGATTACTTGTGTCGCATACCGATCCCTAGATTGTAGGAACTCTAAGACTTAAAAGGATTTGATTATATCCACATCCGGATTAGATCGCTTATCTTGCGGAACAAGTATGGTCATCAAGCAGAGACGTAAAGACTCCGCCTATTGCCCTATAACAGGGTGATGGTGGCACTGCTATTCTATCTGATACAGCTCTGCCCAGAGTTGGTGAGTGCATAACCATCATTTTGAGGTAATTGTATTCGGACCAGTCTTACTCTAGCCCTAAAAAGTCATGGTCCCACATTAGACATAATGATGCAGTACATGAATGATAAATTAATACAACCACATAAAGTTATGATAGCTGGTGTGGCTTCTCGTTCCTCAAGGAATATGATTAAGGCTCTCTTAATTAGGTTGCATTGTAACTGCAAGATGTTTTCTTTAGTTTTAATCATATTGACTTTTCTGATTTGAATTGTAATTCATTTCATATCTAGAAAGCCTTATGGGAAGGCATATTTATACATAATACAAAGAAAGCTTCGGATGCAACAGCACATGCAATTCCTTTCCCTGCTGTCCATGAGTCAGCAACAAAGAAAGCTGAAAGCTTTACACAAAGCTTTACACCCTTGCTGTCTTGCTGTCTTTCCTTTCCAGATTCAGCAATAACATGCACCCATGATGCTTGCCGTGCTGTCACCCATGATGCTGACTTTTCTGATTTGAATTGTAATTCATTTCATATCTAGAAAGCCTTATGGGAAGGCATATTTATACATAATACAAAGAAAGCTTCGGATGCAACAGCACATGCAATTCATTTCCCTGCTGTCCATGAGTCAGCAACAAAGAAAGCTGAAAGCTTTACACAAAGCTTTACACCCTTGCTGTCCTTTACACCCTTGCTGTCTTGCTGTCTTTCCTTTCCAGATTCAGCAATAACATGCACCCATGATGCTTGCCGTGCTGTCTGTATCATGCACCCATGATGCTTGCCGTGCTGTCTGTAACAGCACATTCTTCCAATACTCCCCCTCAAGCTGGATCCAGTAGGTTGATGGATCCAAGCTTGGAGAGGAGTCTTTGAAACTGATGAGAAGCCAGAGGTTTGGTGAATATATCAGCCAGCTGATCGAAGCTTTTTACATAATGTGTCTGAATCACCTACGACTGTACTTGTTCACGGACATAGTGACAGTCGACTTCAATATGCTTCGTCCTCTCGTGAAAGACGGGGTTTGATGCTATGTGCATGGCAGCCTGGTTGTCACAAAATAAGGTCATTGGTTGAGCTGTGAACACACCTAAGTCACATAAAAGTCCTTTTAGCCATATCAGCTCACACGCGGTTGAGGCCATTGCACGATATTCAGCTTCGGCACTTGATCTTGGGATGACAGTTTGTTTCTTGCTCTTCCACGTGACTAAGTTTCCACCAACAAAGGTACAATAACCAGTGGTGGACTTGCAATCGATTGCATTTCCTGCCCAATCAGCATCACAGTACCCCATGATTTGAGTGTTGTCATTCTTTGCCATGAGGATGCCACGACCAACAGACCCTTTTAAGTAACGTAAGATTTTTTTGACAAGGTTCAGATGCTCGATGGTGGGAGAGTGCATGAACTGACTGGCAATACTTACTGAATGTGAGATGTCTGGTCTGGTGATCGTTAGGTAGATCAGCTTGCCGACAAGCCTCTGATATAAGCTGATATCCGAGAGTGGCGTGCCTCCCAAGTCAAGCTTGAGCTTGCTATCAAGAGGGGTAAGTGCAGGCTTGGCATCACTCATATTGGCATCTTTAAGTAGGTCCATGACGTACTTTCGTTGATTAAGAAATAATCCCTTATAAGAAGATGCCATTTCGATTCCAAGAAAATACTTCAACACCCCAAGATCTTTAACCGCAAATTATTGTTGAAGTGACTGTTTGAGTGTGGTGATTTCAGCAGCATTATCACCTGTTATTATTAAGTCATCCACATATATCAACACAACTAATTTGCTTGCAGCTTTTGTGCGAACAAATAATGATGAATCTGCATTACTCATTTTGAAACCAATGTTATGAAGAACGGTACTTAGTTTTGCATACCATGCACGTGGTGATTGCTTCAGTCCATAAATTGACTTATGTAACTTACACACCAAATTAGGCTCTTGGCTTTGTGGGTGTCCTGGTGGCAATCTCATATAGACTTCTTCTTCAAGATCACCATGAAGAAAAGCGTTCTTCACGTCCATTTGATACATAGACCAACCTTTATTGACGGCAACAGACAATAGAACCCTTACTGAGTTCATTTTTGCAACAGGAGCAAATGTTTCCTTATAATCCACCTCAAATGTTTGAGTGAATCCTCGAGCCACCAGCCTGGCTTTATGCCTCTCAATCGAACCATCAGAATTAAACTTGTTCTTATAGATCCACTTACAGCCCACTGCCTTTTTTCCTTGTGGAAGTTTGGTGATGCTCCAGGTTTTGTGTTGGTCTAGTGCTTTGAGTTCATCTCTCATTGCTTCTTTCCACACAACTTGATTATTAGCCTCATAAAAGTTTTGAGGCTCACTGTGACTTGAAATGTTGTTAAGAAAGGCAGCATGAGATGGAGTTACCTTTTGATACGACACGTAATTTGAAATTGGATGCCTCGGTTTATATGTGACAAAATCTTGAAACCTTGTAGGAGGTTGTCTATCACGCCGAGGATTGCGTCGAGGTACTAGGAGGTTTGTCTCATCCTCATTCAAATTGTCATCCACTCCTTGAGGATTTTCTATGTTGCCGTTGTCATCATCATGCACCGAGTAATCATCATGCACAGAATTATCAGGATGAGTACCTTCATTATTGACTTCAATGGGAGGTGTAGAAGTACAGATTCTTGGTAGAAGAATTAGGTCTAAGATGCACTCCCCCTGACTTGTGGCTTCATGTGATTTGTTGAAAAAAGGGTTAGCTTCATGGAATCGTACATCTTTAGATACAATTATTTTTCTTAGTTGAGGATCATAGCACTTATATCCTTTTTGTGTTGATGAATAATCAAGAAAAATACATTTGAGAGCTCTAGGGTCCAACTTATCTCGATGGTGTGACTGTATATGAACAAAACAGACACAGCCAAAGACTCTAAGATGTGAAAGGTCGATTTTTCTTCCTTTCATGACTTCAAGTGGAGATTTAAACCCCAAGACTCGGCTAGGAAGTCTATTGATGATGTACACAGCCGCCATGACTCCTTGTGACCAAAATCTCTTTGGTACGTTCATTTGTAACATTAATGCTCTCGTTTTTTCCAGAATGTCACGATTTTTCCTTTCAGCTACACCATTTTGTTGAGGTGTGCCGACACAACTTGTTTGATGCATGATACCATGCTTGCTCAAATATAATGACATGATATGAGACATATATTCGGTGCCATTGTCACATCTTAAGGTTTGAATTTGAGAGGAAAAATGGTTCTTAACAAGATTGTGAAAATCCTTAAAAACTTCAATCACTTCACTCTTAGACTTTAAAAGGTACAACCATGTGGCTCTAGAGAAATCATCGACAAAAGTTACATAATACTTATAACCATCAAAAGATTCAAACGTTGGTCCCCATACATCTGAGTGAACTAGTTCGAAAACTTTACTAGTCCTAGATAAGGATGAGGTAAAAGGCAATCTGGTGGCTTTAGACAAATGACATGTTTCACACGAAATTAAATCATTACCTAAGTTTGGAAACAAGGAAGACAAAACAGGTTGGGAAGGATGAGCTAAACGTTGATGCCACAATTGACTATCTTGGGATGGACTGGACTTGGCTTGAAATCCTCTGAGACTGTTTTTTTATATGTAATAGAGGCCATCAAGGTAAAACCCTTCACCAATCGTCTTCTTGGTGAGGCAATCCTGAAAAATGACATTGTGAGGAGAGAAAATGGCCAAACAATTTAAGGTATTGGTGATTTTTCCCACAGATAGAAGTTGAAATGGAAAAGAAGGAACAAATAAGGCTACTGACTCAATTTTGTCCGATATTAAGTTGATATTTCCCTTCCCTAAAACCTTAGAACTCTCACCATTGGCAGTTGATACTTGAGACGGTTTTGAAAATTTTTCAAACTTGTGAAACTTAGAAACATGGTTGGTCATATGATCTGTGGCACCCGAATCAACAATCCACAAATCATGCATCATATTTACATTAAGAGCAGTTTTAAAAGCAGTCATGATACCTTGCATGTCATCTTGGGCCATGTGTTGTGTTTCTGTCAGAAATCCAGCAAACTTGCCTAGCAAAGCTGTTAAACTTCCATCTTCAAAGCCGACCGTTTGATCACTCTTAATCCTTTCTTTCTTGCTTTGAAGATACACTGCAAACTCATTTATGAGTGCAGCTGGATTTGCAGTGAAGCTCTTGAGTGTATCAGACCTATGAGAGGTTGAGGTAGTTGCATTGTTGGCTCTATGTGGTGCACGGTTTAGTCTTTGTGAGCCCTTGTTATCCTTCATGAACTCTGGCTTTAATTCTGGATGTAAAATCCAGCATGTCTCCTTAACGTGACCAGTATAGTTGCAGTGTTAGCACTTTAAGTGTGGATTCTTCACTTTGTATTTTCTTTCGTTGGCTAGATAAGCCCTTGCTTCAGTTACACTGGTCTTTGTGCCAGTGTTCATGACTTTCCTTCGTACTTCTTCTCGTTGGATTGTTGCACATACGCTGGTGAAGGAAGGTAGTTCGGGGTTCATGAGTATATGGCTTTGTAGGTCTTCGTATCCTGGATCGAGACTTGACAAGAGTTAGAATATCTTGTCTTCTTCTGCCCTTTTCAGTAGTAAAGACGCCTCAGTTGTGTGAGGCCGATACATTTCCAGCTCATTCCACATGCTCTTCATGCTGCCTAGAAGTTGAACAAAGGGCTTTCCTTCTTGTTGTATGTTGGAAATGTTCTTCTTCAATTGAAACACACGTGCAGCATTGTTCTGGCTGCCATACATTTCCTTGACTGTCTGCCATAGTTTGAATGATGATTCAGAATAACTGAATATTTCAGCTAGTTTACGTTCCATGGAATTTAGGAGCCATGACATAACTAGCTGATCCTTGCAAAGCCAGATTTCATAAGTTGGTGAAGAAACATCAGGAACTTCGATGCTTCCATTTATGAACCCTAGCTTGGACCTTCCACCTAGGGCAAGACTCACTGCTCTCGACCAAGGTAAGTAATTAAACTCATTTAACAAGACCGAGCTTAATCTTTGATTTGGATTGACATCCACCTCAGACACGGTTGAGGAGGAAGGTATCTGGGAATCTCCAAACGAATAAGAATTCTCTTCTGCCATATAAAGACCTATAAGAATAAAGAAAGAATTTTTTTTTTCTGATTTTTTTTTTTTTAATCGAAGGCCAAAAAAGAAAATTTATACGGCTCCAAGAACAAAAGCTGCTACAAAAAATTCAAGCTCCTTTTTTTTTTCTTCGATTATTCTATTGAGATGGAACAACCAAACCACCGCAAGGCAGCTCTTCCAAAGCTTCTTCGCCGCCGTCAACAGCACCAATCTCCGCTCTTTCGGTTTGATTCGAATCCTTCAGAAACCGATCGTCGAACAGATGGCGATGCTCGGAATTAAATAAGTCGAAGACGCACCCAAGACTTCAGCTTCAGAAGATCAGGCCAAGACCGAGGCGAACGCTAAGCCGAGGGAGGATGACGACGAGCCCGAAGAAGGAGAGATCGTCGGCGACCAAGACTCGGCGTCGTCGAAGCCTTCGAAGGGAATTGCGCCGCAGTCCCTGGAGCACTCCTGGACCTTCTCCTTCTACAATTGATTTGCTGGATGCAGAACAATGTCAAGAGTTGGACATTGATGGGGCACTGCCTGTAGATGCCCAAGCTGGTTCGATAACCCTGCCGCAAAGCCCGCCAAGTCTAAACAGGAGATTGTTGATCTCTGCCTTGATCGAATCCGAAAGCTTGCTGATAACTATACGGGGCTTCAAGGTTTTCTGGTGTTCCACGCCGTTGGAGGTGGAACCAGCTCTGGCCTCGGCTCTCTGCTCTTGGAAAGGCTCTCTGTCGATTATGGATAAGATGATGCAGAAGCAGGTTATTTTTCCTGCTCTGATACCATATTGACTTTTCTGATTTGAATTGTAATTCATTTCATATCTAGAAAGCCTTATGGGAAGGCATATTTATACATAATACAAAGAAAGCTTCGGATGCAACAGCACATGCAATTCCTTTCCCTGCTGTCCATGAGTCAGCAACAAAGAAAGCTGAAAGCTTTACACAAAGCTTTACACCCTTGCTGTCCTTTACACCCTTGCTGTCTTGCTGTCTTTCCTTTCCAGATTCAGCAATGACATGCACCCATGATGCTTGCCGTGCTGTCTGTATCATGCACCCATGATGCTTGCCGTCCTGTCTGTAACAGCACATTCTTCCAATAAATCATCTCTTGTATCAATGAGTTTGTATCTCTATATTTAGAGGGCTCCAAATGTATCTTTAAAGTAGACAATTAGTGAATTAAAGTTAATCTAAGAAGAGAGAGTTTTTTCCTCCTTAAAATCAAGTGTGAGACTTGGTCGTGTCGAGTGAATCCATGATTAGCGACCTGAGTGAATCCATTGCCCTTGGTTGAGTGATTCCCAGGTATCTATCCTTGTTCTTTCTATTTACAAGTGGTTCGACCTGCGTCACATGGTACGAGAGCAGGTTCTCCGCTGTGCTTCCACAAAGAACAGCCTTTGTTCTTTCTCTACACTGAATTTCCTAACTTTTGCTTTACCCGGCAAGCTACATATCACTGCGAAGGTCGAGCCTATTGTCTAGAAAGAAGCAGCGCTCACTCCAAGTTTTGCATAAATATATCAGCAATATATTGAAGGAACACGTTTTGCACCAAGAAAAAAACAAAACTATATTTCAAATGGAAAGAATGCATGAATGTTTTGTTGCCGAGAATGATAATCAGGTTTTTCAAGTTAATTCTAAGCAGCTACTTTGGGAACAAGATTTATTTTCTTTCCAACGAGTTGATTGGAGTCTTCCTCCAATATATGATGATTATTCTTAAGATGGATATTTGATGATTCCTACCAAAGAGGTATTTCCAATTAAGTTCATTCAAGAAGTTGCATCATCAACCACACAAGAAAGTCTTGAGCCTATAGTTTTTCAACTTTTTCCAATAAAGGAAGGAAATTCCTGGTTGGAAGATGATTTCAAACGTGGCTTTGATGTTGCTGATTTTACTATTTTGTAAATCTGGTTCGGTGCCTTATGTGATGACTTTTTGTTTGCTATTTTGAAGATATTATTAACCCAAGTCGTTGATACTCAATTATTTGGAAAGCTCCACCAGTTTACATCTTAGACAGGTGGAAAACCTAAACTCAAACAAAGATAAAAAAGGATTCGAACTCGAGGATGAGTTCTTTTCGAGAAGAAGAGATTGATGCAGTACATGAATGATAAATTAATACAGCCACATAAAGTTATGATAGCTGGTGTGGCTTCTCGTTCCTTAAGAATATGATTAAGGCTTTCTTAATTAGGTTGCATAGTAACTACAAGATGTTTTCTTTATCATCTCTTGTAGCAATGAGTTTGTATCTCCCTATTTAAAGGGCTTCAAATGTATCTTTAAAGTAGTCAATTTGTAGATTAAAAGTAATCTAAGAAGAGAGTTTTCTCCTTCCTTAAATCAAGTGTGAGGCTTGATCGTGTGAGTGAATCCACGATTAACAACGTGAGTGATTTTCGTTGCCCCTGGTTGAGTGATTCCCAGATATCTATCCCCCGTTCTTTCTATTTCCCTCGGCCATTTTGGTTCTTTCTGCGTCACATAAGTATAAATCAAACACAGAGAAAAACACATGTTTAAGTAGAAAAGCCGATCAATCAGCTTCTCCCCTTTTTTCTTTTTAGAGCTTCGTGCATCCTTCATCTCTCCTAAAAATCCTACTTCTAAAAGCTTCTTGGCTGTCAGCCTCTGGTTCCGGCTTAGGGTCGGCAACTAGTGCCCCGTCCACCCTCTCAAGACTCCTAGCTCTCATCTCTTTATGCATCCTCCCCTTCCTCTCATCTTCCCCGTGCCTTCCAACCCTTCATTCCTCTGTTTCTTTGCTTCCTCCTTTTCCCTCTGACTCCTTTCTCCCTTTTCACCTGCGTTTCTTGATTTTGATATAATCTCTAATTTCTAGTTTCCTTGAGCTTGTCTTAAATTTGACCTTTTATGTCCCTTTTTTCCTCTGATGTTTCTCCCTGTTGTCAATCCTTCATTGTTGACATCTACTACTTGGCCCATGGTGTGTCTCTCCTTGGCATCACATTTTAGTGTTGGATGGTTGTTACTATTTGGTAGGACTATGAGAGTGCTTTTTGCGGGGGTTGCTCGCTCAACCCCATTTTTCCGTTCATCCAGTTTGTTCGTGAATCCTTCCTCTTGGTGGTGGCAGATATGCAATGGCGGCACAGCTGGTGTGGTGGAGTTTGCATTCTACCAAATCTAGGATTTTTGTTGTGTTACTCTTTTTGAACTTTTATGTTGTATTTACTTTTGGAATAGGGAGCTTTCATGAAAAGGACTTGAGCTAATTTTATTTTAACCAAAAACCATGCTATAACTTTATTTAATGAAAAATAATTAAATATTAATGAAGACCCCTTAAATTTTAATAAAAGGACACAAGAACTTAAATTTTAATGAAAATGACACAATTTTAATAAAAAAAGAAATTAAAAAAAAAAAACTGACACGCGTCCATTGACACATCCCAACCTCAATCGAGGCATGTTGGCCGTCACGTGAGGGTGATGTAACCATGTGTGCTGTGAGGAAGTGGTAATGATATGAAAATGCGAATAAATAAATATCACTAGTTATCTTACCTTAGACTAGCCTATAAATACGAGTGAAAGTGATTAGAGTAAAGACACACACAACCAGAGCATAGGTATCGAAGTGTAGTCCAGAAGACTAAGTAATAATTATACAGATTATAAAAGAAACCCTACACTGGTGGATGTCTATCAGAACCGCCGTGAAGTCCTAGTGAGCCACCAACACGAACTTCTATCTAGAACCTGGAGGGGCGTAAAACAGAAAGTGTGAGTGGGCAAAAACAAAACTTTCAAAGCCATTTATCTTTTCAAATGTAATAACCCCTCACTATAAAACCCATATAAGTTTACCAGAAAATAATACTGTAAACATATATGAAAACTATACTCGAGAATAACCAAACCATGTGTATGCCATGACAATCATCTCAACCATGAATAAGTAAGCCAGGTGAATTACACTAATATAAAGTGACACATCAGCTGGAGTTACCTAACGTGACCTGTACGGCTGAATCAATAACTTAACAATCAAATCAAATCCTACAAACGAGTCAGAACCACCTATGTGGTCTGTACGACAGGCCAGGTGTAAATAAGTACGCTCAAGTGCTACGATCACGTGAAGGCTGTGCGAAGTATCACAAGTCACCTATGAGTTAGAACCACCTAATGTGGTTTGTACGATAGGCTGTCACCTGCCTTGGATCCAAGGTGAGCGTATGGTGCGGGAGGTAAACAATCAAGTGAAGGCTAGGCCCTACCCTCGGGCGGAGCACTAACATCAGGGTGCAAGATATAAATCACTAAAAGCAACTCATCATAATCATACACACTACCATCACAACCATCGCTATATACTCACCTGAAGCTTATTTGAGCGTCCACATCGTTGAGCAGTAATATGCACATCTATAATAAAGCATATTCTAATATGTAATGCATACGATATGGCATTTAAAACGTAAAAACCATTTAAACAGTTTCTGAGAAACATAAGGCATATATATAACTCAAAAGCCCACTCACTGGTATTTAGCTGAGTTGTAACCCCCAAGTCTCACCTGGCTGCGCTCGTCTTCTAGAAACATCTCACCTATATGTGAAACAACTATTTTAATGTTATTTTTAAGCACATAACCATCATTATGAAATAACTTATCATACGTTGCTCAATTGGGGTGCTTGAATATACTATCGTGGCCTACTCAACACCCCGAGCATCCTCGTATTTTTAGAATAATTTACCGACGTCCCACGTGCCGGCTAAGGCAAGGCCATATGCGCCCGGCACGCGCGGGCACGTGCCTGACACACGGACGGATTCCCTAACGAGGTTAGGGAATATTCCGTTAAATATCAGCATGTACTGTCTAAAAACTAACGGTGTTACCTTATGCTGTTAGTATATTCTGTCAAAGTTGACGAAATATTCCTTGTCTTCTCCGATGGTTCGCCGTATTCCAAAGCCGATCACCGCTGCATTCGTCGGTTTCTGAAAAAACTTTAAACTTTAATATCTTCGCCATTTTTCAACCAAATTTCATAAAGTTTATATCAAATTGAAGCCCTAGACGAGTAGAACATGATCTTACCATTTTGAAGTCCTAACACCGACTAAAAACGGTCGAAAAATAGCTCGACACAACCGGCCAAACCTGAAACTCAATAGGCCCAAGCGTTTCGATGTCTAACCACTCCAAAACTAGCCTAGGATCTTAGTAGAAACGTTTAGGACCCTTTTTGAGCTTTAAAATACTATGAATGATCCACGATCACGTTGGAGTAACAGGGTACCCCATCAGAGCTCGCGAGTTCTT
The DNA here is from genome assembly GCF_019419815.1 of Pyrus x bretschneideri. Lineage (NCBI taxonomy): Eukaryota > Viridiplantae > Streptophyta > Magnoliopsida > Rosales > Rosaceae > Pyrus > Pyrus x bretschneideri. Next base: position 6,103,341 of record NW_025999546.1, read on the forward strand.
AAGTTCCCGGCGTCCTTTCTTTGAACAACTGGTATGATTAGGTTCATAGGCTTGCAAGGAATCCAAAGGTGGTCCTTAGGAGTTCGATCTGTGGTGTTTTGATGGTGTTTGAAAGTTGAAGGCTCGATTGTACAGACGGAAAGAATTTTCGAGAAAAAGAGAGAGAAGGGAAGAAAGTTGCACGTGTGTGTATGTGTGTCCAATGTAATTGGGCATTTTAAATTGTCCTAAGTCCTAATTGGGCTGCATGGCCGAGCTTATGCAATTTGGGTCAAACCCAATTTCCTCTCTTCCTTACTAATATTTCCACTATGAATCCAACTCGGCCACTAATTCACATCGACACCCTCGTAACCTCAAATATCAATATTTTTTTGCCAACGGGGCAATAATTTAAACCATATACATACATTCACATCACATCACAACGCTCACGAGGGTAAAATTGTCATTTCCACGCGTTCAAGGATAAAATATATTTTAATTTGGGACGAGTCGTCGCATCCATCACAAACACTGTTTATGAAACTAATCACTATTTATGAAATTGAACACTATTTATGAAATTGAAACACTATTTATGAAACTGAACACTATTTATGAAACTGAAACACTATTTATGAAACTGAACGGTGCTACACTAATTATTGGTCGAGTTCATAAATAGTATCTAGTTCTTGTGCGTAGTTCTTGGTCATGTTTCATAAATAGTGCCTAGTTATTTGGTCTAATTTCATAATTAGTGTATAGTACTTGATACAATTTCATAAATAACGTCTCTTTCTTGGTCCGATATCATAATAGTGTCAGTTATTGGTCTACTTTCATAAATAGTGCCTAGTTCGTAGTCATGTTTCATAAATAGTGTTTAGTTCTTGGTCCAATTTCACAAGATTTGAAACTTATACCCTTTTTTGTCTTGTGAAAACATGCATTGCCTGAAAACGATGAACTCACATAATTCTTTAGAATCAAAACCTTGAGAAAATTATGTCATTTGTATTATTAAAAAAGGTTAGTAGATGATTTTTGATTAAAATGTAAAAATTTGAAGTTCTTTTTATTAATGGAATATGCTTGTATTGGATTGCCTTCGGGTTTTCTATTTCTTATATTAGTTTTTTTATTTAATGAAAGTAAATTTAGTTTGACAAAAAAAAAAAAAAAAAAAAAAAGAGCATAAAAAGGAATCCAATCCCCGTACCGTGCGAGTTCTTCTCAATGAATTAATGGATGATAACGCTTCCAACTGAAAGCATGAAAGTCACCTACCCTCAGTCTGAGAGAAAAAGGTGACCAAGCAGAAAATTCAAAAGAGAAAGTGACTGATCAAATCAAGAAAAGGTATGGCGAGGCCACAACCACTGTTGATGTGAGCATATAAGAAAATAAACATATAAACCAATAAATAAATAATGCATATATGGTGCGACCTCCCATCACCTTTTGAATTCCTCGGCAGAAGTATACTTACGATGATGTGTTGGTTTAAAATGGAATTAAGTTTTATTCGACCGGCACTGCAGAGTGCGGAGACATTTCACCTTTTCTTTTCAGATCCTTTGGAACTACTCTCTCACCAATTGCTCAATCGCTAAGCAATCCGGCGTTGCTCCTACTAAAAATTATTAAAGTAGAAGCTACAACCACAACATTTTTCTTGCAATTGTTTTATCATGTCATATATTCCTTGCACTCGCAGAGAAGATCATGAGATCATACCCCCAAAAAATAAAAAAAACAAAGATAGAACATGTGCTGATATGCACTTGATCCGCATAATTCAGCAAAACAATGGGAAAGGGGAGCGAGTGCAGTATCAACAAACGCTGTTTTGATATTACAATGTCAAGGAGGACTAGAAAGTCGTCTTTTAATCATAACGTCGAAGGAGGAATTAGCAACCCTGCTCCCGCTCCCGCTCCCGCTCCCGCTCCCGCTCTTGCTCTTGAAAGTTTTCGGGATGGAAATGGAGATGGAGAAGATCAGAGTTCGCCCTTGCTCTCGCCCTCCAAAGAGAATGGTTCTGACCGTAAAATCTTGAAGCAATTGATCAATGGGGATGAAAAAGCAAAGCTGGTCATCAAGTCAGGTAAGGAAGGGAGCACTGGAAGAAGTTCACTTGGCCAACACTTCACTGAAGAAGGAAACAGGAAACACCTTCAACTGGTCAAGAAGCAGCAAAAGGCAGAAGAGAGTTTGCAAGGAGGAGTGAAGTTGAAAAAACTGGTGAGTCGTTGTGCCAAAGTTTTAGGCCATTTGGTTAAAGTCAGGAGCGACCCAACCCTTAGAGAGCCCAGGAAGCTTAAGGCCGCCGTTCCTCGGATAACTATGTAATATTGTAAGCGATAAGTTTCTTGCTTGTTTGTTTCTACATATCAAACTACAACACTTTATTTGCTTTGCCTTCACATCATGTATACAGCATAAGTGTTCTGTGTATAAACATATATTCGAATTCGAGTATGCGATACTTACGAAGATATGTTTAGTCTCAGTTGTTTGCTATTATATATATAATTGACAAGTCGAAATTCACATACCCAGCTAATTCGATTATTAGATCTATTGTTTGAAATCCTCTGTCATGTACTGTCTTCTATAGCATCTCCTCAAGAGCTCATCCCTTGAGATTTTAGAAAATGACACTACCTATTAATTACCTACACAAAACAAAATTAATGTGCAAGGAAATCAAAATTTGTTTTTCTAAGTCAATTGGGGAGGGGGAGGATCAAACTCTCACCTTGTGACTTGTCCCAAATATGAGAGAAATACCACTGAGTCATGAGGTTAGGTCATAACATGTACTCGTTATTTTTCCTTTTAATAGCTAATAAAATTTCGTTGAGTTCTCATTTGAGGTTTACGTTAGCTAGAATCAGAACGTGAAATTAATTTCTTGGGTAAAATACAAAAAATTACCTCAACTATTAGTGTCACGACACTTTCATACCTCATCTTTTAAAATTAACAATGTCATACCTCATCTTACGAATTTGTGCCAATGTTATACCTTCTGTTAGTCTGCCATTAATTTGTTAGTTAAATGTTGACGGAGCTTGACCTAGACCTCATTTTCTATTAAAATATTAAAAAAACTAAAAAAAATCATTTAATATTTTTAAATATTAAAATAATAAAGAAAAGTTAAAAAAAAAAAAAATCAAAACCTTTCGTCCCTTCCACCCCCTCCCCCTTCTCTCTCTCCTCCCATCTTCATCTTCTTTCCTGCTTAATCTTCAACCAAAAAAAAAAAATTTGAAAACCCTTCAACCCCCAACCCCTCGAAGAAGAAGAAGAACCCATCTTCATCTTCTTCCTTGCTTAATCTTCAACCAAAAAAAAAAAAAAAAATTTGAAAACCCATCAACCCCCAACCCCTCGAAGAAGAAGAAGAAGAAGAAGACATCTTCATCTTCTTCCCTGCTTAATCTTCAACCAAAAAAAAAAAAAAAATTTGAAAACCCATCAACCCCCAACCCCTCGAAGAAGAAGAAGAAGAAGAAGGAAGGAGGAGAAGAAGAAGAAAAAAAAAACCCAACCCAGTTCGTACCCCCCCCCCCCCAAAAAAAAAAAAAAAACCCTGCAACCCAGAAAGAAAAAGAAGGAGGAGGAAGAAGAAGAAGGAAAAAAAAAAATCCAGATCCCGTTCACCAGGCCGATTCCGCAAGGGGTGGGTGCGAGGGGAAGATGAACTAGGATTTTTTTTTTTTTTCTGGGTTGCAAGTAGGGGCACGGGTGGGGGAGAAGAGGGGGGGGGATGGGGGAGAAGAGAAAAGGACGCCGGGGGGGGGGGGGGTGGGGTGGGTGGGGAGAGGGTGAAGGGATGAAGTTTTGTTTTGGGGGAGGGGGAGGGAGGGAAGGGAGGAATTGTTTTTTTTTTTTTGTTTTTGTTTTGTTTGTTTGTTTGTTTTTTTTTTTTTTTTTTTTTTACTTTTCTTTATTATTTTAATATTTAAAAAATATTAAATGATTTTTTTTTAGTTTTTAATAATATTTTAATAATTTTTTTAATAGAAAGTGGATCCTGAATCAAGGTATGTCAGCATTTAACTGAGAAATTCACGCCAAGCTAACGGAAGGTATAACATTGACACAACTTCATAAGATGAGGTATGACATTGTTAATTTTAAAAGATAAGGTATGAAAGTGTCGTGATACCAATAATTAAGGTAATTTTTTGTACTTTACCCTAATTTCTTCATTGATATTATACAACCCAGTCACTCAAACAACTGAATATTTAGTAAATTATTATACACAGATGAACAACGTCCTGCAATCATGCCATCAACTTGCTTCAATAAAAGAACTAAAAGGGCAAACAAGTAACGAATTGAATGGCCTTGTTGACATGACCAATTGCTGAAAAAAATTCAGCTTCTCCTAAAGAAGACTTAGGTCCGCTCAGTTAGTTTCTTTCTCTTGTAATAGAAACTAACAAAAATATACAGAACTTCAAGTCGAAGTTGGTTTCAAGTGGATGCTATATCAATAGAGGCTCGTAGTATAACAGCTCAAGTAAGATCGTTTTCCACAGAGATTGAATGAATAATTTGTGTTTAAAACCAACTCTTAATTAATTATTGAAAACAAAGTTTGGAAAATGTTGATTTTAGAATTTAATATTATGCAATTTAAAGAAAGTCAATTTGTAAAGCCTAGGGTTCAGCCGTCACTGTTACAATCCTATGCAATTCTACTAATTACTTATGAATTTCCACATACATGACATACATGCTTTGAAGGTTAGGTTTTCCTAATGCATATTTTCCTCGTGATGTTCAAGTGAAAACGTATATCTAACATGCAACCCGTCTGTAATGTTTAGATCAAATATAAACATGCAAGACTCATAAAGCTTTGTGAAAACCCTTTGAAAAATCATGCAACCCTTAAGAGCGTGATATTCACCATAAGTGAACTTACAATTACTAATCACAAGAAGCCCTCTTCAATTTCAGGGTGATGTTCAGACAAAAATTGCATCAAACTACTTGTCTAAAAATCCTAATGGTCGCGAATTACTAAGACAATTAGTTAGTTTAATCACAATGATTAATAATTCAAAGCAAGCATGCTTCCATTCATAAGCAAATTAATAAAATTACATATTCATGCTAAGACTCAAGGCTTCGCCGTAGCAAAAGAACTAGCTATGAACAATCATAATAAAATATTATTAAGAACAAGGGTAGAAAACACCTAGAAAATAAACTTGTTGTCAAAGGCTTGTGCGTTTCCCCCTCTCTTTTCCTTCTAACCCTAACGGCTAAAAAGTCTTATTTATACTACGACAAAATAAAACCCTAAAAAGTCTTAGAATAAAACTAGGAAACATAATAAAATAATAAAACAGAAAATAAAAGGTTTCTTATTTAAACTGAAATTTGGACTTCTCAGGAAATCAGACTTTTGACCAACCAAATAAACTCCGATTTGGTCCCAAAATGTCTCTTTGGAAAGCTGGAGACGTCCCCTACAAATCCTCAGAAGGAATCTTCCTCAAAATATGTCATATTGACCTTCAAAATACCCAAAAAGTCCAAAAACGTCAATCTGAAAAAGCTATGCACTGGGCCTTTATTTCATCGCCACGGTCAAACGCTTAGTAGAAAAATCTGGAATTTTAATACATTCATTTTGAAAGAATCATGAACATCCTCCAATTAGAATCACTCCAAAATTCATCCGTTCGATCACTTTTTGCTTCAGAGGAAATTGAATGTCCTATATTAAGAATATAAATTAAAGTATCAAAATTCTACCAAAATAACAAATAAATTATAACTAAAATTAGGGTAAAATATATAATATAATATGGACTCATCAAGCCCCATCAAAGGTTTAGAGCGAGCACGTTGCAATTTTCTTGGTCTTATTAATTTATGATGATTTTATTGGGTGAACAACGAAAAAGGAGTAAAATATTTGGGATCTCTTTTGCTGGTTAGGGAAATGAGAGCAAAGATAGATGGGGTGTCAAAAAAAGAGTTGATTGAATAGTAAAGAGAATAATAAGTGAACAATAAACAGGGACAAGCAAAAAAAAAAAAAAAAAAAAAAAAAAAAAAAAAAAAAAAAAAAAAGAAAAAGAAAAAGAAAAGAGACAAGGGTTTCCATGTAACTTTAGCAAAAAGAGCAAAACTATCTTAGTGTTGGCTATGTTTGGCTAATGACGATTTGGTTCATTTTGAAGAGGCACTAGATTTCAAAGTTGAATCAACGGCTAGCCTACTGTTAATAATATTGATATTGTCTCAATTTAAATACAACTCAACAGATGTTGAATTATATTAATAAGCCTTCATGCAATTAGGAGTAGAACCACAAGTTTCCGTTATGGGTTGCATTTTTTAACAGATCATGGTCATGAAAACAACGATTAGTATAATTATAGGGGATGGTTATGGTCTCATAAATCGGTGCTCTTTATAACTTGTTTTAACTCATACTGAAAAAGGTTCTTTAATCTCATGTAGTTGATTAAAATCAAAATCAAGGCGCAAAATACAATTATTTTCATTTTTCCTATGTTAGTCAATCTATACGTGATGGCACATCCAGACATCTGAATTTAAAAGAACAAAAAATTCTTCTAAATTGCGTCTAGCCCAAAAGATAGAGACAATAGTTATTATATATTTATCATTGAACCTCAAGATAATACATTATCATGAAAGTCACGGGTCATAGACTCTAGGCCCTCAAGATCTGAGTTTGTAATAAAAGAGTTTAATCCGTTTCAAGCATCTAGGTAAACAAGTATAAAACCATTAAGACGAAGCACCAAGACGAGTCTCTAATCATAACCATTTCGTTGCACCGTAACAGACCGACAATATCCTGTCGAGCAGCGCCACTGCTAGAACTTGACCCCACACTTTTGGCACTCGTCGGCCCATCCACTGCAATATATAGGAAATTAAAGAACCCAAAACCGTTATAGCTAATTTTTAGGCTTAAAAAAATTTGGTCGTGTTTAAACCCTACAAAAATACTATTTTTATCATTTATTTATATCATTTTTTCTAATAAAAATAAAATCCACTTATATTTCTGAACTTTTAAAAATAATACAAATAGGTAATAAATGTGACATTAATCTAAAATCTATTTTGATCACGTGTTTTTATTAAGTTAATTTGGTTAGTGTGGTGTTCAAAATTAACAATTCTGGTCACTTAATTGAAAAATATTAAAACATTTATTAAATAATTAAAATGAATAAAATAACAATTTAAAATGATTAGAATGAATATAATAACAATTTAAAAACTTTAAAATTCATTTAAAAAGAATAAGGATTGAAAAAGAGGACGAGATTTTTCAATACAACCGGTACACAAAATGATACACTACATGTCATTATATAAATTGTGGGATATGTGTGCAAAAAATTTAATAAATTAAAAAATAAAATTTCCCACTACTTCTATTAAAACACGTGATGTACCACTTGTGTTCCCGTCATAACTAAAAATTTCTTGAGAATGGGGGCATTGGGGAAGACCAGCCCAACACCGTCACCACCTCTCTCTCTCCCCTGCCAAGATCACCCCCTCCCCCAACCATACGCACTCCACTTACTGGATCCGCACATATTGAATAAATTCATCGCTCAAACTAGCAGAGTAACTGTGAGTCAAGGGCTGTCGTAACGCTTGATTATTGTTTGGGGGGGGGGGGGGTGGGGATCCGCACATATTGAATAAATTCAGCGCTCAAACTAGCAGAGGAACTGTGAGTCAAGGGCTGTCGTAACGCTTGATTATTGTGTTGGGGGGGGGGGGGGTGGGGATCCGCACATATTGAATAAATTCAGCGCTCAAACTAGCAGAGGAACTGTGAGTCAAGGGCTGTCGTAACGCTTGATTATTGTGTTGGGGGGGGGGGGTGGAGTGGTTGTTGATTTGTGTTTCAAATCTCAAGCAATCGTATTGAACCAAGACTTGCCAGATTAGGTTTTCTAGTTGTTGTTGATGGTCGCGTGGTGGCTGACCATCTTCCCCGATGCCCCCCAATATTTTCATTCCTCCTCTTTTTGTGCTCTTAATTAGATTCATTCATTTAATGAATATTTTAATATATATTTTTTTTTTTACTTTCAATTTGACTGAAGTGACAAAAATTGTTAAACTTTGAACAATACAGTGATCAAATTGATTAAATTAAATACACAATGACCAAAATAATTTTGACCCAGCCATATCAGAGGGACCAAAAAGATTTTTAAACCTAATTTTTATTCAGCTAGAGAAAAACAAAAACAAAGTAATTAATTCCAATTCTTCTATATTGCTAATAATGTTAGTAATATATTAGTTATCACTTACCGCTAGGACTTGGAGCAAGACTGCTGGCAGTTTTAGTAGAGTTGCCTTCCAGTTGATAGAAAACTTGAGCTTCTGGTGATTTAGGATCCAAATGCAGAAGTTCTGCGCGCATCCAGCAATTCCATGCCAACCAGCAAATCAAACAGAAAAAGTAGTGTGTCAAAGTTAGAATACTACTGCAGAATGTATGTATGTATATAACTAGAAATACGAACGTACGTACGTACCGGGACACTTGGAGACATTGGCAGGGGCCTTGCAAACGGAAGGCAGGCCCAAAGCAAGCGTTACATTCATCTGCAGACCAAGTTCAGGATCATTGCGATCTTTAATGATAACACAAAGGCACTTCTTATTGTTGTTGAGCACTTGTTTGAGACCACTGCAACAGTCTGGTGTTGGAGCCTTGGCTTGACCTCCAACGTAAGGCAGACACGTGGCCATCCCTACTAACTGCTGCGTACATTCCTCTCTGTCTTTTGCTGAATCTGCCGTTGCGAAGCTCGCTGTATAACTTGATATCATAACTAACAGGACTAGGACCAAGTAGCCAAACCCTAATGCCATTTTCTGAACTGTAATTATATTATCAGATCAGTAAAGAATAATATTTCAGATGTAAGCTAGAAGAGAGAGAGAGAGAGAGAGAGAGAGAGAAGCTCTATGTTAATTTATAAGACAAATTAAGGTGGTAGCTAGAATTTCGTGGTGGACACTGGTAGTGGTGTGGCCTTTGGGTTCATCCGTTCATATGTATACATATATTCTGCGGTCTGAACTGCACTTGAAGGGATATATAGTTGCTTCCAGAATAGAGAGTTAATGGACAAAATCATTGAGTTTGAGTGGTAAAGATCGTGCGGCCGACAAAAGGCAAAACCATATATATATATATATATATATATATATAGTAGAAGGTGATGATGTGTAAATAACAGCTTCCGGGTGTTTTGAGTTTAAACTAGAATGCTAAATCAAGTATACATCAAATATTAGTGGGGGATCAGTTAAGTGCGTCACTTCACCAACCCCACTAAGGCCACAAGATAACATTAATTCATGTTACTTCTCTTTCAGATGGCCGCTTCCATATATTTCTTAGTTTTCTTTCAAGGTTATTTTTCAGAATTGATGCCATCATGACATCATTCAACTATATTATTGACATAATGCAGAACACATTTTATTTAGAAAAGAAAGAAAAAAGTTAACGGGGTTATGGTGATAAGAAAAATGCGAATGATAAACACAATGTGAAACCCCACCCCCAAAACTTTATGTAATTTCACATTTGCCCTTAAAAATATATGAGATTACATTTTCACCCTCACTATCTAGATTTTCCTCCTCTCTCTATCTACCACGTGGCACCAGCTCTACCTCCTCTTTCTTTCTCTCCTTCTTCTCTCTGAGTCAACTTTCACACACACTCTCTCTCGCAAATCTCTTTTTCTCTCTCTTTCTCGTCTCAACTCTCTCTTCTTCTTTTGGTGAACTCACACACACACGTACATACCTACACACTAGCCATCTCGCTATCATCGCCTGGACCTCTTCTCTTTTCCTCACCTCTCCGATTGCACTCTCTCTTCTCGGCACTGTGCACATTCACTGTGTATGCGAGTTTTCCAACGAGGTAAGTCGAACTCACTTCTAAATCTCCCTAAATAGAGTTGAGAAAAGTGATTAGATAGTTTTGAAACCTATTGGGGTGTTTTATTGGACAAAGGAATACCCGACGAACATTCTTCCCAGTTTCCAACGAGATCCCGCAGCTTGCTAGCTATTTTCCGATCATCTCTGACGCCAACTCCACTCTATCTTGGTATGACTCGAACCCCTATTATTTTATCTTCAATTTGGCTTTAGAATGACGAATTTTGGTTCAGCTTTAATCCCTCATCGAAGTCGGGGGAATTGTCCGGCCAGATTCCAGCTTTCTATTTCGTTAGGTCTGGCGACCGACGAATTGAGTTAGGCCAGCCCAACCCACTTAACCCATTTGAACCAAGGCCCTTTGGGCCGTGACCAACATCGGGCATTCGGCTCGCTAAAACCTTAAACCCAACCCAATTAATCCCATGTCCAAAACCTTTTAACCCTGAGCCGGGCTTCCAAGCCCAAGCTTAGTTGTACAAAACCCTAGGGCCTCGGCCCATTAAAACCCAGTAACCCTAAACCTTATTTCCTTAGGCCGGGCCTTAAGCCCAAAACCCAAAACTCGGATCCAACCCATTGAATCAGTTGACCCGAGCTGATTGACCTGACCTGGTTGACCCGACCTGTTGGCTTTGACTTTGATCGTCAACGTTGACTTTTTGTTGACTTTTTTGGGTTTTCGGTCGGGACCCATCCTAGGCTAATTTCGACGTCCTAGATCCGTTTTTGATGTCCGTTTTCCCAAATCAATCATTTGAATAGAGTTTTGTTAATTGTACCCTTTATGTGCTTAGGTGCAATTATTAGTGGCGATTATGTCATTCCAATTTCGTACGGCTCTACGATGACGGAGTATCTGTGAGTGGACCCCTTTTACAATGCATGTTTTAATAGTAGAAATGCATACATGAAAAGCATGATTTAGTGGTTATATTTTATGAGTAAATTAGATCTACACTTATGATATATCATGCTTTACTGCGAATATTTTGGAATACCATATTCTATCGAAATTATGTTCTTCGTAGTATATATGATGGATGACTATATACTGCTTATGAACATGTTTTTACACTTCTTTATAGTATATATGATGGATGACTATATGCTATGAAGATGCTTTTAAGATATATGTACCTATGTTTGGAAAAAGTATATTCAATGGTTTTGTGCGTATCTAGTGATCATTGTTCTGCATTCGGGTGATGATACTTATATTGACCTTTGGGTTGGGTGTTGTAGAGCCTTCAGGCAATGATACTTATTTTGACATTCAAGTTGGGTGCTGTAGAAGCCTACGAGCGATTGATACTTATGAAGGAAGTGTTTTGAAGGAAGAGTTCTATATGCCTTCAGGCGATACTGATACCACTAGTTAGCACACTATATATGACATGTGTTTTATGAAATGTTTTATGGCATGCTAGGGTTTTTGGAAAAACCTATCACATATTATGCTATTAGTTTTCATAAAACTTTGGGGGTTAGTATGTTGATAACTATTTCAATATTATATATATATATATATATATCAACTTCGTCTACTCATGTTTGTTTTGCGCCCCCTTAGGACATAGGAACGAGGATTACGACCCTGTACTACTGGGGTTTTCCCTTACCAGTGATATCGTGCCGTCATCTCTGCTTTGACTTCTATTGCAATAGCACCTCTTTATTTTATCTTCCACTTGTACTTTGAATTAGTTGTATACTATGAACATGTCATGTATTATCACTATCTTTATCATTGTTGGCAGTTGAATATTAGTATATTATCTTGTAGTTCGAATGAAATTTATACGCATGTTTCACATGTTTTCAGCATATGTATTCATTAAATGGCTTTCGTCACCCGCGGGTGTTAGGCTAGCACGTGGTCATCCTGATGTCCTTCGAACATCAGGATTGGGGTGTGTCAGTTTGGTATCAGAGCATACTTAGAACTTCATTATATTTGGTAATCATAAACTTTCTTGGATCCAAGATCTTTCGTCTTTCTAAATCTTGTTTGTTTCTTATCAAAATCATAGACCATCCTGGTGGGAATGTACCTCGACGACCTCGTTTTGGTATAATAGGATAAATTCAGCAGTTGACCTTCGCATTACAGAATGCTTTTCCTAGTAGTAGCAGGCCAAGTCGTACATACATGGAGATTGCTCGTAGCCACGGTGTTCCGGATCTTAGGGTAGTTAGAGCCTGTCAGGAGGCTGAGGATTGGTTGGAGAAAATGGAGGATACTCTAGAAAGCATGAAATGCCCAACGTCTGAATGGGCAAATACCGCTGGTTACTTTCTTCAAGGGGACGCGAGGTTTTGGTGGAAGTCAGTGAAGGGTTGTCGTCCACCTGGTTCCTTGATGACTTGGGCCACATTCAGGAAACTCTTCAGTGCATACTTTTTTAGCCCAATTATCAGCTGAGAAAGCGATAAGAGTTCCTGGAGTTTCGCCAGGGCGATCTGAGCATTAAAGAGTTTAATAGCATTTTCTAGCTCCTGTGGAGACACCATGAAGGAACCTATGAGAACCAACGGGAGATGATGATTTAGCTGCTGATTGCTATACACCCGGATTATCGCGAGCTTTTGGCATCACAGAGGCATAGGTCTTATTAGGAAATGATTGAGATGGCCTTGAGGATCAAGCAGACGAGATGAGACAATCTTAACAAAGATCAGCCTCAAAGTCAGAACCAGCCTCAAAGTCAGAATTGCCCTCGGAATCATAATCAGAGGGATCGTAATTTCCTATCCTGGAGCATGAGGGAGCCTTCTACTTTTTTTAACCTCTTCGACCCTAAACACTTTTATTCTTTTAAGCGACAGTGTCAGGGTTCATGATCATTTAGTGACGGCCGATGCAGTGAATCGGGGAGACGATCATTCATCCATTTTGATTTAGGTGCAGCTAGACCGAATTGTGTTACAGGTGTGGCAACATTGGACATATAACCCGAGATTACGGTACTCCATCTTCATCTGCTAATTATGTTGATAGTTTGGGTTATGGTGGGAGTAATAACCCGAATACTAGTTATAGTGGGAGCAGTAATACTCAAGGTTATGGCAGTACTTAGAACTATGATGGCAGTGGTAGCTAGAGTACCTAGTGTTCTGCCCAACGACAGCCATAGCAGTTCGGAGCAGCTTGAGGCAGCTGTACTCAAGGGAACAGAGCAGGCCATAACAACTAAGGTCCTAGGACTCGAGGCGGCCATAACAGTGAAGCGGGATATTAGGTTCATGGACGTATCAATGCCATGACTCAGCAAGAGGTGAAGCAGGACCTGAGAGTAATTATTGATAAGTCACATTTTGTATACATTTATATCTTCATTATTTGGCGTCTTTGTGATTGTTTTGGATTAAACTAGTTGCATTTTACCTTATTTGGTGTTAGTGTGCAGCCAAGGGTGAATTTGGATCAATGGGAAGGCAAATGAATTAAAAACGTTCCTTTTGGTAGCTGAGCATTATTCTAAACGTGGAGAGGATTCTAGGGAGTTAAATTGAAGTCCAAATGAAGAATCTAGGAAACATGTGACTGCTTGAATTTCAGGAAAAGATGTGGAAGTGTAAAGTGGTGCAATTCGGCCATATTGGGTGATTCTAAGCAAGGCAAAAGCATTGAAGTCAGATTAGGTGATTCCAACACCAAAACATGCATTCACATACATGTTTGCAACCTTGCCGTGTACTTCCATGCCATTCCAGCTCATTTATGCACTTCTAGCTCTAAAACAGATTCCACACATCCATTCCGTGCTTCCCATGCCATTCCAACTCCCTTTTGCACCAAGAACATGCACTTCCATTACTTAATTCACTCAGCCATCTTGACACCAACAAACACAATCATACCGTGCAGATTCCATGTTCTAACACCAAAACATGCATTCACATGCATGATTCACAATCTGACCTTGCATTCCATTACCTTTCTCCAATTCACCTTTGCAAAGGTCCACTCACTTGTTGCAGCAAGGGCACATGCTTCTTTGATTAAATAAACCACTTACTTGCAGATCTTGTCCATGCCATGCGTCCACTACCTCAGAAATCCATCATTCCAGCTGACTTATGCACTGCCATCTGAATTAAACATATTCCAGATCCAATCTGAAGGTTGGAGCCACATTCATTTCTATAAAACAAGGCTCACTTCACACAACAAGGGGTTCCGCATTTTTCTTCTTCATTCAGTCCATTACACACGCATAACCTCTCCCATTTCACTTCATTTTCTGTCCATTTCTGTCCCAAGGGCAGAAACCATTCAACCATAACCAATTTAGTTCATATGCATCACACTTGGAGAATCAAGTCCGAAGGCCACTCTTCAAGGAATTCAACATCAGTTTTGCTTCAAGGGTTTCTTCTTCTTAATTCTATGTTCACTCATGTTATTTATTTTTTTTGTCAAACCTTTGTAAACATGAAGTGTAACTAATCTTCCTCTAGGGATTCGATGTAACCTTGCAAAGTTTGCCATGTAATTAAGTTAGAATGCTCAGTTTGTCCATCTATTTCTTGTTTCATTCTCTGATTTAATGGTGACTTAGTGTGTTGATTTTAATGTTTGATCATCATTTGAATTAATCACAAAGTTGTGTAGCCAAGATTAAAACACACATCATGCATAATCTTGGTAGATATGTGAATGAATGAAGGGAATGTTTAGCAAACATCCTGCCGAGTTATTCCCTTTGGTTTTATGAAAGTTTCTTGTGCATTACATACTCTTGATTATGAATCAAAGTTGCACATCACAATTAGGTTCATGATTAGAGACATTTGATCAAATCCACACATCATATGGTTGATCATATCCAAGTGAAACAAACTCAAGAAATAGGTAGATGAATGAGTACAAACTAACTTAACAAACATGGACTTAGTTGAGCAATGGTGAAACCGAATCCCTAGCTTCATTTCCATTAGAACCATCTTATTGTATTAATTGTTGATTCATTTATTTGTGTTTACTTCATTTTCTTATACTTTCAAGTTACAACAACAAATCTGCCTATTTTGATTAGTTTGATTCATTTCTTAATCTGCCTATTTTGATTAGTTTGATTCATTTCTTAATCTGCCTAAGTTGATTAGTTTGATTCATTTCGTAGAGTTCTTGCAAAACAAGTAATTGCATAGGTCCAATTAGTCCCTGTGGATTCGACACCCTTGCTTGTGCCATTGTACTAAATATGTTCTAGCATTAGGAAGGATTTATATCTCAACAATTATGGGTACGTTACTTGTGTGTGATAATTGGGCTAGAGTTTTGATTGCTCTGGGTGCCACTTATTCGTTTGTATCTCTATCATTTGCTGGGGTTTTAAACTCGCAACCTTAACCGCTCAGTTTTGATATGCTTATACAAATGCCAGCTGGAGATTTTTTTTTTTACACGGTGGAAGTATAGGGATTGCCTGGTCATAGTTGAAGGGGAACTCATGGAGACTAATTTAATTCCTTTCAAACTTATAGAGTTCGATGTCATCTTGGGAATGGATTGGCTATCCAGGCATCATGCTTATGTTGGTTGTAGGGTAAATTTATGACATTCAGTCGGCCTAGACGATCATCGATCACGTTTTAGGGTGAGTGACGAATCCTTCCTAATAATATCATTTATGCTATTCAGGCAACTTAGTCAATGCAGAAATGATGTGTGGGATTCTTAGCCCACGTAGTCACGAGGGATGAACCTTTTTTGTGTCCTGAAGATGTGCCAATGGTGAATAAATTCACTGATGTGTTTCCTGAGGATTTGCCAGGGTTACCACCGACAAGGGAAATCAAATTTACTATTGATTTATTTCTAGGTACAAACCTTATCTCCCTAGCACCATACCGAATGACACTAGTAGAGTTAAGAGAACTGAAGACTCAACTTCAGGAGCTTGTGGATAAGGGCTACATCTAGCCCAATATGTCTCTCTGGGGCATTCCCGTCTTGTTTGTCATAAAGAATGATGGGTCGATGAGACTTTGCATCGACTATCGGTAACTAAATCAGGTGATGGTGAAGAATCGTTATCCTTTGCCTCAGATTAATGATCTGTTTCACCAGCTGAAAGGTGCTTAGGTGTTTTCTAAGATCGACCTTCGTTTGGGTTATCACCAGCTACTGATTTGGGAAGAAGATGTGCCGAAGACTGTCTTCCGCATTAGATATGGACACTGTGAGTTCCGTGTCATGTTTTTTGGGTTAACAAATGCACCTGCAACATTCATGGATTTGATGAAGAGAGTTTTCAAACAGTATCTAGATTGGTTTATGATTGTGTTCATTGATGACATCCTAATCTATTCCAAAAGTAACGTCGAGCACCAGAAACATTTGAGGTTGGTGTTGGAGAGGTTAAGAAATCATCAGTTGTATGCCAAGTTCAGTAAATGTCAATTTTGGCTAAACCAGATCAGTTTCCTCAAACATGTGGTCTCTGCTGAGGGAATTAGTGTGGACCCTCAGAAGGTTTCGGCAATGTTTACATGGAAGTAATCGAGGAATGTTATAGAAATGAGGAGTTTTCTAGGTCTGGCAGGCTATTATCAATACTTTGTGTGGGATTTCTCAGCAATCACCCTGCCTCTTACTAAGATGACTCGGAAGGGGGTTAAATTCGAGTGGGATGATGATTGTGAACGAAGTTTCTAGAAGCTTAAGCTGCGTTTTATTTAGGTTTTCGTCCTTGCTCTTCTGGACGATGATGGTGAGTTCGAGATTTACACTAATGCATCATTGTTAGGATTGGGCTGTGTTCTGATACAACATGGGAAAGTCATCGCATATGCTTCCAGATAACTCAAAAATCATGAGAGAAACTACACTCATGATCTGGAGCTCGGGGCAATAGTCTTTGGTATAAAGATCTGGTGACATTACTTGTACGGCGAGAAGTGCCGCATCTTCACTGATCACAAGAGCCTGAAACATGTCTTTACTCAGAAGAAACTGAATTTAAGGCAGAGAAGATGGATGGAGCTCATTAGTGATTATGACTGCACTATCGAATATCATCATAGACACGCTAATGTAGTAGCAAATGCACTTAGCAGGAGATCTCATGTACAACTTGCCTCATTTCGAGCTATTCATATGCCACTGCTATTTTCTCTTCGAGAAACTAGCGTTACCATGACACCAGATCCACAGGGAGCCTTGTCAGCACACTTCCAAGTTAAACCTATTTTGGTGGATATGGTTAGGGAAGCTCAGGAGCTTGATCCATAGTGTGCAGACTTAAAGAAGCAGGTACAGGATGGGTCGATACAAAATTTGAAAATCTTGAAAGATGGAACCTTGGTGATGGGAAATAGGTTGTTTGTGCCTAATGACAACAAATCGATGAAGAAAGAAATCCTTGATGAGGCTCACATTTCAGCGTATACCATGCATCCAAGGAGCACTAAACTGTATCACACTATTTGTCCATTCCATTAATGGGCTGGGATGAAATGGGATGTGGCGGATTATGTAAGGATATGCATTATTTGCCAGCAGGTAAAGGCAGAGAGACAAAGACCTGAAAGGCTAATGCAAAATCTCCCGACACCAGCATGGAAGTGGGAAGACATCACCATGGATTTCGTGTATAGTTTGCCGATAACGCAGTCGAGATTTGATGTCAGTTGGGTGATTGTAAACCGACTCACCAAAATTGCTCATTTCCCACATGTTCAACAAACCTGCTTATTAGAGAAGTTGGCAAAATTATTCATTGATAATATTGTCAAGCTTTATGGTGTACCCGTTACTATAGTGTCGGACAGAGATCCAAGGTTCACCTTCAAGTTTTGGAGAGCTTTTAATGATGCCATGGATACTTAGTTGTTGTATAACACTGTTTATCACCCGCAGACCGATGGTTAGTCTGAGCGGACGATTCAAACCTTGGAGGACATGTTAAGAGTGTCTATTCTCCAATGGAAGGGTAACTAGGATAGTTATTTGCCGTTGGTTGAGTTTTCCTACAACAACAACTATCATTCTAGTATCAGTATGGCACCGTTTGAGGCATTATATGGGAAAACGTGTTGAACACCGTTGTGTTGGACAGAAGTCGGTGAATGGGTGTTAGTAGGGCCAAAGATTGTGGACATTACTAATACTAACATCCAACTAATTAAGAGAAATCTAAAGGATGCTCAAGATCGACAGAAGAGCATTGCAGATCGTCATTCTAGGGACCGAGAATATAAGATCGATGACTTTGTCTTCTTGAAGTTGTCGCCCTAGAAGGGTGTGGTTCGATTTGGTAAACGAGGAAAGTTGAGTCCTCGATATGTTGGCCTTTACCAGATTACGGAGAGGATTGGTGCAGTTGCCTATAGGTTAGAGCTACCACCACAGTTCACACAAATTCACAACGTTTTTCATGTTTCCATGCTTCGAAAGTATGTGTCGGATCCCTCTTATGTTATTCAGCCATAACCACTGAAAGTGAATCAGGATGCGAGCTACGTCGAGGAACCAGTGATTATCGTCGACTGACAGGATAAAACCTTGAGGAATAAAGTCATCTCGTTGGTAAAAATGTTTTGGAGAAACCATTCAGTCGAGGAAGTGACATGGGAAACGAAGGATTTGATGAAGAGCCAGTACCCTTATCTTTTTGGTTAAGTTTGTAATTTCGGGGACGAAATTTTTTTTAAGGGGGGGTAGATTGTGAAACCTTACCCCCAAAACCTTATGTAATTTTACATTTTCCCTTAAAAATATATAGGATTGCATTTTCACCCTAACTATTATACCCAATTTGGATCTACTATCCATATTTTCCTCCTCTCTCTATCTACCATATGGCACCACCCCTACCCCCTCTTTCTTTCTCTCATTTTTCTCTCTTTTTCCCCAGGAGTCAACTCTCACACTTTCTCTTGCATATCTTTCTCTTTCTCGTCTTAACTCTCTCATATTTCTTGGTAAGGAGGCCATTTGTACCAGAAATTACACCAACACATCCCATTTCAGATTGCATTCCAATCATTCCAGCCAAGCCACATGCACTCCCTTTAATTTATTCAACCTAGCTGTCAAAGCACATGCACATTCACCCTAATCATTCACATACACAATCTGCCATCATTCACACATTCATTCCACATGCATTCCCTTCATATAAATCAGCCACATGCACCCATAATCATTCAACCAACTTTGCACATGCATTCATCATCATAACCTAGCTGTCATTCCACTTTAATCCACATGCATTCCCTTCACAAATCAGCCACATGCATCTCCCATCACCATTCCAGATTTCCACCAAGTTCCTAGCTGTCATATTCCCTCCTTTTCACCTATAAATAAGCATCCATTGCAGCCACAATGGATTCATTCCCATTCATACACAATTCATTCACCATTCACGCCAGAAATTCATCCCCTCTCTATAACACATCCATACTTCACCATTCTTCATTTTTTCTGCCCAAAAAGAAGCCTTGAGGTCCCCTACATCCATCCCTATCCTAAACACATCATTCTACACCATCCATAACTCCCCATCCCTCCAAACCTATCCTTAGACCTTGTGCTACAACGAAGAGGAGGAGAAGAGTGCCTAAACGTTCATACAATTCAAGTTTGAGTTGTTGGAATGTTTAGGTGTTTCTTTTCCTCGATTCCAATGTTTAATTTCAATTCTCTTTGTTTTGTACGTATGAGGAACTAAACCCCCCCTTGGCTAGGGGGGGATTCGAAATATATGTTTATGCTTGCATTTTGATTTGATTACTTCTAATTGCGTTTCATAAGTTGTGGATTCAATTTGTTTAACTATTTGATTGATAACTTATTTATGTATGTTTATTGAGAGTGCACACTTAATTTTCATGCATGAATATGACGCTAGAATATAAGTGAGTTTCACCTAATAGTTACGAACTTATATTCACAAGTAGTGGAGGTTGCTTATAAACAATCGCGTTAAACGAATTCTTGGCATAAGTTTCATGCAATCATAGTAACGAATGCCTCGTCAACACTTATAATTTTCATAGAGCGTAATGATTCTTGCTTGTATCTCTATTATGCAATCATGTAGGGGACTTGTGGGGAATGTTTTGGGTTGTCGTATGCAATCATCCAATTCAATAACGTTAGGAAGATTTGAAGGTTAATTAGTGCATCACGGTTAACTTGGGGTGTTGAGAATTTATGGTTTATTGAAATGCAATTGGAAATCTTTTTATTATGCAAGTGTAACATGTGTGGAGATGAACCCCTTAGCTAGCAATCCATCACATTCATACTTACAATCTGTTTTAATTAGAATCTGTGCAATTAGTTTAATTTCGTCCAAAACTCAATCCCCCTTACTTTAATGTCCAAATTAGTTAGAAAGTGTTTTAGTTTGTGTTTATAAGTGTTTTGATTCAATTTGTTATACAAATTCGTCCAAATTCACCAAAGTGCTCAAAACTGCCCAGAAAGTGGAACTCACATACACACATACATACCTACACACCAACCATCTCAACATCATCACCTAAATCTCTTCGCTCTCCTTCACATCTCCGATTGCACTTTCTCTTTTCAGAACTGTGCATGCGAGTTTTCCGATAAGGTAAGTATAACTCACCTCTAAATCTCCCTAAATCAAGTTAAGAAAAGTGATTAGATAGTTTTGGAACTTATTGGGGTGTTTTATTAGACGCAGGAATACCTGAGGAACACTGTCCCCAATTTCTGGCGAGATCCCGTGGCTTACTAGCTATTTTCCGGTCGTCTTCAACGCCAACTCCACCTCATCTTGGTATGACTTGAACCCTACTATTTTATCTTCAATTTGGCTTTAGAATGACAAATTTTGGTTGAGTTTTAACCCGTCATCGGAGTCGGGGGAATTGTTCGGCTGAAATCTTGGCTTCTCTTTTGTTGGGTCTGATAACCCACGAATTGAGTTGAGCTAGCCTAACCTACTTAACCCCTTTGAACTAAGGCCCTTCGGGCTGTGACCAACATCGAGCCTTTAGCCCGCTAAAATACTAAACCCAACCCAATTACCCCTATGTCCAAAACCCTTTAACCTTGGGCTAGGCCTCCAAGCCCATGCTCGGCTGTACAAAACCTAGGGCCCTCTACCCACTAAACTTTTAAGCCCAAAACCCAGTAACCTTAAACCATATTTCCTTGGTCTGGGCCTTAAACCCAAAACCCTATTCCCTTGGGCCGAGCTCTAAGCCCAAAACCTTAAACTTGGATCCAACCTATTGAACCGTTGACCCGACCTGTTAACTTTGACTGGTCAACGATCAACGTTGACTTTTTCGAATTTCGGTCGGGACCCTTCCTAGGCTAAGTTTGACATCTTGGATCTGTTTTTGATGTCTGTTCTCCCAAATTCAATCTTTTGAATAGAGTTTTGTTAATTGTACGCTTTATGTGCTTAAGTGTAATTATTAGCTGCGATTTCGTCATTCCCATTTCGTACGGCTCTACGACAATTGAGTATCTGTGAGTGAACCCCTTCTAAAATGCATGTTTTAATAGTGGAAATGCATACATAAAAAGCATGATTTAATGGTTACATTTTATGAGTAAATTAGATCTACACTTATGATATATCATGCTTTACTGCGAATATTTTGGAATACCATATTTTATCGAAATTATGTTCTTCATAGTATATATGATGGATGACTATATACTGCTTATGAACATGTTTTTACACTTCTTTATATTATATATGATGAATGCCTATATGCTATGAAGATGCTTTTAAGATATATGCATCTATGTTTGGAAAGAGTATATTAAATGGTTTTGTGCGTATCTAGTGGTCACTGTTCTGCCTTCGGGCGATGATACTTATATTGACCTTCGGGTTGGGTGCTGTAGGAGCCTTCGAGCGATGATACTTATATTGACCTTTGAGTTGGGTGCTGTAAGAGCCTACGAGCGATTGATACTTGTGAAGGAAGAGTTCTATATGCCTTCGGGCAATACTGATACCACTAGTTAGCACAATATATATGACATATGTTTTATGAAATGTTTTATGGCATACTAAGGTTTTCGGAAAGACCTATCACATATTATGCTATTAGTTTTCATAAAACTTTGGGGGTTAGTTGTTGATAACTGTTCCAATATTATATATATATATATATATATATCAACTTGGCCTACTCATGTTTGTTTTGCGTCCCCTCAGGACATAGGAACGAGGATTACGACCCGCACTACGAGGCTTTCCCCTACTAGTGGTATCGTGCCATCATCTCTGCTTTGACTTCTATTGTAATAACACATCTCTATTTTATCTTCCACTTGTACTCTAAATTAGTTGTATGCTCTAAACATGTCATGCATTGTCATTATCTTTATAATTGTTGGCAATTGAATATTAGTATATTATCTTGTAGTTCGAATGAAATTTATACACATGTTTTACATGTTCTCAGCATATTTATTCATTAAATGGCTTTCGTCACCCACAGTGTCGGCCAACACGTGGTCATCTCGATGTCCCTCGGACATAGGGATCTGGGCATGTCGCACACACTAACTTTTTAGACACCCATGTGCAATATCATTTGTTTCTGTTTGATTTATTTCATATGATGACCAATAAAAAAAGAGTGTGAGAAGGGCTAAAAGGGTACAAGAAAATCAGCTCCTTAAGAATAACTCTCTCTCAAAGTGAAATGATCAGTTAGGGATAGTTTCATAGCCAACTCGTTTTCAATTCCTCATTTTAATATTTGTGTGCTAAGATATGAGAAAAGTAAGTAGGGAAAAAGATGGTGAAGAAGGGTGGTGAGAGGGAGGAGAAGAAACAAAGAAAGAAAAATAAAAACTAAGAATCAAATGGCTATCAAACGAGTCTTTAGGAGGCAAGGGCTAACCGAATCGTTGGCAAATGATTTTGGTGCGTCTCTCATCATCCTTTTTGCCTAGGTAAGTTTTTCCTTCCTTTGGTTCATTATTTATCTCAAATTATAACCATCTTTGTTCGCTCGAAACTTCTCCCACTTTTGACTGGTGACCTAATTTAGAAATTTTTGAGCTATATGGTGGTCTTCAGTTTGTTGTGTTTTGTAGTCTCTCTAGAGAAGTTTTTTCCAGTGAGCCTTCTCTTCGTTCACTTTTATAGGCTTGCTCTTTCAAGCTTTGGAATTTGTCATGTCCTTTAGCGCTTTGGATATCGTTGTGTTGCATGATGTTTCAAACCATAATTTTTTTTTATTTTACCTAAACTATTTATTTTCTAATTCATCCTTTAAAGCTCAAAATTAGACCTGTAAATTGGTCTGGCCTAAAAGTTCAAGGCTCAAGCACTACCCCGCCTTAAATTTTTTGGCCTCGAAAATAAATGGGTTAAGGCATCCCTAAGTCAAATATATAAGACCATCTCCAACCAAATGGTCCAGAAGGTCGAAAAACCCCTGAAAACCGTCTCCAACCGAGGGCTAGGCCAGAGGGCTCGTGGGACTCACGGAATCTAAAAAGGCCAAATGGCCAAAAGACTAGTCCAATCCAACCAGCCAACCCTGGGCTGGCCAGAAATGTGAGTATTCCTGTCAGATATAATCAACAGGAATATGTATCTTCCTGTCGATTATATCCAATAGGAATGCTAGGCCAAATTTTCAAATACAACGACTAGCAGACGTTAGCTAGCTATTATTTTTGAATTTTTTTTTTATTTACAAATTTTTTTTTTCCTATAACTTCTATTTTTTTCTATAACTTCCTATAACTTCTATTTTTACAAAATTTGTTTCATATTTTTTTTTAAATTCTATTTTCTATAACTTCCTATAACTTCTATTTTTTTTTAATTCTATTTTTTTCCTATAACTTCTATAATTTCCTCACCTTCTCGTCTCATTTGCACCCATTTTTCTTCTAATTTAGAATTGGATGAGGACCCCCAGTTGGAATCCGAAGAGGATCCAAAGTTGGAATTCATTGCAAACTTGAATTGAAATAGATTGAATTCAAAGTTGTGTGAATTATAACCCAATATCCACCTATTTATAGCAAAAAAAAAAATTCAAATCCAACGGCTAACTGACATCACTTAGCCGTTGGATTTGAATTTAAGTTGTAGGTTTTAAATAATAAATTATGTTTGACCCTTAGTTGAAGACGGTTTTTTGTGACAGGGCTAAAACGAGCCCTATGGCCCTTTGACCCTCAGTTGGAGATGGAGGCAAATATGACCCTGTACTATTCATTAAAATATTAATATCTTAGAGGACCAGAGGGCTAAAATGAGCTCTCGGTTGGAGATGGCTCGTTCTAGTGCAACTCTTTCACTCTTAAGAAAGAAGCCACTAAGACCATCTCCAACTGAAGGCTGGTCAGAGGGCTCAATTTGGCCCTCTAAGAAATTAATATTTTAACGAAATTTTTAAAAGGGTAAATATCAGTTTACTACCCTCAAGTTTCGTGGTTTTCAACATTTGGTACATAAAGTTTTTTCGTCCCAGAGTCAAACCTAAACTGTTAATTTTGGGACAGTCTCGTACATCCGTTAGTTAAACTGTTAACTGATGATGCGGCGCCTATGTGGACAATGACTAGACACCACATGTCATTAAGGGGTCCACGTGAAAACTAAAAATTAAAAAAAAATAACTATTTAAAGAAAAGTTAAAAAAAATTAAAAAAAAAAAAAAAGACAAAACCCAGATCGTCTTTCCCAAAACCCGACACCCCTCCATCCTCTCCACCCTTCACCCACCGACACCCTTCCCCCTTCCTTGATACCTACCCCTACCACCAAGCTCCCCAAAAACCCAGCCCCTCAATCCCCTCAATAAAGATTGCACGGTGCGCAAGTACACATAGAAAACATGCATGTTATTAAATCTCCTAAGCAACGAGTTCAGTAACAATGCATAAGTTTCAAGATTTGGTTTGCAATTCTCAGAATTCAACATTTTCTTATAAATATTAAAGCACGATTGAAAAACAGCTTTCTTCGACATCAAAATCGAATCATGGTATTGTAAAGGGGCACGCTAATTTCACATGCCCGACAATTACCTCTTCAACTACGGTTTCGGCGTGGGGTAACATCTGCCGTCGAGCAAGATTTTGATCATGATGAGGTAGGTGGCGTGGTTGTGCTTGTAGTTCTGCTGCTGGGCGGTTCATCAGAAAATGTCGACTGCGAGATCCAGGTCCAATTGGGCTTTCAGGGCCTAGTTCACTTTGAGCCGCCTGAACCCAGGTTTGAGCTTCTGGACCCACGTCTGAAATTGTTTTTCTAATGGGGTTCGGGTTCGGAGGGGGTTTGGAGGGGTATGGTGTTCAGTGAGTGAGAAGGACATGAGGCGGTGGTTGAGATAGAGTGATGGGTGGGAGGACAAAAATGAAGGGTGGGGATGTACATGGCGATAGGGGAGACGTGGGTGTGGATGATAGTGAACACTGGTGGAGTGGATGTCACGGTCGCAGGTGACGCAGAAGGTCAGGACTCCCTTCCCCCCCCCCCCCCCCAAACAATCTCTCTCTATCCCCCCAAACCTTCTTCTTCTTCTTCTTCTTCTTCTTCAAGTTCTTAATCCCAGCTAGTGGGGGGAGGGGGAACGGTCGATGGGGAAGATTTGTGGGTGGGTTTTTTTGGTTTTTTAGTTTAGTTTAGTTTTTTTTAATTTTTTTTAATATTTAGTTAATTATTTTTTGAAATTTTAATTTCCACGTGGACCCTTTAATGACACGTGGCGTCCAGTCATTGTCTACATAGGCACCACATCATCAGTTAATGGCAGACTTAACAGTTTGACTAACGGATGTATGAGACTGTCCCGAAATTAACACTTTACGTATGACTCTGGGACAGAAAAAAATTTCATGTACCAAATGTTGACAATCACGAAACTTAAGGGTAGTAAATTGATATTTACAAATTTTGTAAAAAAAAAAATAAAAAAAAAACTGTAAAAATTGAATAAATAAATTAAAAATAATGGCTAGCTGACGTCAGCAGCTAGCAGTTGCAATTTGAATTTCAGCCCGCTGGCTGGCTGATTTGGGCCGACCAGTTGACCCTTTGGCCAGAGGGCTAAAAATAGCCCAAAAATCGTCTCTAACTGAGGGCCAGGCGAAATGGCTCGTGAGCTCCACTGGACAAAAAATGGCCAAAGGGTCAACCGGTCGAGCTAACAAAATTTGGCCATGCACTATTCATTAAAATATTAATTTCTTGGAGGACCAGAGGGCTAAAATGAACTCTTTGGCCAGCTTTCGATTGGAGATAGCCTAAGGCCCTGGCCCAGCTCATAGGCTTAAAAATTTTGGCATTACGAGCAAACCACCTAACTGGCCCAATTTTTGGCCCTTTAGTCATTTTCATTTAATTAAAAAAAACGTAATATAGTTGAGATTTTTTTTTCCCATTAATATAGTTAAGATTGAACCTATACCTTGTACTTTCATCAATTGTCAATTACCCTTGAACTAAGGAAAACTAATGAAACTAGCCTACCAAAACTAATTTTTGATGAAAAATACTTAATCAACTTCATAGCATAGCTTCCCTTGAACTAAGGTATCTGTTAAGTTAATATAAACAATTAAATGAAATAAATAAGTATTACAAATTAATTATTTTAAAGAAAGTTCCAAAGTATTTAAATTATATTGGGCCATATCTGATCAGGCCTAGGAAAGGGTCAAGACTAAACTCGGCCTATGAGTTAGCCCATGACCTAAAATGCTAAGTCTAGCCCTGCCCATTTAAAATCAGGTCGAATAAAGATCAGATCTAAGATTGGGCGAGGCCTGCTACTTAGTGCTAAAGTTTAGTAGTATTTCTCTTCATTTGTAAGTGAAAGGTCGTAGATTCGATTCTCACCAAAGACGAATTTAAACCACATTATTGCTAACCCATTGTGAGGCTAAGTCTAACCCCTCCCCCTTAGACCATCTCCAACTCATGGGATAAAACTTAAAATATAAGCTTTAAACACGCCCCCCCCCCCCCCCAAAAAACCACCTCCAACCCTTGGGCTAAAATAAGCCTTGGAGAGGAAGTATATCTTTGGGCTAGATTCCCCCCATGATTTAAGCTTGGCCAAAATTATTCTGGACCTACCAAATTATTATATTTCAAACATTCTTTTGTTTTTTTACTTATAATCTAACGGTTATGATCAAATGAGATCAAATCTAATGGTTAAAAGAAGATTTGATGGCCCAAAATTAAATCTGACGTCTAAAATAATTTAAATCAAATTTAACTTATAACTTTATAAATACCTATGTATTTGTATAATTTTTTTTATTACTTATCGGAATTATATTTTTAGATTGAAATGTTCATAAAAATAAATTAGGATAATCTATATAAATTTAATTTTCAAAAAAGTAACCGAAAAAAAAAAGTTAGGCTAAAATCATTATTTAATAATCTCGGGCTAACATTTTAAGCCATAAAGGTTGGAGGAGAAAAACAGTTTTGTAATTATAGCTTAAAATTTTCTGGCTTAAATTTTTAAACTTTATTTTAAGAGTTGAAGATGATCTTAGTATAGAAATATTGTTTGTATAAAAAAAAAAAATTGGGCCGGTTAGATCCTAACCAAGCTAGCCCACAATGCAAAAGATAAGGTTGGGCTATGGCCTTTTTATAACTCTACTTATTATTATCGAATAAGTTTAAATTTTGAATTTATATCTATTATTAGACATATCTTGAAATTTAAACTAATTTAATAATGATAAATATAGTGATCTACGTCATTAAAATTAGAAATTAAAAACCCTACACGACATGTCGCTGTATAGAAACTGAAAACATAATTAGAAATACACGATATGTCGCTGTATAGAAATTGAAAACACGATCTCATCGAATTGTTTTGAGCCGTTAAGATCGATGCAGACTCTCTCATGCTAGGCTAGGGTTTCTGATAATTGCAATTGCTTTGGCACGCAGCAGTCGCAGCAGAAGAATATGGCATCCGCCTCTGTCGCACTCTCAGCTCTCCCAATCTCACCCTTCTCTACCTCTCAACCCCACAGAAACCGATGCGCCTTCTCTTCTCCCTCCCTTCCCTGCCACGTTCCCCACTATAACTTGACAACATTTCTCGGCGCAAGGCTTTCTATTCGAATTCCGAATGTAAAGCACATGGCTTCCAAGCATCGGACGGCCATCGCCACCGTCCTCTTCAGCCTCCCAACCGCGTAAGTCTTCTTCTTCTTCCAAGTGATGGTATTTTAATTGTACCTAGATTAAAGCCCGGCCCATCTGAGTTGTACTGTACTGATCTGATTGTTTTGCAGGAAGCCCGACAGGATTTCTACTGGGAAGAGCCCCAAGTGAGTTATATTTATTTCATTTTGATTGCATTTTTGTGCGTGCCTATATGTGTCCATGTGAATTTGAATGTGAGATATTCATTGAATTTTGGTGTTTAGATGGTCCGCCAGAGCGATAAAGTCGTTTGCTATGGCTGAATTGGAAGCAAGGAAGCTTAAATATCCCAATACAGGGACCGAAGCACTTCTCATGGGGATTTTGGTTGAGGGTTAGTCAGCTTCTTGCGAGCTAAATCTCATCTGTATTTGTGCTTTCGTGTTATTTTTTTGGGATAATTTCAGTTTACTATCCAATTTCGTAGTTTTTAATATTTGACACATCAAGTTTTTTTCATATCAGAGTCATACCTTAAGCTTTAATTTTCGGACAGTCTAATACATCTGTTAACTTAAGTTGATTATTAAGTCAGTCATTAACTAGTGACGTGACGTTTACGTAGACAATGACTGGTGCCTCGTGATTAAGGGCCCATGTGGAAATTTAAAAATTAAAAACTAAAAATTAAAAATTAAAAAAAATTAGAAAATTAATTTAAAATTAAGAGAATTGTTATTAGCACTCCAAAAATCTCATTCTACCCTCCTTATAAGGGTATTTTTTCTTTCTAATTATAGAACGTTTGGAGTGCAAAATGAAAATTTTGGAGTGTCAATAACAATTCTCAAAACTAAACCTAAACCTTAATTTTAACCATCCCCATCGCTCAGACCCCTTCTTCCTCCTCTGTCTTCGCCAACTTGGTCTACCTCCTCCGCCCGATTTGTCTCAGAGGAGTGACAGGGGCGGCCTGATCTTCGACTTGATCCTCCTCCGCCCGATTTCTCCTCCGTAATTTCCAACCTTGCTCTCAAATCTGCCGACTCACTCCCACTCGAGCTTCGACGAATCGGTCATTGCAGTCCCTAACGGCAATAGTAATCCCTCTTGTGGTGGCTCTCAGCCCTCTGATTATATCCAGATCCAGGTACACCGCTGTTCAGGTGGATTCTGTTGCAGCGAAGGGGATTGGGAGTGGGGGGTGAGTAGGAGAGGAGGTTTGGGTGGGTTGCAGAGGAGAGAAGGGAGAAGGGGGTTGGGGAATGAAGGAGGGGCGGATTGAACTCTTCCTCTGTGAGCAGGTTTCCAAGGAAGTCTGGAATCGGATTTTTATTTTTTTATTTGTATCAGAGGGGGAGATCTTGAAGAAGGGAGGAGAGGAGGAGAGGAGGAGATGGCCTTCACATTCGTCCCCAAATTTCTGGCCGCATCTCTATGTGATTTCTCTGTCTACATTGTAGAGACATACTTTTCGAGAGGGCAATGAATTCTTCCATCCACGGTTTAGTACCATTCTGTAGAACCCAATTTGATGAGCCAATTTGTATTTGGTTGAAAGCCTTGAAGTAGTTGAAGAGTTGAGACTAGGAAGTGTAAGGTTCAATTTTATTTTATTTTTTAGTTTTTTAAATTTAAAATTTTTTAAATTTAAAATTTCCACGTGAGCCTTAATGACATATGACACCCAATCATTGTCCACATGGGTGCCACGTCATCAGTTAATGACTGATTTAATAGTCAACTTAACGGATGTATGAGATTATCCAAAAATTAAGACTTGAGGTATACTTTGGGATGAAAAAAACTTCATGTACCAAATGTTGAAAACCTTGAAACTTTGAGGTAGTAAACTGAGATTAACCCTATTTCTTTTATTGTTTTTTTGTTTATGAAATGTTTAAACGCTAGTAATTGCCCTGCCTTCGTAGAAATGGATCCTTTTGTAGATTACAAACGGTTCTGTGCTAAGAGAAAGTGTGTCTGCACTTGGCATTTCGAGAAGTATGAATGGCTTTGAACTTGTCATCATGATTTTTTGATTTGATGCTGCTGCATCTTGGGTTTATGGAAAAACTATAGATGAAACAATACATTTTTTCTGTCATTTAGCCTTCCACACACCCCTCTTTGTTTCTAACCATCATATTGAATAAATTACACTGAAGCAACAAAAATGATTAAACAGATTGTGTATGAGGAGATAAAGGGTGTGTATTTTATCATTTCTCTATTTGAAAAGTTGTATTTTTGAAGTCTTTATTATGATTCTTGTTATCTTTATCAAAACCAAGAGTGGAAAGCTTGCTCATTTTTAAATAAAAAACTAATCCTATTTGATATTTTTTATCATTTCTCCTAAACATTTCTTAAGAACATTTCTTGAAAACAATTTTCTTTAAGACTCAAAAACTTGATTGGTTTGCGATTTAAAAATTTTAAATCTTACGACTTAAACTAGACAAAGAGATCTAAAAAGAGCGGGTTGCAGGAGAGGGAGAAAGAGGAGAGAGGAGGAAAGAAAGTAAGAGATGATTGAAGGAAAGAGAAAGAAGGGAGAGGATCAGACGAGATAGAGAGGACGAGGAGTGAGAGAATGAAGAGAGCGGATTGGAGGAGAGACGAAAAAGGTAAAAACAAAAAAAAAGAGGAAAGAGAACGAAGAAAAGAGAGAGATTTGGAGTGATAGGGGAGGAGGGAGAGAAAAGAAAGGAGTGAGTTTTAAGTTTAAAAACTCTAAAAACTCACCTTTTATGTTTTTAGAGAATAGACTATGTTTTTTAGTTAGTCTTGAGTTCAGTTTTTGAAAATAGTCCTACCAAACAAGTATTTAAGGCCTAAAACTTGAAAATTGTTCTTGATTTTAAAAAGTTGGGTTCAAGTAGAGTACCAAACAAGAGATTGTCTTTTCGTACCATTCTTAGTCTTATTTCCACTCTGATCTTGTAACAAATAAAATTATCTGGATGAGCTTTGGTTCACTGAATCATAAGTTGCTTACTTCAAGAATCTTACCATGCTTAAGACAAACCTGGCAGCTCCTTCAGTGGCTTCCATGTGCCTTTGCCTCTATGTCAATGCTTGTTTAATGTTTTTGTTTTTCGTGTTCATGTTATTCAGATATATTACTTTTGACTTCAGGAACAAGCCTAGCTGCAAAGTTTCTTAGAGCCAATGGAATTACACTCTTCAAGGTTCGAGATGAAACTGTAAATTTACTTGGAAAATCAGACATGTACTATTTCAGCCCTGAGCATCCTCCATTAACTGAACCAGCCCAGAGAGCCCTTGATTGGGCTTTTGATCAAAAACTAAAATCAGGTTTGTAAATTTAGGTTCAGAAAATCTAATGATGGTGATTTTGTAGTTCGAAATCTAGGATTGTCATCAGTTTCCACCATTCCCATCTAGGCATGTACGCTGTACATGCATAATTGTTTGGTTGGCTAGTGCATTTTCATCCTCACTGTTTATTGAGATTGTCTTCTCTGATGCAGGAGAAAATGGGGAAATAACAGTAACTCATCTGCTTCTTGGGATTTGGTCTGAAAAAGAGTCGGCAGGTTACAAGATCTTGGCGTCCCTAGGTTTTGATGATGATAAAGCTACAGAGCTTTCCAAATCTGTAAGTTTTAAGCTGGATTTTCTTCTTGAGTAGTTTTTGTTTAACGACTACTAATATGGCTACTGTTTCATACAGATGGATAAGGATTATGATCGCACCTTTAAATAAGGAGGCAAAAATGCTTTTTTTTTTCTTTTTCAAACAATCGCTTGCTGTCAAACATCCTCCTACACAGCCTCCAAAAGATATTGCTTCCTGGTGCTTTTATTGAGGAAGTTCCTCTGCATATGGTGTGTTTCAGGATTCACAAATGAATGTTCTTTGATATAAATTTTGTATTTGTTGTTTACGTAATTCATGGAATTCAAAAATTCCATGCAGCAATAACATGTCGCCTAGTTGACTCTTACTACCGCAGGGGTTGCAAGAAAGTAAAGAAAATTGATTCACTTGTTTCTCTTTCATTACCTTTTACCTTGCCTTGCTAAGCATTCAGCCGCTTTCCAACATCCTATCTGCTTGTTTTCACACTTCCATTGTATTATGAGATCAAGAACCATTCATTGAACTTGTACAATGATTTTCGAGGTATGGATGTTTATACTTCAATTACTTAGATCAAGAAACGTTCGTCGAACTTGTACAATGATTTTCGAGGTATGGATTTATACTTCAATTACTTTGCGGCGCCATTTATCCTTGTATTATGTGGTTTGAGATCTGTGGCAGGTGCCAAGTCGGTTGAAGAAACAGCTAATTCAAAGTGCATAAGCTTAAGAGGTTCGGATGTTTTAAGTTTAACTATCTTTGTTTAAAAATATATAAGTCCAGATTTAACGGTAAAGCATCCGGACTATTCAGTACTCCAGAGCATCTAAAAATTGCCATAGGAAGGGCAAGGCGTTGCGTTGTGTCATCATCCATGAGTCCATCCAGTGCAGCCTTAAGTTGAGACGAAACCTTATTTACACTAGTCTAAAACAAGACAATGAAATTGTCTGCCTGTGGAATTCCTCGCAAAATATCCGGCCTCGCATTTGGCATGGACTATTCTTAAGATGGGATGGACCATGCGGAGTGGGGTTTACTTTCTCTGTCACCGGGATAACTTTTACATTGTATCAATTTTGAAAAGCTAAAAGAGCAAGGCCTGTAGATTGTAGAATTAACTAATGACTCACTTTGAATATGTGATTGCAGGGAATTTATAGCAGAAGTCATTGAGGAATGTTGAGTGTCTTGATAAAACTGAGGTGTAAATCTGCAGTGGACTGGAGTTTGTTAGGTGCCTGCGGTGGATCTGGAGCTCTTCATGCACCCAGGAATGCACCTTCGTTTTAACAATACAAAATAACAGATTTTGTGCCAGTTCATGGGAACACATTATGCATGTATGATGAAGGAAGCAAAACCGTTAAATTGAATCGTCAATTATGAATGTCAAGGCGGGAAAGAGAGAAATTGCTTTTGCTAAATACCGAGTTGTGGTGTGTGTGTGTGTTTGTGTAGCTTGTGAGTTCTGACTAATTTTACAGGGTGAACCACAAAAGTAATTACTCGAGAGAACAAAGTTTCATCAGCTTTTTTGGGTCTTGCACACGTTTTTGTTTTTGGCTATCAAATTAAATAAATTATGAAAGTTTTCTTAGCATTTCTCTTTTACGAAAACAATGAAGAAAATTAAACAAGTGAGTGAAGGCATGGATTAGCTACTAGCCTACTACGTCTCTTGTCGTGTCATAGAGAGGCGTAAATTATATTATGCACGTGCTTCTTGCTTTCTTGCATTACCAAAGTCAGACATAATGGATGTGCATGCAAACGATTCATTCAGACACTTATATTTTTTTTTATTCACACGACACACCTGAATTAGGATTAGGATTAGTTGGGTGACGTGGATGATGATGACTGATGAGTGCCTGCTTCTTCATGCAGTGATGGCTTAGCAGCTAGGTTCCGGGAAATTAAGGAAAGCAGGTAATTAATTGACCGTGGACACATGAAGCTAAGCTAACCTCCTAGCTGGTTTACTTTTCAAGGTCAACATAATGAACACGTAAGGTAAGCACAAGTTCTAGATTGTGAAGGCAAGTCAAGGAGGTTGGCTTGCTTGCCTTCCAATCCCATTCCAATGATCCCATGCCATGTTATCCGTGTTCCATTGCCCCCTCCATCTCTCCTTCCCTCCCGCCCTCCATAATCCCATCTATATATACATATATGAATACTTGTTTGGATACTATAGTTTTGAATCCAATTCATTCATTCATTCATTCCAGTCGTCCACTTCCACCCAATTAAAGTTTAGTTTAATTTAGAGAAATATGGTGCTGATGATGATAGAAAGCAGCTTCGCAGATGTGCAGCATGTGCTGGTGAAGGTTGGCGTGTTCTTCCTGGTTCAGGCCTTGGTATATCTCATCCTTTCCAACTCATCCAACATCTTCTCCAAAACCACCAAGAGGTCCCACAGCTTCAAACCAGCTCGCTCTGTCAGTATTCGCCGGATGCTCGCTGCTCTTTCTGACTTACCTGCTGGCGGCGAGCTCTCTCCTTCAACAAACTCAACGGACACGAACACAATGATGATGCAGTCCCCTAACAGCAAAAGTAGTAGCCAAGAATACTCAACCACTCGATTCTCCTAATTAAATTAAGCACATATTCGTATGTGACATATACATCATTAATATATGTGTGTATGCTCGCTCGAGTTTGAGAGATTATTATTCATTTGTTCTTGATTTAATGTCTTGTAATAAGTAACATTGGGTATATATTGGCATTAGAATTTTGTTACATTATTTCTGTCAGGCTCATGAGTTTTAGTTTGAAATATTAATTTGTGTGAAATTGGATGCCTCTGTGTAATGAAATCGTACATACCAGTACTTGAATCTAATTTTAGATCTTATTACAAGCTATGCAAAAGAAAAGGAGAAAGAAAATTGTCATGATCGGTAATATTTTGTATAAATTAGGTTTGGCATATTGTTCAGTGAGTTTTATCCCCAAATTGTTAAGATTGATGAAGCCACAATACTCATCAACTCCTAGTTCTAATGAGCTGCAGCTGCGCATGCCGCACAAAGATTCACATAAAATTTCTCAGAGTATGACATCGAAGCCAAACTCCGCATAATCCACGTACTTGCACCAGAAATCTTTAAGACAGAAGCTGCCAACTTTCCAGAACTGGGGCAAATTCTCACTGGAAAACCTGCACCGCCGCCGGAATCAATAAGTATTGCTGGTAAGAAAAAAACAATAAGGAGGAGCATGTTAATCTTAAGGTGTTCATATGGTTAAACCCACAGTACTAACCTCGAACGTTGAGTTTCAAAAACATCTTCTTGTTGAATCCTTCCACGCGAGCAAGCAAAAATTCTTCTATTGGTTTCTACACATTAGGTTACTATACCTAATGAAGAGTGTTATGTGCCGTGTTTAAAATATCAGTATCGTTGTAAATATGATATGCAAATTTGTGAAAATATCGACATCAATGTCGGTTGTTTTCGAGAGAAATGATGGAAATTTAAAATGAAACATTAGAGAATGTCAAACACTGGTGACATATAAGAGTTTCTCCGATATTTAATCGATATGTTAGAAATCTCAACGAAATTGTCAATTTTTCCAATATGAGGTGAAGTTTAGTCTTCACCCCCCATTTTCGTATCTTTCTCTCAATTTTTTGATATTTCCACATATCAACCGTATCAAAGAAATTTCAAACACTGACTATGTGTAATGCGTATAGCACCAACAAGAACCCTTACTTATATAGAGTATATAATCCTAATAGAATACACCCATCATATGCCCGTTAGAAATCCTTGTGCATCTATACTTCCCTAAATTAAGTCCAAATAGAATAGGAACCCTTTTGCCCGTTACTCATATTCACTAAACTATATTGGGTACAAGATATGCCAAGTTAATAACTTAATACTCCAAATCCCAATTGGATTTCCAAGCAATCTGTAAGTGACTAGGAGACCACATTAATTAGGCATCATTGGGATTTCTCCCAATAGGTGCGGCTTTAGGAAATAAAAATATATTCCAACAGAGTACTTGTTCTACTTGTTCATTACCAACTCCAAACAAGAAAATGTTGGGATTGGAAAATGATGGCAGAGATGACAGGGTAGAGTAGTAATGGAGGAAATGCAAGACTACATGTGGAGATCATCATAGTTGCCGTCAGGTGACCTGCAGAGCGACAAAGATTTGTTGGATACTTTCTCAGATGTGGATGGCTTCATTGAAGAGCTAAGGTACTGGATTTCCTTCACTTCATCCATCGTCATCTACCTTAGTGATGAGCATACCTATCCACATGGACATCAAGACTTAAAACAAAATTTAAGTTAAAGACATTTAACCACAGTAGTGATAAATAAAATTTTAAAATGTCTTTAAAGCTTATGGTCCCTCCTTAGCGAGAATACGAATATCCATTAGGCTTCTATTGAAAGCTTCCTCTCGAGTATTCGGATCAAATCAGAACGAAGAGCCTGCAACTGGAGGGTTTCGAGTGGCAAAACCTCCAAAGTCTAAAACCCTAGTGAGAGAGAGAAGCGGGTGTTTTGGGTTTATTTCTTTCCTCTTGGTGGAGTTCGCAGATCACCCCTTTGCTGGTGTGGAGGAAAGTTCAAAATTTGTGCAGTCCACATGTTCGACGAAATGACAGCTCAAGATTTTTGTGAAGGTTATGTTTCCAATAATTTTCTCTGAATTCTTTGGAGAATTGGAACGATTTCTTACTGCAATTACTTCTGGGATGTGACAATCATTTGCTTTCATCCAAATTAAGGCATGAATTCATCTCACTTTCGATGATCTTTTCTGAGTTTCATGTTGTTTTTTTTTTTCTAATATTGGGGTTCAGTATTGTCAGAACAAGTATTTTGTTGATGGTTTCTAGAAAATTGAGTGCATCAGTAACCACATGGAAAACAATCTTCTCTGGTTTCAAGGCAGTGGAAACAGTGGAGTTCACAACCACTGTACAGCCTGAACATTGTCGGAGAAAACAGGATAATGATAGAGCTTTGGATCATGTAATTTTTTTTTCTGGTTACGAAACTGCCTCTCCTTGGAATCCAGAGTAAAATATTCTGCAGTCAGCTGCATAGAAAGACAGTGTAGGCCCTTTGGGGTTGTGCTTGCAGCAAGGTTGAACAGAGAAGAGACTTGCTTCTTCTGCAACAGAACTTGCTCTTCAGCATTTTGAGTCATAGCACGGAGCTTTGTGGACATGGGAGAGCAATCTGGGTATGTACGGCTGGTTTTAGATAGTGAAGACTCCATGTCTCTCATTCTCTGCAAGGCACTCCTTGATAAATCTGAATACTTAGTTATTTCAACTCCTTCACTAAACTTGAATTACTGCCTGGTGGTGCAAAACTCAAACATGGTTAATATTTCTCTCTGCTGAAGTTGCTCATGGTCCTTGATAATGCAGCTGTTGGTATCATAATTTGTTCCAAATGGGACTTAGTTTCAAGATGTAAGTCCTTGAATTTCTGCTGTCTCGTCATTGGATTTAAATTGTTCTGAAGCTTATATCAGCCTATAATTTCAGAGTCTAACCAGCTTAGTTGTAGTATGTATCTACTAGAAGTCCGGTTGTGTGTTTCTTGAAGAGATGAAGTTTGAACAAGTTGTTGACGGTAAATCCCATGAAGGGTAATCCTGTTTTATGAGTAGGTCAATCCCATGAAGGGTAATCCTACATAGATGTTGATTTTTTGTTGTTGAAATTGTGAAGGCCGATGCCATTGTTCAAAGAAGATTGTTTTTGGTAAAATCCACAAAGGGCAATCCCGTGGTGCTATAGTTAAGGCTGATGCCATACTATAGTTTGTTAATTTTCTGTTTTTTGTAAATATTAAAGGCCGAAGCCAAGTTGAATGAGATTGTTGACGGTAAATCCCACAAAGGGTAAACCCGTAAGAAGTTGTTATACCGACATGAGGGTGTGCTACGACTCGTTTATACAAGGCTGTTCTTTGATTGAAACTCATGTGAGAGGCAGAGGAATATTGGATTTTTTGGATGGAAAGATTGTATCTACAAAGGTTGTAATTTGGATGGAGGTAGCAGCAAGCCAATGGTTAAGGAAGTGCCTTCTGAAGAAGCCAATGTGTCTCAGATTGAGATCAAGACTACTGAAAACCAGGGTTCAGATGAAAAATCATCCCCTGCTGACGTTATGATGCCTCAGGTAGCTAAAAGCTTGGTTGGCTCTCCTGAAGGACATGAGACTTATGATAATTACGAGTCGTTACAGGTGAACTTTCCAGAAAGTGATACAAATGTCACATCTGATGCAAATTCCTTTAGCAGTACTGGAATAAATCAAACAACACACTCTGTTGGTCTGGATGATGCGGATTATAGCAGCAAAAGACCCGTAGAAGGAAATATTATTGATGATGGTGATCATGAGACTGAAAAGTATGCTATAACTGGGGATGAGTACATTGAAGTATCTATGGAGAAAATTGTTGCTCAGAACCCTATTACTAGTTTGGAAAATACCAGTTGTCTCTCCGAACACATATACATAATGGCGACGACTCTGGTGATCACGATAAGGGTGAAACTGAAAAGAGTGTTATATCTGGAAATTAAAGCAGGGGAGGATCTATTGAGGAA
This sequence comes from Pyrus x bretschneideri, assembly GCF_019419815.1. Lineage (NCBI taxonomy): Eukaryota > Viridiplantae > Streptophyta > Magnoliopsida > Rosales > Rosaceae > Pyrus > Pyrus x bretschneideri. Next base: position 6,141,684 of record NW_025999546.1, read on the forward strand.
AATCTTTTAGCAAAGCCAAAACTGAACATGGACAGCAGTTCAAATTCTGGCAGCGCTGACCTCAATGTAGTTTTAGATAGAAAGAAAAGTGTGATGGAAAGTGAGATTGATTGCAATGACAAGGTTCAGCTAGAAGTTGGGGGCAGTACAGCTTTGTAGAACTATTCAAAAGGGAAAAATGATGAAAAGGATTTCCAGGAGAAGATTGCAGAGTAGTACAATATTGAAAGGTTAACTACCCACAACCAGATTGAAAGAAGGCAATTAAAGGGTAGCTTGCAAGGTTTTCTGTCATATTGTTCTTGACATGGAATGAATCTGAGGTGGATGAAGTGGGATTGCAAGATTGCAGATGGTTCAACTCTGTGTTCTGTTTTCTGGTTTCATAGCAGTGATTGCAGATGTTCTTCCAATCTCAAACTGGGTTTCCCCAGTTGAGATTGAGGGGGAGTATTAAGGGTATAAGTCTGCAGTACAGTTAGAAATATAGTTAGCAAGTTTGTTAGTATTTGGTTAGAGTTGTTAGACTTACTAGTATAAAAACAAAGTGTGTAATCTTCATTCTTTCAGTCAATACAAAGGCATATTTCTTTCTCTTTACTCTCTCTCTAAAACTCTCTGTGTTCATCCTTCTGTGATCATCTTTCTTCTTGATTTTCCCTTCAATTCCCAAACATTGCAATGTAGTTAACATGGACCTCTGTTAAATTTGATTTTCCTAAGCATTTTCTTTTGTTTAAGGTCAAATCTATTTATGAGTCATATTTATTATGGTCATGCATAGAAAAATGTTGTAATTATTTCCCTTTCTCTCAAAATTAGTAGATTTGAAGTTGGTACATGGATATATACAACATAGAAAATGAACATTTACTCTTAACAAAATCACATAGAATTCACATGCTTTGGTATGGTTCAAAATGATATCATGTGAAGAAGTTTCATCATTACTTTGATATCATGACTTTCAATGTAGTTAAGAGTTTATGTGCAGTTGCATTTTTCTCTATGCGCTGCAGTATAAATTCATTGGTCATTAGCGGAGCTACATGGTGTGGGATGCAGATAAATGAACTGCAAATGGTTACACCTTGCAGCCTGAGATATTTCATCACGTATGGCGGATGATGTTTTTCTAATTCTTAGAGCTTCTTTTGCATGCTTCTATACTGGTAGGACTATTGTTTCTTCATCTCTAGGTGATCCAATCTGTACCAGATTTTTTGAGGATTCCATAAGGGAAACTTTATTGCGTATATGTTCATGATTCATATTTCATATCATCTGACAAATGATTTTAGCAGTAGTTGTACTCATTATGCTTGGTGTCCAAGTTTAGACTCCCCCTTTTCTTTTATTTTGCTCTTCCTTTCTTTCATTCCCTTTGCTTCTGAGGGGAGCAAACTAACCTTTTGTTTTTGGTTTTGTGGGGAAATAGATATGAGGGTTGGAAAATGAATCTATTAGCATTTCCAACAAAAAAAAAAAAAAAAAAAAATTTATACTTTTTCAGTGAGCCTACAATTGCTTTTATTTTGTAATTTTTGGGGGTTTTGTATGTGTGCTTGGATGCTGTGTGTGACTGGCTGATTTCAGTCTTTTTTTCTTTCAGGAAACTCTGGTGTTCGAATTTTGGGGCATAAATCCACCAAACAGATAATCATTTTCCAGAGCTGACCGTAAGAGAAACATTGGATTTTACAGCTAGATGTCAAGATGCAAGTGAAGCCTATGCAGGTGTGTTCCTTTTAATTGCAATTTTGTTACATTCAATGCGCAGATATTCTTAATTCCAACAATTGATTTCATGTACTCAATCGATCACTGCTAATATCCTTTCCCTGTTTTTGTCAATCGTTTTATGCTGTAGCATTCATGAATGATTTGGTACGGTTAGAGAGGGAAAGGAACATAAGGCCGGATCCAGAAATTGATGCATTTATGAAGGTTTGTTATTATAAATTAATTTTGACACAAGAAAAAAGAGAGAATTGAATTTTGCATTTTGTAATTGATTTAGTTTAACTAAAGTTTTTATTTTATTTTGGTCCTTTTCATTGCAGAGTTTGCAAAAAAGAAAGAATTGAATTTTGGATTTTGCACTTGTTTTAGTTTAACTAAAGTTTTTATTTTATTTTGGTCCTTTTCATTGCAGAGTTTGCAATTGGGGTGTGTATACGCGTGTTCTTTATGCTGTCCCTGAAACATGTGATCATGTTTACCTTTTTGATAATGACCATGATGATGCAAAAGATATCTACAGGAAATCCATGCGTTACAGATTCCCATATGATCAGAGTGGTCGACTTATCTTGGAGGTAATGCTAATCTCTCTAATTCCACTAACCACCAGTCTCATCTCTCTAATTCCAGCATGTTTTTATAGTGTTGCCCTTGATCACATATGATGGTTGCTCTCCATTGTTGGAAGTCTTTAACTTCTTTTTCATTTTGCTTGATAGCCATTTATACCCCGGAAAGCAATAAATATGCCGTGTTGCAAACAAGCACATAAAAAAACATAACTTTGATTTGGTGGTTTTTATAAGGTCAGGATGTTTTCTATATTGAAGATTGATTTTTCTGTCTTAACCATTTGCTAGATAGGAAAATTGCCTGAGATAGTTCCTGCTTAAATCATGCTCTCTCTCTCTCTCTCTCTCTCTCTCTCTCTCAATCTAAAATAGAGACATGATTCAAAATTAACATCACAAATATTGTTGATGCCACATCTTTTGTTGAGAAGTCATGAAACAAAAGACATGTTGCTAAGATACTGAAAGATTGAACAAAGTTATTTCTATATGATTATATCAGTATTAAGATTACCCACTAGCCAATATTTGACACATTCAATGCTTGGATAAATAGTAGAAGACACGTTCATGAGGCAGCACAGAGGAAAATCCTTCCCGCTTCTTCCATGCTCTGGGTTCGCAACCTCTGCTGCTTCCAGCTCCAAACTCGGATCCGAAGGCCTCATGGGTATATTTGCTCACACTTCTCTCTCTTGTTTCCCTGCTAATCATTTTTCATTTTTGTGTCGAATTTTAAATTTTGAAATCAGGGTAGATTACAACCATATGTTACACATTTGGGATTTTGAGTACATATAGTATTTCTAAGTTTTCCCTCTTTGTTTTAGAGATAATCAAATGTTATTAAGCTGTTTTCGTAGTGATTAGAACTTCCTTGTGATAGCGAGATAAGCTAATCGAAACAGCACAAATATGAAGGAAAACAGGTTCTGCTTTCTTAAGGTTTCAAATTTTTTCAAGTTTGGAGGCTTATGTCAATCTCTAACAATTGCTTGAATTGTTGTATATAAGTATGCATTATACATTCAATTGAGCCAATGAAGCATGTGTGCCAACGAATTTTGAAGAGTTCGGCTTGGTTTTCTCTCTTTGGTCTTTAATATTTTAAGTGTGAGGCACCTGTTTGTTGACTAATTGAGTCCCTTCTCTAAGTTTTTAGTAGATATTGTGTAATTTGCTTTTATGAGCACTTCTTTAAGCTGTCAAGTTCCCAAAATGTACAAGGAGATATCAAGTTTAACAAGTCACGAACTGTGATCAATCCAAATGCAGTGAAATTATGGATTTTACACTTAAAAACTCAGTTAGCTTTAGACCATAAGTTTAGCATTTTGCACATGTGAGTACCATTGACCTGCTCATTTTATTTTTCTGGATAAGAAACAAACTGTCATTGAAGGGAGAAGAAAGTGTACAAAAACAAAGTTTATGTAAGCTTGCAGCCTTGCACTCATATGCCTAATATTTTATTTTCTTTTCTTGGCAGGTATCTTCTCTGATATTAGAGGCTGTTACTTAGTGCTCTACGCTGAATGACCTATTTTTGAGAAAGGAATGGATTACTTTCAGGCATTTTCCATATACAATTGGATCATGATAATATTTTGATGCATTTCAATTTATTCCACATGTGAATAGTTTTGAATTCAAAGTTTAGTTGGTGGACTGCTCCCACTCATGTCTGTCTGCTAAAATTAAGAATGGAAATATCACTGATAAACCTTGGAGCCTCAGGGTCACTCTTTCTCTCCTCGCTCACTCTTCCTCTTTCTCTTCTCTGCGTTCTTCCTCTGCTCTCCTCTCTCTTCGCTCCCCATATCTCTCTGTTTGGTATGATTATGTCTCTTAACAAGCATTAATAAACAGAACGATTTCGATCAATAATTTTATTCGGTCATGATTCAAACTCCCATTGTAGATCAAACTATAAGTCAAGCTACCCATTGCAGAGCAAACTATGAGTCAAACCCCCATTTCAGGACAAACTGGGAAGGAGGAGGCGCAATAGGGCATGGCTATTTCCGGGGCATCGGTCGTTTTGAGATTCTGGTAACATTTATATAAGCTAGCTTATTTTTAGACCATTGTTTAGGTGTACATAATTGTTTAATGGCTTTGTACCTTTCCATTTTGTCAGCTATAGATGTTCTAAAAGATACACATACCCCTCCACGGAGAATCAAGTTCATTAGTTTACATTATGTATCATTTTTGTAATGTAAGAAACCACCACCATCTAAAAGTTTTAGTGAAGTTGTATTTTAAAGTCAGGTTGGTAGGACAAGTTGCTATATATATGTTTAAAAAGTTTTCAACTTCGAATTTTGTGATGTGTGATTGCAGAGCAAGGAGAAAGTGACCCCGATTAGCTCCAAGCTTGCAGTAAACTTTTCTTTTTGTTCAAGGTTATGAGAATTCTTACAAAAAGAACTAGAACAACTCAGATTTTAATTTCGGTTTAAGGCTGTTTTTAATTTGGTCCGCCATGTTATGTTTGTTAATAGGAACCCAGAAGAGTCTTGAATTCAGTTTCCAAACTCGGACTGAAAATGGAACTTGGTGCTATTAAGCTATCATCCTCAGCCCTCAGAATTCAGGTAGCCCCATGACTATTACATTGCTGTTTTGTTTTATGTACTAATTATTGTTCTATGAATTGTATTCTTCAGTTAATAATAATTCATCCTCCTTTCCCATCTCCTTGGTTTTTTCGTTTAGATTTTTCTGTTTGCGTATTATAATTTTTTTAGGGTTTTGGTTACTGTGCACTTATCAGGTAAGTCAATTCTCATGTGATTTGTACATCCACATTCCTTACAATTTCCATCTCAGTATGTGCAATCTTTTGCTTATCAATTCAATTCTCATCTTGAAGCTCTTCCTTCCAATTATGCAATCTTTTGCCCTCTCTGCATCTCAGACTCTCAGTATACGTGTACAATGGAACCATTCTTCACTGCATGTATTAATAATTTGTAATACATGAACATATTATAGTAACTAAGTTTAATCCCTGATTTTATTATTTAACTGGGATGTAGATTTCATAATTGAAATTATGTTAAATGTGAAATGTTAGTGATTACACTTCACTCAATTATATCAATCCTCTTCAATATGTAGATGTAAGTCCGTTATTAGTGCCATTAAGGGTTGATTAATCCTCATATGCGTAGCAATAATTATTAGTTCCATGTAGTGTTAGTACTTACATAAATGCATTTTTAAATGAATGTTAGTATGTTCTTAGGTATGTTAACAACACTACTCTCCAGTTTAGCCAGGTACCTACTTTGGTTTTTTCGTTCCCTGATCATATGCTTTGCACAATTAGGTATTTAAATTTTCCAGAATATATGTATGTATTCGTAACCATGAGCTAAATACTAACGGGTGAATAATGAATGTTTTGCCGAGTAGCATGTTATTACCAATCTTGATATATGAGAGAATTCGTATGAATTTTGCACTGGTGGTTGAAGAAAAATCAACAAGCTAAATTACTCATTTAACCATTTACATGCATTTTGATCACAGATATTGAGAAACCTTAGAGTTAATCATCTGTAACAATAAATGTTAATTATTCAAGCTTGATTTATTGGCAATGGCTTCTTTCGTTAACCTCTACAACTACGTCTTTCTTCACTTTCCCGCTTCCTCCGGTCTCTCTTTCTCTTTCTAATCTCTACTGAGTTTCTTTCAATCTGCCAATTTATATAATTTATTCTTTGATGTGACATTTGGTGCGTTTGATTTGGTTTTGTGAATGTCTTCTTGACTTTTTCGCTTTGGATTCAAATAATAAGTTCAAAGGTTGTATACGTAACAGAATACTGATTTGCGAACAAGGCAATTCTAAGCTTGAAAATTTGTATATTATGCTGAGCTGACTACCTTTTCCCCGCTTTTTTGACTTTGAGCAATTGCAGTATTTTAGCCCAACTTGCTAAAATTTTTGTTTATTTTTAAACGAATTATGTATGAATTTACTTGGAAATGTTATATGAATTTGGTGTAAACTTGAATGGAACCTATATCTGCAGGTTGAATGTGTTCTTTGCCAACTATTTTTTGGTATAAGAACAAAATTACATTATATACACACAATGCAATATGTTACCTATCTGTTTATATACATGTTATAGTAATACATATAATGTTACATGTTAAACAAAGCAATAGATGCCAAGCCAAAAGTGAGAATAGGAACAAAGAATCCATTCCAAAATCTCGCATTTGTTCTGAGCGGTCTTGATGGAACATGGAATCCATATCACCAAGTGTACTAATTCAAGGTTGATTGTTCAAATTCTTAAATTAAAATTAATTTTGTCTTGACTCTAGTTTCTTCATGCCTTTCTTAACTTAACATACATAGATATTGATAAAGAGCTTCAGGAGGGTCATTACTAAACATCTACAAATTTGTTAAGCCTCAGGCTTCCAGTTATCAAACTATAGGTAACTACGGATTAGTAGATGTTTAGTAATGACCCTTTTGAAATGATGGATTGTCGATATTATTGATCAATTGAGTATGCATGAGAACTTTAAGTAATCGTTGCCATAAAAAGTAGAAGTGATGACTCACATCAGGAATCAGTTATCTCATCAGCAGCTTTATTTTTATCTAAGATCGAATTTGATATATGTAGGTGTATATAGGTTAAATCGATTGTTAAGATGGCAATTTAATCACTTTTCAACATCTAATATCTCCATCTCCCTGTTCTGGATTTTTACTTACTTGAAATGGATAGATTCTAGGCGTTTCATTCAGCAAAATGAGCAGTGGATAGTGCTAACTCATTTTTCTTACATTTACAGCAATATAGGCACTTTTCTTGGCAACATAGTGCTTAGCTTAAAATTAGAATGTGATTCAGTTGTATTGAATTTGTTCCATTAACCACTGGTCCATTTATAGTTCATTTAATCTTTTGAATTAGTAAGCTACTGTGTTGTCTCCTTTACATTTTTAGGTATGCTATTGATATGGAAAACATCATTTGTTTGTTCTATTTATCGCATGTCATAAGAATCACAGTGGACTTGGCATCCTTTTTGTGGCCTTTTTTGTGTTGGCAAATGCCATCAGATAGGCAAAATCATATCGGCTACAAAGTGCAATGAATGCTACAGGTTACTAAGTTTCGCCATATGCTTTCATTGTGGCATTGCCCGCACTGCGACAAGTAAGCATTATAATTTCACTTTGTGGAATTATATTAAGTTGACTTATGGAATAATATAGGGTTGTGTCATGCATGAAAACTATGAATCCATTTCATCATGCATTTTTTATTTTACGTGCTACACTGTCACTTGATTTGATTATAAAAATGTAAAACAAAAGCCGTCCATGATTTACAAATTTGTATTCAATTTTTGATGTTTTTCCAGTGTAAGGCATATGTTGCACAAGTGAGGTATGTAAATTGCAGGGCATATAGGGGCAAAATGTGTAAACTACAGCTTGCTTCTTTTTCTTCAGTTTCATATGGAAACAGACCTTTTGCTTATTTTTGCCTTTAAACAATTATGGTTACAAAATTAACTACTGAACAAGTCCTCAACACTTTATATTTTTAATTACCTGTTGAAATGGCTGCCTACACTGCTGGACATATATTATATGTGTGAACTAAATGTTTCTTCTATTTCTTAAGGAAACAGAACTTTTTTGGAAATCATCTATTTCTAATCAAAGACGTTCAATTTCTTCCCACTCATTGTACGATGTGTTTTTATGCCAACTCACTTGAATGTATATAAAAGCAAAATTGTTTATCTTATTGACCTCATTAACTCATGTATCCCTTTGTTTGTTCATAATTGTGTTGAATTTATTCAACTTAAATATGTTTTATTCATCCGATTATGCCTGAAACAGCTAGTTCCCACGACAATGCGCATGCATTTTTTCTAGTCTTATCTAACTAAAATACATGAGGGAGATGCAAACTCAAATATATACGAAGAGGGCAGTGATCAATGTAACTAGGTCCACGTCTGCGTAGTTCTGAGTTAGATTAATCTCGAGTTCGTACTGTATTGTAGCAAGAGAATTAAAAACCAATTAAAAGAAAAAAGTGGAAAGGAAAGGTGGAGAGTCCACAATAATTGGCATCTAATGCTTATGGGGATTCGCACTGTTGCTGAATTCCAAGATCAGCAACTAGAAATTAATTTATTCAACTTTACAATAAAAATAAAAAATAAAAATAAACATTAAAATTAAAGAAAAACTAATAAAAATAACTTGAAAACTTTGAGTTTTAACGATAAGGATAAAATAAAGAGTAAAGTGAATAGTATTATGATTAACCTTTTAGTATAAAAATATAATTTTTTGTTAAAGTAAACAATACCGAAAACATTTCATTAAAGTTTCTTAAAATTAAAGCCTTCAACTTTTTGTTGCCCCTGTTCTTAGCTTCCACATTGGCCTAGCGCCAGGCCTCTGAGCTATCTCTTTGTCTGTCTTCCTAAATAAAGAGAAAACAAACGAACGAACCAGAAAATTAAATTAAATATCCCAAAAAAGCTTTTCGAAAAATGAAAATAAAAAAGGGAAAGTGGCAGAGCATCAGAGAGAGAGAGAGAGAGAGATATCACTGCCAGTGAAAAACTAAATGCACTCTTAAATATATCTGCAATTCTATTTGTCATTTCGTTATGCAAAATAACTTTTAGAAATTTGTTATGTAAAATGTTACTAGACACTGGACGTGCCTTAATCAAATTAGATTTTGTACTGAATTTGAGCATTCATCTATATCTACATGGAGAATGCAAAAAAGAGTGAAGCTTTCATAATACTCAAATTATCTTTCTATCATTATGATTTTAAAAAATCGTAAAAATACAACATAATATGATAGTAAGTGTTTTGTTCTAGTCTTAACAAAAAAATGAGTTTTCTAATAATTATTTTAAATCTTTGGATCTAAACTAATATAATCTTGTGACTAATATGCATTTGGTCATCACATGTCCTCAAAATGAGAACCTTAGGAGAGCAAGACTAATTATTATTTTTTGAAATATATTTTGTTAAGTTATTTAGTACTACGGTCTAATGATATTCATCTTCACTTGTAAGTAAGAGGTATCAGATTCAATTCTTGCTAAAAGTGAATTTGAATCACGTTGTTGCTAATCAATTGTGAAGCTTAGCTCACTTCTCTACATTCTTAATATAGATAATATCGTTTGTTTAGAAGAAAAAAATATTTTAATTAATAAAACAATAAAAAAAGAGCAAATGGTGGCTGATGGTCTTGAACGGTCTCAAATCGACAGCAGAAGGCATCAGATACCCAACTGGTGGAGTGGTGATGTCCGAAGCTAGCTAAGCATTCGAAAATGAAAACTAATATGCGCTGGCGGCCCCCCAACGTGTCTACAAGTAAAATGCTCCACCTCTTTTCTATTAGTTCTCTTAAATATTGGATTTTTTTAATACAACAATATATCAATATTAGGTTGAGCATATTTTCGCTAAGTCACGTAATGAATATTAATTTAATTTAATGTAACATTTGTCAACCACAACAGTGTCTCAGTGGTAAGGGTGTATATTCTAGCTCCTAAAATACAAAAAATCGGGAGGTTTGAGGTTCCAAATTGGTGAGTCTGCTTGACTATAGCCAGGGCAGGCTGAAATGCTTCTGTGAGTCTTTTTGTGAAATCCCGTTCTTGGATTTCACTATTATGATATACATATTTGAATTATTGAGATTTTGTTTTATTGTTCGAGAATTTTTTTTTAATTTGTTTGAATTTAGATTTTTATTAAAGTAGTTACGAGGCTTGAAGTTTGGAAATTAATTATTCAAAATTCGTAGACCATTCGAGGTCACAATTTATATTTTCGAATAGAGCTCGATCTCACGAACGCGTAGGCACAAACATTCATGAAATGGAGTTATAACGAAAGAGTTATTAACGTTTAAAGTTAGGGATATTTTAGTAAATTTGGCCCTCATTAGAAGGCTCCAGATTTTCTGGAATGATCAGATTATGACACGTGGATGGTTGAGATGAAAAGAAAAGAAGAGAAAGGAGAGAAAGGATGGGGGAGGAGGACCAATTAGAAGGAGGGAAAGGAGGGGAAAGGAGAGAGGAAAGGAAAAGGGGAATGGGCTCACCCGTCGACTCGTGTACCCAGTTTGATTCCGACCAATTTCCACCACTTTTCAGTCTAAATTCACCCTTCCACCACCTACAACCTATTCCACAACCCCATATCTACCATCTTAGCTCAAATTTGAGGGCTTTTGGGTTCAATTTCATGAAAGAAGAAGCACTGGTGCCGACGACATCATTGACGGTGATCCGTCATTTTTGAATGCAATCCCCTCGATCTCTACCACCATTAGACCCTCCTTGAACCCAAGAATAAAGCCCAAACAACCTTGGAGGCGGAACATTGGAGATGACGAATTGAAGCTCACCCATTCTAGGGTTTCCGGCGGGTTTGAGTGAAATTGGGGCCTTTCCCGGCCAAATTGGCATTGGACACAGGTATGAAACTTGCTCTACTCATTGAGATAGAGATATATATTTCTGTAAAATTTGGTGATTTTTGAAAATAGTTGAATTTTTCGGCAAGTCGGGGCACCCGACCGCGGTGGGCCAACGATGTATTTCTAAGTTCAATTAGATGCTTCGATTTCATAATTGATATCCGTATGACGTGGTTTGATTGTTTGAACTTAATTTCATTACAATACATCACTTGACCAAAATATGAATTGACGATCTGATCGTTGAATCGTTAGTAAACTTTAATACAATATAGTACATAATATTTGAAGACCATCGGAACTTACAGATCTGGAATCCGACGTATGGATCTTCCCGAATTGGATTTCTAAGTTTGTAAAATCAAACGTTAACCGCCACTTGAATTCGTGATTAGCGGAGATCCGACCATTGGATTGTGATGAGATTTTAGCATGTTGATCTAGAAGCATAATGTGGACTTTAGAAAGTTACGAATTAGACTTTTGATAGGCGGATCTTCAGTTTAGATTTCTAGGGTTGTGGACCCTACTCTCGACCTTGATTGCCTGTTGGCTTTTTAGTCAACTAGCCCGAGTTCTTCTAGCGTGTCGGTTATCTTAGAGTGCAGATGAGATTTCATGGAGTTTGATGGACTCATTGTGATGACGTGTGATTCGATTTGCGTACTAGTGGCATCATATTCTATTATACTTGTTATCAAGTATGTTTTGATTTGTGCATTGAAAACGTTTGTGGAATATGGTTTGATTTGTATGATGAGTATGATGTGATGAAATGTGATTTGAAGTGCTTGTTGAATTGTTTGATGAAATGTGATTTGATGTGCATATTTGAAATGTGGTTGATTTGCATAATTGATATGATGTGATGAAATGTGAAGGCTAGCAGTGGACCGTTAACCCATTGTCATGGGGTTTGTTGCTTCAAGACTTATTTCACATATCATATCATTATATAATTTCTCGTTTCGTTGAGCTGTTCTAATTGTGTACCTTGCGTTTGTTCCATTTTTTGTTTCGTTGAGCTTTTGTATTTTGAGTACTTGTTTCAAGTCTTCTTCTTCAAGCGTTGCTATATTCCTTGGTCCTCCGCTTGGTTCTGTTGAGTGATTCGGAACTGAGTATCCGCTGGGGTTCCGTTGAGTGGTCCGGTTCTCTACTCCGTCTGGATTCTGCTGAGAAGTATGGAATTCCTCGTGATCGGCGATTCCGTTGAGTGGTTCGGAATCGTATCCAGCTTGGATTTCGTTAAGTAATTCGATATGCATTGTACTCCGCAATTCCGTTGAGTGGTCCAAAATCGTATCCATTCGGATTCCATTGAGAGATCTGGAATCCCTTCTACTCCGCGATTTCGTTAAGTGGTCCAGAATTGTATCCTGGTTTGGATTCAGTTGAGTGGTCCGGAATCCTGTTTGGTATTATGGTTCCGTTAAGAGGTCCGAAACCCGATGTTGATGGATTTCGTTGAGTGGTCCGAAATCGCATCATTTGACTTGTTGGTTCCTTGGATTTGATTTCAGTTTCAGAGATGTAGGCCTCGGTCGAACTGTGTCTAGCCCCGCATTTCGGTATATTGTATGTGTTATGGATTGGTATGATCGTGAAGTGATGTTGGTTATGATGGTTGTCATTATGATTAGACTCGTTGACCTATGTGGCTAGAGATTATTAATGTATTTTATTGAATGTTCCATGAGTTGCTGCATGCCTGATTTGTGGCATTATGTCGAGACCTAGTGGTTTATGTGACAAATGCTCGAGTGTGGGGAAGGATGAACTATGAATGGCTTGATTTCTGTTTAGGATACGTAGGCAGTCTAACAAGGAGGTTAGATGCAGCCATAAAGTATACGAAAAATTGCTATGCGATTCGATTCTTGAGTTATGCCTTGTACATATCCTGGAGGCGGGATCTGTTAGATATACGAATGTTGGGTGACGTCACGTATCGATCTTAAACGTATGTCGGGTTCGAGGCGTGACACTTTTTGGCCCTCGGAATGGATGGATGATCATGACTTATCACTAGTTGTCCTCCTTTAAAAAAAAAAAAAATTTAATGTAACGTTTGTCATTTATACCAATCGAACATAAAACATACAATTTATAAATAGAGAAAAAAGCTATTAAAGTACGTTAAAAAGTGAATTGAAGGGAACTAAATTGGCATAAGGTGCAAATGTATGTTTGTTTATTGCTACTAGAGTAGAGTCTAACGAGATTCGAATTCACACCGCCATCCAAAAGCTCAATTCCTTTTCACAATTGTGGTAAATGACCTCTTGCAAGTTCAATGTTAAAATAACTAAAATATACATATGCGAAAATAAAAACAAAATAAAGTGACAGGTGTTTAAAAGGTAAACGAGTGACCGCGGCTTGGCCTTTTGTACTCCGTCTGATTTGGTGGTTGGTCTCAAATTACGTTTGGCACTACACTACTAGTTGTTCACGGCCTATTTCTCTGACTTTTGAGAGTTTTGACTCCTCCGTCCGTATGTACCTTCCTTTTTCTGCCATTTTTAATTTTTTATCGGAACTCCAATATTAAATTGTAATTCTCTCTTCAGTTCTTCATTCTCTCTTTGGGTTTGGGCCTTAAATATCCTTGATTGTTTGTATTTTTCGGTCTTTCACATTTAAAACGTAATTGAGTTGGTTCGGTGCAGGGTACGGCGAGAGAAAGAGAGGTGATCAATCTCTGCAGTCATCGATGGTATTCTTCAGGAGCGTCACCGCGCTTTCCAAGCTCCGTTCTCGTCTCGTGAGTTCCTTTTCCTTTTACCTGTTTCAGACCGAAATTTGTATTTTTCCTTTTTTGGAACCAAATGTGTTTGTGATTGTGATTGTGATGGTTGCAGGGGCATCGGTCGAGTCTCAGGGATTCCGTCAGATGGATTCAAACGCAGACCACCACAGATCTCGTGAGTTCTTCTTCCTATTACGAAACGAGTCGATATTCTGCATACAAATCAATTAGTATTTGTAGAATCCATTTAATTTTATTTACCACATGCACGTTGGAGCCTCTAAATTGTAATTCTGATATTATCGTTTTCATTTTATGTCAATTAATTTCCGAGAATGTGCAAAGTAGTGAATCACAAATGTTGCAAGTAATAAATCTCAGTTTTGTCATGACATTCATTGTGTCTGTGTTGTCAATGCCGTGCAGGACCTTCGTTCTCAGTTGGCGGAATTGATTCCAGAACAACAGGTTTGTTACACTAGTCTAGTCCTAGTCCTGACTGAAAGCATTCACTTTCCCAATAGCTGTGTTTTCTTGTTTTTGGTTTACTTGTACGCTAATATCACTCGATTGTATTCTTGATGTCGAGTGTTGAGTTGCTGCATTCTTTGTTTATTTAGATGACTGGTGTAATGTGTGGGTGAGAATCAGTTCTTTCCATCTGCTTCAAGTAGTGTGTGCTTAAGAGCTAGCTAAAGCTCTTCCTTCTATTCATTTTTCCATAGGCATTAGATTGGTGGAAGGTTGAGGTCTTATGTCATGCACAGTTTTTCATACTTTGAGCAATTCTGAGATTTTACTTATATTTGAATATTAGATATGTTAGTAAGTGTATTTTGTATATTATCACAGCTGCATGTTTCTTTCTTGGCTACAGGAACGTCTGAAAAAACTGAAGGCAGATTATGGAAAAGTTCAACTGGGCAATATCACGGTTGATATGGTATAGTATCTTTCTTTCTTCCTTTTCTTTCATATAGAAACTGTAAAATGTTTCCCTTTGTTATCAGTCGAAGAACTTAATGCTTGTACCATTAAAAGCCAAGAAGTGAGCCTTCATCTGAACTTTATTATTTTTCTTTTTAAATAGAGTAAACTTTTAATTTTGAACTTACATATGATCATAGGTTGTAACTGTGTTTGGATTCGATTTAAAACTGCGTAGGTGATTGGTGGAATGAGAGGAATGACAGGGTTGCTGTGGGAAACCTCCTTACTTGATCCAGATGAGGTGTACATTTGAATTACTCATCTTGAAATTTTATAAATCAATGTGGATAAATTTATGTGACAATTCTAACAGCTAATTGAAAATATGATGTTAATAGGATGTCTTGATTTCTTTATGCAGGGAATTCGCTTCAGGGGTTTGTCAATTCCAGAATGCCAGAAAGTATTACCGGCTGCAAAGCCAGGTGGAGAACCTTTGCCTGAGGGTCTTCTGTGGCTGCTTTTGACAGGAAAGGTATGGTTTTTTAGGCATATTCCATCACAAGATATTTTAAAGGTGCACTCTTGAAAAAATACAAGTTTCATTTTACTGTAATGTGTATCCATGATTCCATACAAGATACCTGTAACTCCCTATATACCTCCTGAAATACTTAGCCTCAGCTGAATGTCATCATTAATGTCACAGTTCAAATTTGGATAAAACATTGCTTGCGTATAACATGCACCAAAGAGCGTTTGTATTTAATTATCTGGCTTTGTTTTCTTTTTTACTTTGGGTGTGTTTTTTTTGGAATATCTTAACATTGAACACAGCTTTTGCCATTCGTATGTGTCATAGGTACCTAGCAAAGAGCAAGTAGATGCATTATCCAAGGAATTGAGGACTCGTGCTGTAGTTCCAGGTTTGGTAGCTTATATTTGTCTATTTTGCTACCCATAATTTGATGAACTACATAATTCTGTTTGGATTATATTATATGTCTTCATAAGAAAAACCAAATACTTATGACGACTTCAATTGGCTACTTCTGAAGTGGTCATATATGTGAGAAGCCTACCTACAGAAGATGTTTGTTTCACAGTTTCACTTAATACTTGTATCTAGAAAGGCTCTTATGTGCATAAGGTTTGATTGAAGTGCTTCTGTGCGCAGTCACTCAATTTTTACACTCTTATGATCATTAATATAAGATTACTCATCAGATCTCTGTAATTCTCCATTGCAGCTCATGTGTATAAGGCCATTGATGCTCTGCCTATTACAGCACATCCAATGACCCAGTTCACCACTGGTGTCATGGCCCTCCAGGTTGGTATATGGGCTACTTAGGGTTGCATTATACTCATGTTTCAGTTATTCTCCGTTTGCCCTTTTGCCATAATCATGGTTGGTCAAAATCAGATTCATGCATTTAGTTTTGGTTCTGTATTCATGCATTTAGTTTTGGTTCTTGGTTAGCCAAATTGTCTTTAGCAGAACCCTAGGCTTCTAGGTAACTGTGAAATGGAAGGTGGGGCATTTCTTTTAGGCTTTTCCCTTAGCCAAGGGTGTATTTGCATAAGCAAATAACTTGATATTTTGCAAATTGTAATACATCATCGATTATTATAATGTATGCATGTATTTCTCATTAATATTACGGTATTACCCCTCTTGAGTCTTGATTACTTGATTTCACACATTCAACTGTGAAGTGTTAATATTATCAGCATCAATTCCCGGATGTTTTGTTTTAGTTTCTGTATAAATAGAGGAGAAATTGCTGTACATTATGTAAGATTGATATGGAGAACTACTACTTATATGTAAGAGAACTTAGTGTCGAGTCCCCAGATTGTCTCTTCATAATCTCATATGCTTCTAGCATTCCTTTGTGTATTCAACTTTTTCTGAATATGTTTAATGCGAGGTTTATGTTGTAAATTTTTCATAATTACTTTCTGAGATAAAAACTTCATAGTCCTGAGTTTACTATGCAATTTTTGATCTATCACAATAAGTTTGAATTACATACGAACAAGTAATTAGATGAAGTCCTTGCTTGGGTATGGTCTGTTTTGCATTACAGTTATCAATTAGGATTTATCGCAAAAGTATGATACATGCTACTTCTGTGGTGAATACTGCATGTTGTCTTTCATCTTCATGATTGTTGATCTAGAGCTAAGGAGGCTAATTTTTCTGAATGACTATTCTTTGTTGGAGCATTCAATCGGCTTCAGTGTTTCTTTTGGGTTTAGTGACAGTATTTCTTTCTAAAAGAATGAAATGTTCTCCACGTGAATGAAACAATTAAGTATTTCATTAAAAGGCTGGCAGTACTCATTTACCTGATTTGCTGAGTATCTCTAGTATATGCAACTAAATTTCCCATTGTTTAATACTGCTTTCAGGTAGACAGTGAATTCCAGAAGGCATATGAAAAGGGGATACATAAATCAAAGTAAGTTTGCTTGTATTTTTCTTTTCAACCCCAGTCTTCCATTACTTTTCAGACCTGTTAACATAAGTTATTTTTAGGTACTGGGAGCCAACTTTTGAGGATTCACTTAGCTTGATTGCACAAGTGCCAGTAGTAGCTGCCTATATTTATCGAAGGTTGGTAAAGCATATTACATCTTTCTCATAGTTATATGTTTGAATGTTTGACCTTGTGTTCTTTCTAGAAAGAACAAAAGTTTTAACATTGTGATCAGATCGGAAGCCAGCAATCCAATGCTAATCCAGAAAAATTTGGGAATCAACTATTAGTTCCAATTTGGGATTATCGTAATTTATCAGAAATTTCGGAATCGGTTTTATCTCGGAATTTACGATCCGGATCTCCTACAGTTTGCAAAACTTTGAAAATTTTCAAACTTTTATGTATCTAGCATTCAATATTTTTTTTCCGAATTTTTGCTTGTAGGCTGTTAGGTGAGTGTATGACATAAAATCATTGTGGACAAGAAAAAATAGTACGTATGATTATGCTCTTCATTTTTAATTTACAATAGGTGAGTGTATGATATAAATATAACAATAAACATGATAAAATAAGAATACGCATGGTTTTTTTATAGTACTAAGTTTAAGAAATGTCAGAATTTCGGTTTGGATAGGTACATTCCAATTGCCATCCAAGTCTTTCAGAAATTTTCAGAATCGGAAATGTTCGGTTTGGATTAGAATTTCCAATCCAACTGCACCCCTTGTGCATGTTTTAGAATAGCATTTAATCTAAACCTGTGAAACTTTTGTGTAAAAAGTTGTTTCTTATGTACGATGTTGTCAACTGACTGATGAACGATGGCATTATTTCTCTTCTTCCTTGTGGTTTGAAGAATTTTCAAGGATGGAAAAGTAAGACCCGTTAATGATTCTCTGGATTATGGTGCAAATTTTTCACACATGCTGGGTTTTGACGATCCCATAGTGCATGAGCTCATGAGGCTTTATGTCACCATCCATAGGTTTGTATAAACTTCTCTTTCAAGGACAGTGAATGACATGTTTCCTTTGGTTTCAAGTTACATGACATTTTAAGTAATAATGCATTGTAGTGATCATGAAGGTGGGAATGTCAGTGCTCACACCGGCCACTTAGTAAGCTACCCAATTTTTGTTCTTTTTTCCCTTGTTATTTTCTTATACTTTGGTAATGAGGACTCCTGTTAACATCATTTCGTCTTGAAAAATGTAAATCATGCGATGATTTGATCGATAACTTGATATCTATTCCAATTTGGATGTTGATGTATATGTTCTTTAATTTTACATTCTGAATACAGGTTGCTAGTGCACTTTCAGATCCGTATCTTTCATATGCAGCTGCTTTAAACGGCTTGGCTGGCCCACTCCATGGTTTGGCTAATCAGGTAATATTTTTTTCTTATGTTTGGTTTTTTCCATCTGTTTATTCTAATAAAAGCGTGAACTATATTTTGTATATCTAAAAAAGTTATTGATGTATAGAAAGGTTGCATGTTGAAATGATGCATTCTCTTTTCCTCATACCGCACTGTTTTATTGCAGGAAGTATTGCTTTGGATAAAGTCTGTGGTAGATGAAGTTGGAGAGAATGTAACTACAAAGCAGTTGAAAGATTATGTCTGGAAAACATTAAAAAGTGGGAAGGTAATGCCATCGACTTTTACCTAAATAGTCTATTTAAATATGGCCCATGTTCAGTTTATTCTCTTCTTGTAGTAAACGTGCACGGTTGATCCCTTGCTCACGAATTTATTATTATTTTTGTATGAATCTAGTATCTAATTAGCAATGTGCATCTTTGCTCACGGACATTTTTCTGCCAGAAAATTGGCTAAACCATTCAATCTTTGTCAGAACTCGCCTACTGAACTTAGAACTGTCAACAGATAAATAAAATATGTAGTAATCAGTGCTGGTCTTGAGATTTTTGAGGCCCAGGGCAATACCAGAAAAAAGTGCCCTAGTATAACTCCACGTAAGAAACAAAATTCAATTGTTTTAGTGTTCGTATTCGTGCGTGCCGATGTAACTTTTCTTTGATAAAATGATAGCGGGGTGTGAGGGATTATGCTAAAGCAACAAGATGGGTTAGCCATAATTTGGTATCTAACTTGTCATTTAAAAGACTCAAACCTAAGACCTCCTACTTATACGTGAAGAAAAAATAGATTTCACATCTAAGCTATAACATTTCACGTTGGTTTGTAATTAGATAAGGGTACACAAATATTTCACAAGCAAAAATCAATTAAAGTATGACAGGTGTTTTTGTATAAAACTTATGGTTATGGGGATAATTTTCTGATTTACTGTCCCTTGGGGCTTCATAAGAATTGTCATATTTTTCTATCTCTAATTTTTATATATAATGTTATAAACAATGAATGAACCAAAAAACTTATTGAAAAACCAAATACCACATATATGTTATTTAAAATTATAACTCATTTTTTTCTTGGATAAGAAAGAAAAGTAACCCTAAACCTTAACATTATATTGAAACAGAACATCATTGCTAAAAAGAAAAAGGCCCTCGGTTTGATCTGAACCTGGGTGGCTATTATTATTATTATTTGCCAAAGGGTGGTAATTAATTGAAAATGAATTTGTAAAAACCACTTTTGTCAAAGGCACATATAGAAATATAGCTACTTATTTAAACCAAAGGTGAAATAATTCATAAAAAACATAGGCAGTTTTGAGATTCGAACCCGTGTTCCTTTCCATTGCAAGAAATCAGCGAAACACTGCTGCAAATAACAAATTATGACAAATAATCCAGTTTTATATTTTTATATGCTTACTGGACATAACATTATAATAATAGAAATTAAATTTTTTTGTGCCCTTGATTTTTTGGGACCCCGTGTGGTCGCCCTGGCTGCCCTGGTCTAGGGCCGGCCCTGGGTGGTCGACTATTCTACCCTTGACTTTGTAGAAGTTTTAAACTTGCAAGGGAAGTTACCTTGTCAGACCTGATTAGTTTTTTTTTTTGTTCCTTAAGCAAAATGGACTTTCACTTTTCTTGAATCTTCACTATTTGAAATATATTTGAAACTTCGTTTGATGCCCATAGTTTGATGAGCTGCTAATATTCTTGTCTGTAATTGTCACCTCTCTCCTCTTTTTCTCGTATTGCAGGTTGTTCCTGGTTTTGGACACGGAGTCTTGCGTAAAACAGACCCACGATACACATGTCAAAGGGAGTTTGCATTGAAGCACATGCCTGATGATCCGCTGTTTCAGCTGGTAGGTGTAACCCTGATCGCACGAGGGTGTGCCCTTTTTATGCACACTGCAAATCATGGTTGTAATTGCATCCATCCTTTATGAGCTAATTTAGTCATTACCTTAAACAGGTCTCGAAGCTTTATGAAGTTGTGCCTCCCATACTTACTGAACTAGGCAAGGTAATTTAATAACTTTATTTTATGAATGTAAATTATGTTATATCTTTGCCTCTTGAGAATATTACTGTAATCCTTTATATTTACTGACGGAAGTGCAAAATTTTTTATTCTGCTCGAACTATGATCTTTCACTTTAAAGCCTAGTGAGAAATTGAGGATTTTTACAATCATTGTATCTGTCTTTTCCTATTAACCTTAGGACCAATCTGATGCTGATTTTATCTGGGATTTTATCATCTTTATAGGTTAAAAACCCATGGCCCAATGTAGATGCACACAGTGGAGTTCTGTTGAACCATTTTGGTTTGACTGAGGCAAGGTATCATATTTCATGTTATTATTCCTTACGTTGTACCTGGTGATGGTCCATAATATTCCAAAGCGGTACATGTTTTGAGATGATAATGTACTTGAAATTCAACCGTGGCAGATATTTTACTGTTCTTTTCGGTGTATCGAGGAGTATAGGGATTGGTTCCCAGGTTCTCTCTCTCTCTCTCTCTCTCTCTCTCTTTTATTCCTAATTGTTAAATTTTCTTTGTGTTAATATGTTCTCTTGGTTTGGTTCAGTTGATATGGGACCGAGCTCTTGGTTTGCCTCTTGAAAGGCCAAAAAGTGTTACGATGGAATCGCTTGAGAATTTCTGCAAGAAAGCAGCTTCGTCTTGAGAAATTGAGTGTTGTATCACTTTGTTTGAGTAATAATTGCTCCCGAATGATGGCTTTGTGAAGGATGCAGCGGTGGTGTAAAAATTTCAGTTTCTGTTGGTTTTAGTTGAGAAATTGTCACAGGAAAACCTCAACACTCACACATCACTTGAGCATATTCAAGTACTTTGAAGAAATTTTGAAGTGACATAGGCGCTGGGGCTTTTGCTGCTCAGTTAATAAACGGATTGGAGCTATTTAGATTAAAACGTGTACTTTAAAGATTTCCATAAGTAGAATGTTTTTTACGCGTATTCTACTATGAGGGCGGCACATTTATTATTGGGAACTTTAATTAAAAGTGTTCGGACTTTATTTTAACAAAAAAATCGTCTTATAATTTTAGTTAATGAAAATGACTTAAATTTTACCAAAAAGAACAAAAGTTTGATATACCAAAAGTCTAAAATATAAAATAGAAAAAGTGAAAAAAAAAATTGCCTTGCGGGAACCCGCGAGTCCATCACACGTAATATTTTTGAAATTGAATGATATTATACTATTTTTCAAACTTAATGGTACTACATTATTTTTTAAACTAAATGGTACTACACTATTTGTGACTGAGGCAAGGTATCATATTTCATGTTATTATTCCTTACGTTGTACCTGGTGATGGTCCATAATATTCCAAAGCGGTACATGTTTTGAGATGATAATGTACTTGAAATTCAACCGTGGCAGATATTTTACTGTTCTTTTCGGTGCATCGAGGAGTATAGGGATTGGTTCCCAGGTTCTCTCTCTCTCTCTCTCTCTCTCTTTTATTCCTAATTGTTAAATTTTCTTTGTGTTAATATGTTCTCTTGGTTTGGTTCAGTTGATATGGGACCGAGCTCTTGGTTTGCCTCTTGAAAGGCCAAAAAGTGTTACGATGGAATCGCTTGAGAATTTCTGCAAGAAAGCAGCTTCGTCTTGAGAAATTGAGTGTTGTATCACTTTGTTTGAGTAATAATTGCTCCCGAATGATGGCTTTGTGAAGGATGCAGCGGTGGTGTAAAAATTTCAGTTTCTGTTGGTTTTAGTTGAGAAATTGTCACAGGAAAACCTCAACACTCACATCACTTGAGCATATTCAAGTACTTTGAAGAAATTTTGAAGTGACATAGGCGCTGGGGCTTTTGCTGCTCAGTTAATAAACGGATTGGAGCTATTTAGATTAAAACGTGTACTTTAAAGATTTCCATAAGTAGAATGTTTTTTACGCGTATTCTACTATGAGGGCGGCACATTTATTATTGGGAACTTTAATGAAAAGTGTTCGGACTTTATTTTAACAAAAAAATCGTCTTATAATTTTAGTTAATGAAAATGACTTAAATTTTACCAAAAAGAACAAAAGTTTGATATACCAAAAGTCTAAAATATAAAATAGAAAAAGTGAAAAAAAAAATTGCCTTGCGGGAACCCGCGAGTCCATCACACGTAATATTTTTGAAATTGAATGATATTATACTATTTTTCAAATTTAATGGTACTACATTATTTTTTAAACTAAATGGTACTACACTATTTTTGAAATTGAATGGTACCACATTGTTTTTGAAATTGAATACTATTAACACTGATTGTTTTTGAACTAAATACAAGAACTACATTATTTTTGAAATTGAACACGAGTACCATACTATTTTTGAAATTGAACACGAACACTATTCTTAAAACTGAACACATTTTGCCATGCACTGACTACTTTTTAAGCTGAATATGACATCTCTCCGAAGTTTAACTATCATTCTTCTATCTCCTCTTCTTAAATTTTCTCGGCACTTTCTCACCTTCAAAATTAATATTTTAATGAACAGTGTCAGGTCATATTTCTTACCATCTCTAACCGAGGGGCACGTCTCGGATTTCGAGTGATACATGTCTATATTTGAGTGACTTTGCATATTTATTGTCAATAAGGTATCTCAATAATTTTATGTCTCGGATTTCGAGTGTCACGTGTCGATATCTGAGTGACTTTGTAGATTTCTTGTCAATAAGGAATCTCAATAATTTTACGTCTCGGATTTCGAGTGACAGGTGTCGATATCTGAGTGACTTTGCAGATTTCTTGTCGATATATGTGTCGATATTTGAGTGACTTTGCAGATTTCGTGTTGATAAGGAATCTCAAAAGAAGCATGTAGTAGACATTTAAGTTTTAATGTTATTTAATGTTGTTTAATGTTACTTAATGTTATTTAATGTTGTGTAATGGCTTATGTAGTTATAGGAAAAAAATTAGAAATTAATTTTTTTTTTTTTAAATTTTGTAAAAAAAAAAATCAATATAATGGCTAGCTGACGTCATCATGACATCATCAAGTAGCCGTTGGATTCAAATTACTAGACCGGTCCAAGCTAGCTGGGTTGGGCCAACCGGTTAGCCCTTTTCTCCTTTTTTGGCCTGGTGGGGTCCACGAGCCATTTGGCCTAGCCCTCGGTTGGAGATGATTTTCATGTCATTTCGGGCTATTTTTGGCTCCGTGGCCTTCTGGTAGGATCGGTTGGAGATAGCCTCAGCTTCCCAATAGGAAGATTGAATAGTGAGTGATCCAATTACGTGGCATGCACGTGGCTAGAGATTCAAGTAAGTTAATCTCTTCTCTTTCTTTGTTTGTTGCTTTATCAATTACAACGAACCAAATATATAACCGGGATAACATATTGCATGGATGATGCAAATGCCCATTTCGCCCTTTGTAATAATTTGATAACACATGTAGTATGAACTTGTACAAAGAGGCTAAGTCTTGTGTTTGTAGCATTTAACTAACTAAATTGTAATGACTTTACAATTTAGGTCCATTTGCTTGTTTATGCTTTCAAATTACTAAATTGTTATGTTGTTTGTTTATGTTTTCGGTTTAGCTCTCTAAGCTACCAATGTCATTTCCATATGTAGTGTGTTTTTATTTTGAAATTGATAAAAGTAAGCCCTTTTAGTAGAACATCTTATATCATTTTATGTTTAATCATTAAACATACAAACAAAAAATATGAAATGGGCTATTACTTTACTCGTACCCACTGCTTTTTAGGGCTGGATGTAACCTAATTTTTTGCCACACAAGGAAAGACGTTACCCACCCAAGTGGTGGATCTAGCCATATTTTCCGGTATTAGGGATGAAATTTTTCACTAGGGCTTCATATATATGTATAAGAAGCCTTTAAGGGAAGGATCCTCATTTTTAAAGGGATCCCCATTTTTTATTTATAAAAATGGGGATTAGTTGTGGGGTCCGCACCACATCGAACTTTAACATCAAAACCGTCTATTTTTCAAGTTGTACCTCATAGATCATCCTTGCAAAATATTAGCCAAATTGGAAATATTTAACACATCTAATTGGGTTTAAAGAAATGAACGAATACTTTGTTATATAAAGAAACAATGAAATTTGATCTTGATAATTAAATAGGTAAATGGTTTCGGATTGAATTGAATTTTTGCAAGGATGATCTATAAATCGAGACTTGCAAAATAGATTATTCGGATCGTTGAAATTTGATGTGGAGTAGGCCCCACAACTAATCCCCATTTTTTTTTAAATGGGGATCCCCTTGCATAAAGGGCCTGTATATGTATATATATAGTAGCCCCATAGAGTATATATAAAGCCACCATTGAAAATGCTCGAGGACGGTGATGTCGTTGTGCGACCATAGGAGTTCCTAACGAGGCTACAACGTCTAGAACAATAGTGGGAGTCTTTTTATAACCATTAAAAGCCCTGTCCTATGTAGTAGAAAAATTCTTCAACTCCTAATGCTTGCAGTTGATGCCGCCCAGCATCCCAATAAGACCCTGTTTCTTAGCTTTATTCAAAAGCCATTGTAAGTCTGCAGATTAGAGCAACGGTATTTCTTCATAGGGGTGCGCACAGTTTGATTTTGGTCTCGTTTGTACCATACTTCATAAATCCCAAAACTACCGAGCACTGGTTAACGTCGTATCTTCAGGGACCCATTGAAGGATTCGTGCTAGGGCACCCCTGCTGAAGCACAAGAGTTCCTCTCCAATCAAGAGACCAATCACAACAAGACACGTGTCAACATTAGAATAAAGCTCTTAGAGTCTCACATTGACAACAAACGGAAGTGAGCGACTCTCCTCAACTATAAAAAAAACTATTCTCCTACAATTAATCCCTAATGTCATTATTGTATTTAAACTCGTCATTAGAACTTGCTAATGATGATAATGCTTGAACCTATGCATTGTGTAAACTCTTCACTATTAATGAGAATTCCTCTACCCCGTGTACATAGCCCAACTTAGGGTGAACCATGTACATTTTGTGTTTGCTTCCATATCTCTGTCTCTTCACATATTATCCTCACTAGGTGAACGGAGCAACCTTGCGAAGGTCACATACTTAACACTTTACGTTGTTCCAAAAGTCCATGTGATTTTATGCATCAATTAGTCCAGTTTACCACTCATACTAGAACCGAAATGGATATCTCTACAGTTTGGTTTGGTTTTTAGGTTACATAATTAGTTCTACACGTCCCAATTTATAGGTTCAATATTATGTTTTGTGTCGTACTAGGTTACATACTTCCCATTTACTTGTAGGGTGCGTTTGTTGCACCAGACTATTTCAGATTGGACTAGTTTTAGGGACTAAGTTGGACTGGCTTAGACTAGACTAAGTTAGACTAATTTAATGAAGCTTTTGGTGCAATGTTAGACTACGAAGTTGGACTAAAAATAATAATAATAATAATTATTATTATACTTTAATTTCTTTTCTATTAAAAATATCAATATGGAAAAAAAGGGCATCTTCTTTACAAATTGTTGGTGCTCCTCTGCACCTTGGAAATTGTAGAACTTCCAATAACAAATGCTTAACCCAAATTACAGAGAAATCAGAAATCGTTCAATTTTATCAGAACTAATTGGCATCCCAGAAAACTCACAAATCCAGCTTCCCTTCACAAACCAAACGCAACGAATTCACATAATCCATCAAATGTTCTGAGACTTCAAAGAACAGAACAAGTAAAGTTTAAAAAAAAAAATGAGGGGGAGAGAGAGAGAGAGAGAGAGAGAGAGAGAGAGAGAGAGAGAGATTGGTGGTGGTTTGGACCAGTGGTGTGATCTTGCCGGAGTTTGGTGAGTGTAGGACACGACACGAAGAAGAAAGCAGGGAAGGACGAGACGCAAAGAAGAGCGCAGTGAGGATCCTCGCAGTCCCATGGTATTTGTGGGGTCTCGCTATGACCCTTTAGTGAGAGAGTTAGTGAACGCAAGTCCCCTTCAATCCCATTAAACATAGTCCCACTATGTAACAAACATAGGACTGCACTGATGAGTAGTCCTGTCTAGTCCAGTGAAGGCTAGTGAAGCCAAACAAACGCACCTATAATGGACAAAGAGGCCTTACTAGTGTTGGAGAACTAAACCAAATTTTAGTTATTGAGTTAAGAGTCACGAATAGGGATTAATAAAAGATAGAAGTCTTAGAGTTGTGATGATTGAGATTGCTAGAGTCAGTTATTTCTCTACACGTTTCAGTTACAAAGTTGTTCTTAATTAACTAAATAAATTATGATGTATTGTATTAGCTATAAAAGCCAAGCACTGTTATATAGTTTTTGTATGTGAAGAAATAAAAATGTTTTCACATTAAAAGCGTCTCCTTTCTCCACTACTCCAAGTTTTAATTAAGATTTCTCCCTTCCTCCTACAACTGCACAAAGTTTTAATTAAGATTTTTCTCCCTTCCTCCTGCAACTAGTAGTAGACTAATTGGTGAAAGGCAACAAACGAATTCATTTGATCATGTAGAAAGAATCCCTTTAAATTATACATAAACATATATAATTAACTAAAGTCTCATTTTTTCATCACTAGTCCAGTTCTTCTTCATCTTGGGACCAGTAGGCCCTTCTTCCCCTAACACTTCATTTGGTAGACTCTTTACGAATTTCTCAAATGCAGATTTGAGCTTTCCAGGCAAAAGTTTCTCCACCTTTTTTAGTTCATCAGTAATGTCATAACTAAGTTTTGGATCCCATTCCCAATAGTAGTTGAGCCATGGCGGTTCGGATATAACGGAGCCCAAATAGTCAACTGCAATGATTATAAACTGGCTTTGTCCAGTGTCCAATACCATCTTACTCTTGGCAGCATCATTCCTAATTCCTATTCCTCCAGTGCCTTGCAATACAAGTCTTGGCTTGGCATAAAAAGCATGGTCGTGCAAAGATGCATAGGTCACGGCTTTGTTCCCACCACCATTCTGAAACTCAAGCTCAGAAGCGTCCACCCATATGCACCCGTTGTGCTGCGAGAAGTAGACCTTCCAGAGTTCCTTAGTAAAATTGCTGACTCGTAGGGTCACGTGCTCCCAGTCACCAATATGTTCACCAATTTTCCCTAGGGAGAGAGATTCAGAAACTCAACTTTGGCCCTGGCGGGCCATTGAAAGGGTAGAATGCTAATTAGGACTTATCTTGAGGCTTAATTTTCTGATATTATTCTTTTTACCATGGAGGAAAATATATAATGTACAAGATTGATTTACAAGGAAAGAAACATCAAATAATATCTTTCCTAATTACATCATGATTATAAGGACCCAAACAAGTAACTAAACTAATTACAAAAGGTCAACTCTCTAACACTCCCCCTCAAGTTAGTGCATAAATGTCGTTCATGCCCAACTTGACGAGAGAGTTGTAGAACGCTTGACTCGCAACAACTTTAGTTAAGATGTCCGCCAATTGATCATCTGCTTTACGAACGGGAATTGAATAATATTCCCCTCCAATTTCTCCTTAATGAAGTGTCTGTCAACTTCCACATGTTTCGTGTAATCGTGCTGGATTAGGTTGTGTGAGATACCAATAACTGCTTTATTATCACAAAACAAATCCTATGTTGACTTTTGAAGGACACCCGAGCTCAGCAAGTAACCTCCAAAGCCATAATAATTCACACACTCCTTTCGCCATACCCCTGTATTCCACCTCTGTATTGGATAAAGCAACCACTTTCTATTTCTTACTCTACCAAGTCAATAAATTTCCCTCCACAAATGTAAAGTATCCAGATGTAGACCGTTAATAAAAAATGTTTCCTGCCCAATTTGC
Source organism: Pyrus x bretschneideri (assembly GCF_019419815.1). Lineage (NCBI taxonomy): Eukaryota > Viridiplantae > Streptophyta > Magnoliopsida > Rosales > Rosaceae > Pyrus > Pyrus x bretschneideri. The sequence continues at coordinate 6,169,930 of NW_025999546.1, forward strand.
ATCTGTATAACCTTCTATCCGGCAATGATCATTTTCTGAAAACATGATGCCTCTCCTCAGGGAGGACTTTAGGTATCGTAGGATGCGATCAACTACACCCATATGCATATCACTTGGAGAATGAATAAACTGACTAACAACACTTACTGCATATGTAATATCAGGTCTGGTGTGAGATAAATAAATTAATCTCCTAACTAATCTTTGATAACGATCTCTGTTAGTGGGAACTTGATCAGGGTGCACGGCAAGATGATGATTTTGGACTATGGGGGTGTCAGCCGGTTTACAATCAAGCATCCCTATTTGAGCTAACAAGTCTAGAACATATTGTTTTTGAGATAGAAATAAACCTTGTTTAGATCGAGCTACTTATATCCCTAAGAAATATTTCAATCCACCGAGATCTTTCATCTCAAACTCGGTTGCCAGGTAATCCTTTAGCCTTCAGATTTCCTCTTTATCATCACTTGGAACAATCATATCATCCACATAAATAATAAGTGTCGTCAATTTCCCCATTTGACGTTTCAAGAAAAGTGTATGATCAACTTTGCTCTGCCTAAACCCATATTTCCTCATAGCCGTTCGGAATCTACCAAACTATGCCTGAGGTGATTGTTTCAATCCATACTATGCTTTATTCAATTTGCACACTACTTCGGGTTGTGAAACTGATGCATAACCATGTGGAATAGCCATATAAACTTATTCTTTAAGATTACTATGTAAGAAAGCATTTTTCACATCAAATTCCTTTGACACCGAGAAAACTTAGTTGCGAAAGCTTATCGATTAGGAATTCACCCAACTAAACACGTTATCTTAGGAACCTCAAACCCATCCATGAAGGCGAAAGATTGAACCTTAGGATCGTACCTAGATTTTAGTAACTTAATCGGGTGATGATTAAAAATCGTTAACCCTGACTTCAAATTGATGGTCTACTCAACCAACTTTTGTAACCCGAGTTTTCTTCCATAGCCTGACGAATTCATAGTGGTCTTATCGCAACTTTCTCATCTACCTCGGTAGTGAGACCAAATTCTCTAAACACCAATAGTCAGCTTTATATCAAATTCTTCAAATGTTAAACTTGTTTAGAACATGTACGTTTCTTGGGAGCCGTGCTCTCAGTGGACGATATTCTTTTCTTTGCCCAAAAGGTTGTAGCAGAAGAAAGTTGAAATTCTCGCAAAGTGTTGTGAAATTTGAGATATCTTTGGCCTTGTCGATTTTTATCGACAATTGTTAGCGATTTTTTGGCTATAGTGTTTTTCCTCACTTATCGACCGAGGAAAGTTAGTTTGGTTTGGGATGTGGATATGAATAAAGTTTCTGACAACCGAACTGTTGTCTCACCTCACCTTTGCTTTACACCTTTCGATGACATTAACTTGAATTTACCAGATTTTCTGGTGTTTTGATCAACATTTACTCTGAATGTGATTCCATATTCATCTTCTTGTGCAAGAAAGCATTTCAATCGACCGTGGATACTTGTCTATTCTACTGCACTTCGTATTAATTTTGAAACAGATAGATCACCTAGGAGAATCGCTCGGACCTTGAAATTTTAGTTGTGGCCATTAATTCCTCAATCACCTAACCAATACTCTGTTGAACGAACCTTTACTGTTGGTGATTGAATATTTCGGAAGCTACTGTTGTAGCGACATGTTATGCATTCAATCTAGTTACCTTGTATTCTTGATGTGATGAACTTGTTTTGACCTCAAATTCTTGAGTGTTCTTTTAGTCTTCTCGACATAGTTTTTCACTAAATTCGAGAGAATTCATTGTAAATCTACTCGCTAAGGTGTTGTGAATTGCATTGTTCAGCTACATGGTGTGCATGTCACTACTGTATCTCAATGTGATGCGCATTTCACTTCCAAGTCTTAGGAAGTCTCCTTGAAAACCATGGGTACTAAGTTTTTGTCAAATACCACATTTCGCCCTCAAACTAATAGCCAGTCTCAATGAACTGCCCGAAACTTAGAGAACATATTGCTATGTATGTTTTACAGTTTGAGCCAGTTATGTTAGACACTTATCCTTGTTAGAGTTGAGTGCAACTACAATTACTATTTCAATTTTTAGCATGGCACCATTCGAGATGATGTATAGACATTCTACTGGACAATACTTGATAAACATAAGAGTTTTACGAACGGGTATTTGAATGATTGAGTTTACGATGTAGCATAATTGTGAGCTATTGATGATGTCGCCCAAGAGGATAATGTGTGAGCGCAATCGAGGTGTATTTCCCAATGAGGGGCAAGATGGTAATATTGCACCATCGGGAATTATTTGCTTGCTTATCGTGACAACAGTGAATTGTCGGTATTGTCTGCAGACCGTAATTTCAATAACATATTTGTTGGATTCGTTAAGCAAGTGGACAATTAGGCCATTTACGTTAGTTTATTTATTTATTGTTTGGGCTTCACCCAAAGATACTACACTTATTCTCGGAGTACATTATGCTACGAGTACGTAGCTGAAATCTTTCTATGTTCGGTTTTAATTTTAGTACAATTATTTTTAACCTTACGTTATTATATATACGTATTTTGACATGATGTTATTATACTTATATAAATTTTTCGATTTTATGTTTTTATAAAAAGTATTATATTATAGTATTGTATTGAAGGAGAAGGAAAGTATGAGTTTGGAGGCATGAAAGAGGAATCATTGCACTCCGATTTTGATGGAATGACATTCTCTTTTATGCAACCGCTCTAGCTTGATTTTTTCTTTATGTATTTTCTATCTATCTTTGAGTATTTTATGTTTACAACTTATTTCAACTTTCGGGGATGAAATTTTTTTAAGGTGGGTAGATTGTAACAACCCGTCCCTAATTTTATGATTTTATAAAATTTAAGACTGTGAATTGACGAAAATGCCCCTAGAGGCAAGGATTTTGACTTCCGTTGACCATTGTTTAGAGAGACTTATAACTTATTCTTTTAGCGTATCCTTGTAGTGCTCATCACTACGAACATGTAGGTGCAAGCGGAATCAAAATCGGAGATACGGTTAAAATTTTACGGAACTACGATAGTAAAGGGCATTTTAGTAATTTCACGTTTACAGGAGATAATTTGATTTTGTCCTTTAGCCTTGAGCTGTGTACCATGTGGGGCCCACACCCTATTCATCTACCTCTTTCTCATGTCCCCTATCTCTCAGGACAATCTCACTTTAGTTTTTTTTAAATATTCCCTCACCTCACTTCCACCACTTATTGGCTGCCAACCCATCCTTTTCCTCTAACCCTTTCAGCTCACATCTTAATCCCTCTTAGACTCCCTCTTTCTCTGCACACGTAGGGAGGTCGAGAAGGTTTGCCCAAAAACCAAACCTTGATGATGATGTTTCAATCGACCACGACCATATCCTTGTTCCTTTTAAACCTTTCTTCAAACTCTCAGTCTCTTTCTCATCCCTTCTACCTCCACTGGTATGGAGAAAGCAACAGTGCATAGTCACCTAACTAAGCCAACTCCGGCGTATTTTTCAAGATTCCGACCAAGGTAAGCCTTAGGATTCCTTAGGTTCTCCTTTTAATCATGATCTGATGTCTTTTACAATCTTGTAATTGATTTGGAGAAAGATTGATGCAGAAATACCTCGGGGGAGTTTTTCCCCAGATTTCTGGGAATCGAACCGTGGCCATCCGGCCATTTTTCCAGCCGCCTCAGGCCTCATTTGGACCTCAAACTGGTACATTTCAAACCCTTACTTCACTAGCTTTATTTTGACTTTTATTTCATGAAAAATGGTTGGGTTTTGAGCTCGGGAATTTGCTGCCCAGTTTCGACGACTGGACCCGTGAGAGGAACCGTGTGGACCCAACCGCAAAAAAATAAAAAAAAAAAAAAAACGCCAAACCTGGAACTAGCCCAAGCCCATAACTCGAATCCATGGCTAGATTGACCCAGATCCATTTTTGATTTGGAGGGAATATTATATTAACCTCCCAGTTAACTTTAACAAAATATTCTATCTGAGAATGGAATATTCCGTTAAAGTTAACTGTTGACCATTAGTTGACTTTTTCGAAAATTTCTCAGAAACCTTCCTGGGCTAATTTCGACGTCCTTAATTCGTTTTTCACATCCATTTATTGAAATTCCAAAGTTTTAACATAGTTGACCATCGAGGCATCTCGATTGACTTTTTACGGTTGACCGTTAACTGTTGATTTTTTTAAGAAAAAAAGCCCGGGACACTCCTTAGCATATTTCGATGTGTTGATTTCAAATCTGCCATCCGTTTCTCCAAATTCAAGTGGTTTAATTAAGTTTTACTAATGGGTCCCAATATTATGCTTAGGTGTAATTACTATTGGAGACTCCAACTTCTTAACTCGAACGGATGTGGCATCGCAAGTAACTGTGAGTGAGTCTTTTCTTTTATATAGTATATATATAATTGTTAGTTTCCATTTATACATTTTATAAAGAGTTTTCCACAATACACCTAAATTAGCGTGACGTTTATAAGATTTAGCACGTTGATAGAAATTATGACGTTATGCTACGTCCTACGGGATGCAAATGTATGCTTATTATTATTGATTCCATAATTATATTTATGGCTATGAATGATATTATGTTGACTAGAATTATTGAATCATTGTGGCATGACTATATTTACGTTATATGCTTATCGTTGCTGCACCGGTGTTAACACTCGTTTGGGCCAGGGTCAGTCTTTCATGTGTATGTGCACATCGCATCATACGCTCACTTTGGATCCATTGTAGGCGCCAGTCCTATCCTAGATTTTTATAGGCAATTAAGACTCGTATATATTGTGCATAACACCAGTCTTCATGTGATTGTAATATTAGAACGTATATCATTATTACACCCAGTCCTCTTCATGTCAGAATATCTCTGCATGAACTCGTGCGTCAGCATGTGTCGATGAACACTTGATATGATATGTTTACTTATGCAAGATTATGCGATTACGGATGTCATGTATTTACTTACGAAGTATTGTGCCGTATTGAATTCTTGAAATATTGCAGGTTACGGTAAGTATTTTCTTACTATATGTAGTATGTATATTTTGGAAACTATACTTGTTTTACGGCAATGGGTTATAAAGTTTTCAAAAAGGTTTTTATAAAACTTTATTTTTAGGCCCACTCACCTTTGTTTTTCGCCCCTCCAGGTTTTAGCATCCGAGCTTTGGTATCGATAAGGATTCTTGGCAAATCTTGGTATAAGTGGTTACATTCGATGATATAATTCTTATCCTACTTTACTGTACTTTACTTATGAGTGTGAAATAGGTTCATTCCCGCTCACCAGCGCACTCTTATATTTAGGCACTTTCAGGTTTAAATTTATTCACATTTTTCATATCACTACACTTATGGCTTTGTCACCCTTCGGGTATCGGCCAACACAGCTTGATTCAGAATCCAGCTGGACATTCCGGGTCAAGGTGTGTCATACCCCATTGAAAAAGATTGAGATATCTCATTGTGACGGAAGAAATTGATCAACACAATATTATAAGAACTAAGATATTGTAGCAATGATCATTCAACAAAAAATTTGTGACCAATGGTCTCTAACTTATCAAAACGTACAATTATGGTCCTTTTTGTCAACTCCGTTAGAACTTCAGTTAAAATGAGTCACGTGCCACACATGTGAGACTAAATCAAGATGCAAATATGGAAAACCAAATGAGAAAAATTGTAGCAATGGTCCTTCAATTTTAATACAATTGGAGAAATGGTCACTCAACTTTAACCCAATTGGAGAAATGGTCCCTCAACTTTAACCTAATTGTTGCAATAGTCATTCCAACGTGACTCATTTTGACGGAGTTGAATAAAAGGACCATAGTTGCACAATTTGATAAGTTAAGGGATCAATGATCATAGATTTTTAGTTGAGGGATCAATGACCATTGCTACAATTTTGTTTATAACAAATATTGAAATGGCTTTTTAGCCAAAATGGTCTCTGAGATTTGCATAACTCCTCACTTTGGTCCTTGGGATTTGAAATCGGTAGAATTGGTCCCTGAGTTTATTAACCATCAATCATATTGGTCATTCTCTGAAATATCTCTATTGAATAAGGATAAAATGACAAAACTACCCTCAAATTTTGTCAAATCATTTGTCATATTGTTTATTAAATTGAGGGTATTTTTTGTCATTTTGAACCTTATTTAACATAATTTTTCATCAAATGACCAAAATGATTGATGGTGGATAATCTCAGGGATCACTTCTATTGATTTCAAATCTCGAGGACCAAAATGAGAAGTTATGCAATTCTTAGGGACCATTTTGGCTAAAAAAAACCTATTGAAATTTATGAATCAAATAGGTAATTTGGATTTGACAATCCCGTTCACCTGGAACGCAGGGTCCAGGGAAATCTTGGTCAACAGCCTTGGATTAAAATCCAAGGGTGAATAAATAAAAGCGTTTTTGTTTTAATATTTTTTTTACTTACAATAGTTATACTCTCTTTCCGAACTCTCTTTCCGAACTCTTCCTCAACGCATCTCTCTCCACGTCTCTCTCAGTGCATCGCTAGATTCGAGGTGTTGATGACCATTGCCGCCACGCCACTTTCAACAAACTCTGTTGTTAACCATCGCTAGATTTGGATAGCAGTAAACAAATAAATCTTGGATGCGACGTTTGTGTTCTCTGTCAACCACCATTGCTTGCAGTGCCCTTCATTCGTCATTCTTCGTTGGTTGTCGTTCATCGATTTCCGACAGAGCAAAGGTGTGAGGAAAGAGAGAAAAAATGAAGATAATATTAAATGACTTATTTTTCTGCAGCGTTGGATTAGATTCAACGATGGTTGACCAAGCTTTTCCTGATAGTTTGATGTAGTTGTAGCAGTAGAGTCACATGTCAAAATTTGAATGAAAAAAGTAAATAGAAACAGGTAAGTGGGAAATGAAGAAAGCATTCCTCTTATCATAAATAAAAGATTATATTGTAACAATAATTTCTCAACTATAATTAAATTAGAGTAATAGTCTCTCAACTAAAAATTCATTACTATTGGTCTCTCAATTCATCAAAATGTATAGCTATGGTCATTTTGGTCAACTTATTTAGAATTTTGTCAAAATAAGTTATGTTAGAAGACCATTGGTACAATTAGGATTTCTCAACTCATCAAAACGTGTAGCTATGATTGTTTTTGTCAACTTCGTCAGAATTTTGTCAAAATGAGTTATGTTTGAAAGACCATTGCTTACAATTGAGTTAAAATTGAAGGACCATTGCTCCAATTAAGTTAAAGTTGACAGACCATTTCTCCAGTTGGATTAAAGTTGAGGGACCAATGGAAATGAATTTTTAGTTGAGAGATCATAGCTACATGTTTTGATGAGTTGAGAGACCAATGGTAATGGTTTTTTTAGTTGAGGGACTACTACTCTAATTGAGTTAAAGTGAAGAGACCATTACTGCAATTTACTCTAAATAAAAAGCCTAGCTAAAAACTTTGGCCATCTTTCCAAATTTCCAAGATGGATTGATAATAATTTAAAGTAATAAGAATCTATTGTAAACAGTGGGAATGTATGCCCACATGCCAACAGTAACTTTCTCACATAGTGTTGTTTTTGCTTTTTGTATAGCAACCATCCACTTCCTATAAACTAATCACGGACGTTGTTGGATTGGTCACGGGTGTAATTTCCATTCACTGTAAACCTACGGATGTGGCTTTATAAATAGAGCACTCCGCAGGTGATCAAGTTATAGCAACTGAAAAGAGAAAATCACTAAAAGTAATAATATTAGTTTCTCTCCTCTCCTCTCCTCTTTTATCTACAATCATTTGTGTTCTTTTATCTGCAATCATTTGTGTTATAGTTACAAAACAAAAACAAAGTGATATTTCACACACGCTTCGTTCATGTGATATTACAAAACAAAAACAAAGTTATTTCTCTAAATTTTGACTATTTATAACACATTATCAGCACGACTCTCTAACCCTAAACAGTTCTCATTTCCATTAGCCAAAAAATGCTTCCACCAAGGATTTTACTGTTCTTCTTCCTTTGCCTCACCTACCTGGTGTACCCTCGCTAAGAACTGCTAGCACCATGCCTGTTTCTAGTTGTCAATATAACAATTACTTATATATTTGATTTCTTGTTTAGTGTAGTTCCTGATTACTAACTGAAAGTTTATTTATCTTTGCTATGATCAAAGATGGTGCGGTATCATTACCCATCTTGGACTGCAGATTTAATTTTGGGTAAATTACACAAAACTACCTCAATTATGGGTCGAACGACACTATCATACCTTATCTTTTTAAAATGACAATGTCATATCTCATCTTACGAATTTGTGACAATGTCATACCTTCCGTTAGTTTGTCTGTCAATTACTCCGTTAAATAGTGATGTGGCTCAAAAAAATTAATTAAATATTAAAAACTAAAATTATAAAATCATTTAACAATTTTTTTTACATGGGGACCCAGCCCTTATCCCCCTCACCTTTCTTCTCTCCTTTCATCTTCCCCCACCCCTAACCCAGATCCCACCCGCTCCCGTCTTCTCCTAACCCACCCCCCAAACTCATCACCCTCATCCTTCTTCCCCACATGTCTCCCCCGAACTCATCACCATCACCCACCTTCCCCATTTCAGTCCCCACCCTAATTTCCCCACTTCGTTTTCCCTCGCCATGCTCAAAACCACCATCCCTCCCCTCTCTTTCCTTTTCCTCCTGTATTCTCTCTCCCTTTCTCCTTTTCAAGCTGCAACAGCAGCCTCGTCGGCTTCGCCATCATCCGTAAGCTCCAAGCCTTAGACTTTGCGAACCTCGTCTTCTGCACCCACGCCGAGCACCTTTTGTCTTCGAGAACCTGATAGATTCGATCGTCGATATGTGCCTCGGTGAGCTCGCCCTTCAGCAGATTTGCTGGCACAGCTATGGGTGCGAAGGGCGAGCTCGCCGAGGCACATGTCAATGATCGAATCGATCAGGTTCTCGGAGACAAAAGGCTCTCGGCGTGGGTGTGGAAGATGAGGTTTGCAAAGTCTAAGGCTTGGAGCTTACGGATGATGGCGGAGCATACGAGGCTGCTGTTGCAGCGTGAAAAGGAGAAAGGGAGAGAGAATACAGGAGAAAAGCGAAAGAGAGGGGAGGGATAGTGGTTCTGAGCACGACGAGGGAAAGCGAAGTGGGAAAATTAAGGTGGGGACTGAAATGGGGAAGGTGGGTGATGGTGATGAGTTCGGGGGAGGTAGGTGGGGAAGAAGGTTAAGGGTGATGAGTTTGGGGGGTGGGTTAGGGGAAGTTGGGGGCGGGTGGGATCTGGGTTTGGGGTGGGGGAAGATGAAAGGAGAGAAGAAAGGTGAGGGGGATAAGGGGTGGATCCCCATATAAAAAAATTGTTAAATGATTTTATAATTTTAGTTTTTAATGTTTAATTCATTTTTTTAAGCCACGTCACTATTTAACGGAATAATTGACTGACAAACTGACGGAAGGTATGTCATTGTCACAAATTCGTAAGATGAGGTATGACATTGTCATTTTAAAAAGATGAGATATGATAGTGTTGTTCAACTCATAGTTAAGGTAGTTTTGTGTAATTTACCATTTAATTTTACTACAATTTTAGCTAGGTGCGGTATGATCGCCCACCCTGCTCTGCATATTTAAATTTTCCTGCTGCTTGAGTGGTGCAGAATTGCCCATCTTATGCTATATTGTTTCAATGAGAGTGGTGCAGCACAATCACCCTCCTCATTAATCATGTAAATCTCGAGCCTAAAATTTCAAGTGCTTGTCATTTTGGCCTGAAGATCAAAATGAAAAATTTGTAAGAACCAGAAGTTTTAACACTACATTCCTTCAGAATACATATTGTTGCAAGTTCTTACACATCTCATTTTGCTTTCAGAAAATAAAATGGCGAACTTGGCAAAACTTGATTTTGTTGCCCTCGACATTACTGGGAAGAACTACCATACCTGGTTAGTGGATGCCAAGATCCATCTGGAGGTAGGGAATCTTAGAGAAACCATTAAGGAGGAGAATAATGCATCATCTTAAGATCGGGCGAAGGCCATTATCTTTATCCATCGCCACCTTGATGAAGGACTAAAGAGCGAGTAGCTAACTGTTGAGGATCCATTAGCCCTCTGGAAAACACTGAGAAATAGATACAATCATCAGAAACAGTGATTCTTTCAAGGGCTCGTTATGAGTGGACTCACCTAAGGATCCAGGATTTCATAACAGTGGCTAAGTACAATTCTGCAATGTTCAGAATCAGCTCCCATATGAAGCTTTGTGGGGAAACCATCACTGAGAAAGGTATGCTGGAAAAGACTTTCAACACCTTTTATGCCTCCAACGTACTCCTGCAACAACAGTATAGAGAACGAGGCTTTATTGAGTACAAACAACTGATATCTGTATTCCTGATGACTGAACAAAACAATGAGCTCTTAATGAAGAATCATCAGTCCCGACCTACTGGATCAACACCATTCCCAGAAGTGAATGCTGCTTCCCTTGAAGTGAACACCACATCATTTCGTGGCAATAATTATAAACGAGGACGTGGCCATAAGCGAGGCCAGTGGAACGGGAAAGGCAAGAACTATGGTGTCTAGTTTCACAACTCGGTTCCAAAGCATAATTCAAGCCCGAGCTTCAAGAATGCAAATCGCTAGAAAGGCAAAGCTCAAATGAATAACACTCGTAGAAATCCTGAAAGAGTTTGTTATAGGTGTGGTGGCAATGGGTACTGGGCGCGTACATGTCGTACCCCAAAACATCTGGTGAATCTGTATCAAGCCTCGCTCAAGGAGAAAGGTGTCAAAACCAATTTTATCGACCATGCTAAACCGATGAACAAACCTGATCCAGTATTCGATTTATCAAGGCAATTGAACACAACCCACCTAGATGTTTCAGACTTCATTGTGGAAAGAGGGAATGAAGGCCTCGTTTGGCAACTCGGACTGTACTGACTATTTCTGTCGGATAGGATAAATAGCCACCGGATAGTACTGACTAAATTAGTCGGGCGTTTGGTGCAGTATCGGATTAATGACCGTATTATTTATACTGTGTTTGGTACTGAACCGGATAGGACAAAAGAAAAAAAAAATTTAACAAATCTTTCTTTATTTGTTGAACTTTTCTCATATTTATTCCTATTGAAAACCACATAAATTTTCAAATAACAAAGAAAAATAGTAAATTTCATACATCAAATTCAAAATATTTTCTAATAACATAAAAAAAGGTTCACAAAAAACAACTACAATCGTTACGATATATAATCCAACCACATATCCAAGTTCATAAAATATACAATTGGGGTTACTTTGTCCAAGTAACATGAGTACAAAGGCTTTTTTCATTGCACCATCCAAAGACGAGAATGTCCTCTCATTCTGTGGCTTTTCAAAAAGGATATTTAGTGCCTTGATTTGATCCTCAATAGACAAATCCATCTTTGACAATTCTGAAACAATCTCAGGTTTTGGATCCACTCCTTTTTTCATTGCACCATCCAAAGAAGAAATGAAGCATGCCACAATCTTTCTTTGATCCATGTCTAGTGATAATATAAAATAACATTATTAGATAGTGGCAAAAAATTAAGTAAATGGAGCATGAATGAATAATAACACTAAAAACGGAAGGAAGCATGTTAACACACACACACACGCACAATCTGCACACACACACGCTGCACACACATACACACACACGCTGCACACACATAATCTGCACACACACACACACACAATCTGCGCACACACACAATCTGCGCGCACACACAATCTGCACACACACACACACACGCTGCACACACATACACACACACACGCTGCACACACATAATCTGCACACACACACACACACAATCTGCACACACACACACACACACAATCTGCACAATCTGCACACACACACACACACACACACAATCTGCACACACACAATTTGCGCGCGCGCGCGCACGCACACACACACACAATCTGCACACACACGTTGCACACACATGCACACACACAATCTGCGCACATTGCAAGCGCGCGCGCACACACACACACGCTGCCCTTGGTTTTCTCTTGCATTGCAAGCACACACACGCTGCACACACACACACACAATCTGTGCACATTGCAACCACAGACACACACACACACACACACACACACAGCCCTTGGTTTTCTCTTGCATTGCAAGCGAGCACACACACACACACACAATCTGCGCACATTGCAAGCACAGACACAAACGCACGCTGCCCTTGGTTTTCTCTGGCATTGCAAGCCCGCACACACACACACACGCACACATGATAGGAGCATATTTATGCGCCTTAGTTAGCTAGTTCTTATGCATTTTTGTTATGTTTTCTTTGTTAAAGTAGTCTTTTAAGCTACTTTCATGTGTTTTCAGGTTTAAAGGACATATTACATGAAATGATGCAATTTGGAGCTTTTGGAGCAAAAACTGAGCTGGAATGTGGTGTATGCAAATGGAGCACGAGGAATGAACGAGGTTGAAGGTCAAAGGAGCTTAAGAAATGAAGAAATGAAAGTGAAGAGCAAGGAAGTCGGAATTGGTAACCAAAGTTTCTAAAGTTGGAAGTTTCTATTCTTGGAGGTTTCCATTGTCGTGAGTTTCTATTCTTGGCTTTGGGCTTTTAGATGACCTAAACCCTAACCTTAGCCCATTTTAGAGCCATTGCCGTGGGCTTTAGCCCAAGTCCTTTCCCTTGCCATGCAAGGGGGGGCATTTTAGGCCCAAATCCATGCATTAAGCCCTTCACCCTAATTGGCCCAAATCCATGCATTAAGCCCTTCACCCTAATTCTTCCTCCTAATTAGTGCATCCCACCATTCCATTCCATAATTTCCATTAGTGCATCCCACCATTCCATTCACACTTAAATGCCCATTATCCCATTTTTTTAGCTTTTAATTCCACACCATCCCATTATCCTTTACATCCACTAAACCATGCATCCACATTCACCTAAATAAACCCTAAATTACATCCACTAAACCATCCATCCACCATAATTCCCACCATCCACACCTTTTCCCATCCACCAAATACCTTAAACAAACATCCATTAACACCCATTCTCCTCCTATAAATACCCATTCATTCCATTCACCAAATCATCTCATTTTTCCATTGTAATACACAAACACTTCCCCTTCTCCATTTCCTCCATTTCCACTTCATTCCACACTTCCATCCCCCCAACCAACCTATCCTTAAACCTTGTGCTACAACAACGAGGAAGAGAAGAGTGCCTAAACGTTCATACAATTCAATTTTTGAGTTGTTGGGATGTTTAGGTGTTTCTTTGATTTCAAAGTTTCATTTTAATTCTCTTTGTTTTGTACGTATGAGAAATGGAAGAAAAGAGTGCTTAAACGTTCATACAATTCAAGTTTTGAGTTGTTGGGATGTTTAGGTGTTTCTTTGATTTCAAAGTTATGAGGAACTAAACCCCCTTTAGCTAGGGGGTGATTCGAAACTATGTTTATATTTGCAATATGAATTGATTAACTTTCGTGGGAATTTCATAAGTTTTGGATTCAATTTGTTTAACCGTTTGATTGATAACTTATTTATGAATGTTTATTAAGAATGCGCGCTTAATTTTCATGCATAAATATGACGCTAGAATATAAGTGAATTTCACCTAATCGTTATGAACTTATATTCACAAGTAGTGGAGGTTGCTTATAAACAATCGCGTTAAATGAATTCTTGGCACGAGTTTCATGCTCATCATAGTAACAAATGCCTCGTCAACACTTATAGTTTTCATAATGCTTAATGATCTTTGATTGTATCTTTATTGTGCTGTTCACGTAAAGGACTTTTGGAGAATGTTGTGAATTGCGTTGCGCAAACCCATCCAATTCATTAACTTAAGGAAAACTTGACGGTTAATTTAAGCGGACTTAATTAGTCCGGAGTGTTGAGTTTCATAATTTATCGAAAGACCAACTGAGAATCAATCTTGTATGCAAGTATAACATGTGTGGAGAAGAACCCCTTAGCTAGTTTCCCATCCATTAAATTTCATCACATTCATATTTACATTCTGCTTTAATTTACAATCTGTGCATTTAGTTTATTTTCGTCAAAATCTCAATCCCCCTTTACTTTAGTGTCCAATTTAGTTAGAAAGTGTCTTAGTTTGGGAGAAGAACCCCTTAGCTAGTTTCCCATCCATTAAATTTCATCACATTCATATTTACATTCTGCTTTAATTTACAATCTGTGCATTTAGTTTAATTTCGTCCAAAACTCAATCCCCCTTTACTTTATTGTTCAATTTAGTTAGAAATCAATTTAGTTTGTGTTTTTAAAGCATTTTGAGTCTTTGGTTTGTCTTAGTGTTTTAAAGTTTAGTTTTGCATTCTTTGAGTCTAGTATAGTGTTTTATATTGTGTTTTTACGTTTTTGAGTCAAATCCAAGTGATTAACAATCCCTCCTAATCCCCGGTCCAGAACGATCCCTCACTTATCCATTCTACTACAATTGTCAAACGAGGGTTTAATTTGAGTGTCAAGTAATTCTCACATCAAATTTTGGCGCCGTTGCCGGGGATTAGCAACTTTGCTAATCCCTTGGATTGTTTTATTTTCGTTTGTTTTTATTTTTCTAGATTCTTAAATTTGTTTTGTTTCTTGTTTTAGGTACTAGTTCATGACTCGGAGTTCTCATCCGATTCGTGAACATATCCTGGAGTGATTGGGTTCATCGTCCGGCTGTACGACGTTAAAGCAAGCGCTACTTGGGAGGCAACCCAATACAGTGAATAAAGCTTGTTTATTGATTTCCGAGTGATGAAAAAAAAAAAAAAAAAAAAAAAAAAAAAAAAAAAAAAAAAAAAAAAACATGGCAGAAAGATGGAGCCTTTACAAAGGTTGTGTACGTGAGGCCCCACTACGTGGCAACACTCTCGGAGCAGGAGGCATCGGAACAGGAGGTCTCGGAGCAGAAGGCATTGGAGCAAGAGGCATCGGAGCGGAAGGCATAGGAGCGGGAGGTACCAAAGATAGATCATTCAAGGCCTCAAACCTTGGTGGAACGCTGGATGACCCAGGAAAGAGGTGCCTCTGGAAGAAAGCTGCAAACCGTTGACGGTCATCAAGCTCATCAAGCTTCCTCTTCATGCCTGACGAATAATTGTTGGCAAGCACGTGCAAACTTCGGTTCTCGTACTTAAGCTGTTTGATCTCTTGCTTAAGACTCTCTACCTCCGCCATCAAGGATTCAACCTGACGGGAGCGAGCAAGAAGGCGTTGGCCCATGTTGGACACAGAGCCAGCGCACTGAACGCTAAGAGCCAAGGACTCTTGAACGGCCAACTCATCGGACCGTCCAGAAAGCAGCTGACTGTCTTTGGGAGTGAGGAGGTTCCGAGCCACTATCGTAGCCGTTGTGGGATCCGTCATCACAAAGTCCTCATCTGTAAGAGGGCCATGGGAAGATAAGAAAGACGGGCACCATACCTTACCCTGACGAGACGCGACCGGATCACTGCTTAGACTCAAATCTAAGCAAAGGTTCGATGGGTTGGATGAGCTAGCCATTGTTCACAAAGTTAAAAGAGAAGGGGTGGACGGAGTAGATTTTCAAAAGAGCCGGAGACGAGTTTCAAGAATGGAAAATCTTCAGAGTGTGTAAGTTGGCGGTGATCGATAGCTCTATAAAAATGCCAAGGCAACGCGTCCACCAATTCAAAAAGCCTCGGCTTTTCAGAAATCGCGTTCAACACGTGGAGGCCATCATCGCAACTACACGTCTTTAGCCGACAAGCGCAAAGTTCGGCGACGCTTTATCTGCTTTGCAGAAAACGCGTGCCACTTGTCAAAAGATCTCAGACAGAGCCGCATCCGCGCTACTACGTGTCGTTCAGAAAGCGAAGGGCATCGTTCAGAAATCGAAGGGGCGACTGCTCAGAAATCGAAGAGGCAAATTCAAAGATCAAAGAGTCGTCACTATTTCAAAAAGCCGGATTTGCGGGATCAAAACGTTTGTCGACAACGGTAAAAGAACAGTACCACCACTTGCTATTGAATTCCCTATATATGTCGACCTTCATTTTTTGGCAAAGCAGAACTGAAGAAAATGCCCAACTCTTTCTCACCTTTGAGGGCGCACTCCCAGCAAAGCCTTTCAAAATACTCAATTCTTTCTTCTTCCCCAAAGATGATACCAGATGCCTGGAGCACATTGCAACCACAGACACACACACACACACACACACACACAGCCCTTGGTTTTCTCTTGCATTGCAAGCGAGCACACACACACACACACACAATCTGCGCACATTGCAAGCACAGACACAAACGCACGCTGCCCTTGGTTTTCTCTGGCATTGCAAGCCCGCACACACACACACACGCACACACGCCCACACACACCCACACCCTGCACACACATCCTGCGCACACACACACACGCTGCACAAACACACACGCTACACACACTATCTGGGCACATCGCTGGACACACACACGCGCTGCACAAACACACACGCTGCACACACTATCTGCGCACATTGCAAGCACAGACAGACAGACACACAGACACACACCCTGCACACACACACTATCTGCGCACATTGCAAGCACACACACACACACACACACACACACACACACACACAGAGTTAAAATTGTAAGTTCAACACCAACAACAAACCCTAAATTCGACTCCAATAGAAAACCCTAAAATTAAAAAATTCTAATTAAAACACAAAATTACATAATCAATTGCATAATTAGAGAGAAAATGATAACTAGATTCAATCAATTGAAAGAAAATTGCAAGAAAAATAGGAGGAGGGGGAAGAATAGAGGGAGGGGCGGAATCCTAGAAGAAGAAATCTGAAAAGTACTGTGATTCAAATGAAGAAGAAGAAGTTGAGAAGACGAACCTGGGATGAGAGGAAGAAAGAGTGCCTGGAGAGGAAGAAAGAGCACCTGGAGAGCACTGGAGAGCGCCTGTAGAGGAAGAGATGGTGAGGAAGACTGCTCTTTCCAACCGAAGCCCGACTAATTTGTACCGTGCATTTGCACGGTATTACTAAGCAGGTAAGCATCGGATAAAAAAGGTGGCCCCATATTATTTAATCCAGTGCTTATTTAATTCAAACGGTCACCAAACACGGTACACCGTATTATTAGTCCTATCCGGTGCCTTATACGGTGTACCAAACAGGGCCGAAGTGTATCGGTCTGATTGAATCACTTCTGTTTGATGTACTCTTATCTGAATTTGTAGTTTAAAGCTTTCATTTCAATTCAATAAAAGTGACATTTCAATTTCCTTTATTATGAATAAATTGTTCTGTTAACTAAGATTTCCTTACTCAGAGAGTATGGATAAAAATTATGGTTATTCTCAAAACAAGAGCAATAGTGGAGATATTTGTCTTGCAGATAGTGTAACCACGCATACAATACTTCGAGATAGAAAATATTTCTCAAGCTTGATGCTTACAAAAGTAAAGGTAACAACAATATCAGGCCAATCAGATGTAATTGAAGGCTCATGAAAAGCCCAGATCATGTTACCAAATGGAACAATATTGTCCATACAAAATGCAT
Source organism: Pyrus x bretschneideri (assembly GCF_019419815.1). NCBI lineage: Eukaryota > Viridiplantae > Streptophyta > Magnoliopsida > Rosales > Rosaceae > Pyrus > Pyrus x bretschneideri. The sequence goes on from NW_025999546.1 coordinate 6,187,595, forward strand.
TGTACGCTACTCGATCTAAAGACATACGTTTAAATGGATAACACATTAAAACAAAAAGTGCAGAAAATGTGGAATATCTATGCATTACCTCCAATGATACCTAGAACCGTATTTTGGAGAAGTTGAGTGTTTATCGATTGGATTGTATTATAAATACATAAATATAATTGAAGCACATACTTTCATGAACCAGAAGTTCATTAATTCAAAAGTTTATATGCTTTGGCATGATCGTCTGGGTCATCCAGGATCTACCATGATGCGTATGATCATTACCAACTTTAATGGACATCCGTTATTGAGTACACACATTACTATCTCAAATGATAACTCTTGTAAGGCTTGTTCTTAAGGAAAGTTGGTAATTAGACCATCACAACTAAAGATTGATGCTAAATCCCCATCATTTTTGCAAAGAATTCAAGGGGATATTTGTGGGCCTATTCAACCACCTTGGGCACCATTTCGATATTTTATGGTTTTGGTTGATGCATCTACCCGATGGTCACATGTTTGCTTCTTGTCTACTCGAAATGTAGCTTTTGCGAGACTTCTTGCTCTGATAATTAAGTTGCGAGCACAGTTCCCAGATTATCTTATTAAGTCAATCCGACTTGATAACGCTGGTGAATTTACGTCTCAGACCTTTGATGATTATTGCTTGACATTAGGCATTGATGTTGAACACCCTGTTCCTTATGTCCATACTCAAAATGGTTTAGCATAAGCCTTTATCAAGCGGCTTCAATTAATAGCTCGTACTCTACTCATGAAAACAAAATTGTCAGTCTCTACGTGGGGACATACTATCTTACATGCTGCATCATTGGTTCGATTAAGACCCATAGCCAACCACCAATACTCATCAATACAACTCATATTTGGGTATCAGCCAAATATTTCACATTTATGAGTTTTTGATTGTGCTGTTTATGTGCCTACTGCACGGCCACAACGCACTAAAATGGGACCTCAGCGCAGACTAGGAATTTATGTGGGCTTTGATTCACCATTTATCATTAGATATTTGGAACCCTTGATAGGTGATATGTTTACAGCTCGTTTTACAGATTGTCACTTTGATGAGACAATATTCTCGTTGCTAGGGGAGAAAAAACTGTTCCAGAAGAACGGCAAGAGCTAACATGGATTGTACCTACATTATCTCATTTTGATCCACAAAGCACTCAATGTGAAAATGAAGTGAAAATGATCGTTCATCTTCAAAATATTGCTAATCAAATGTCAGATGCATTTAATGATGCTACAAAAGTGACAAAATCACATATACCAACTGCAAATGCACCTGCAAGAATTGATGTCCCTGCTAGACAAAATAAAGTGGTAGTGAATGATTCATCCAGTGCACGCCTAAAGCGTGGTAGACCCCCAGGTTCAAAAGATTCAGCTCCTCAAAAAAGAAAGATGAGGGCACAACTGAATCCAAATGAAATCATTCAAGAAAAGAAAATGAATGACAAATCCACAATCTGAACTTTCAGAAAAGAAAATGCCCTTCATGAGATACATGTCCCTGAAGAGACAGAAGTACATGAAAGCAAAGAAATCTTCATAAATTATGCATGTACTAACAACTTGTGAGATCGAAATGAAATAATCATCAACGATATGTTCGCATTCACAGTAGCCACTGAAATCATATTAAGTGATGATATTGAGCCCCACTCTATTGATGAATGCAAACAGAGACAAGATTGACCTAAGTGGAAAGATGTAATCCAGGCAAAATTAAATTCCTTAGAAAAGAGAAGTGTTTTTGGACCGATAGTCCAAACCCCGCCTGGTGTAAACCCTGTGGGTTATAAATGGGTATTCACAAGAAAACGCAATGAGAAAAACAAGTTTGCAAGATATAAAGCACGCTCATTGCACAAGGTTTTTCACAAAGACCTGAAATTGATTATAAAGAGACATACTCTCCTGTAATGGACGCAATTACATTCTGTTACTTGATAAGTTTGGTGGTTTTAGAAAAACTTGACATGCGACTTATGGATGTCATCACTGCGTATCTATATGGAGAATTAGATACTGACATATATATGAAAGTCCCAGAACGACTTAAGTTGCCTGAAACAACAAACAAACCACAAGGTATGCTCTCAATCAAATTAAGGTAATCATTATATGAGCTGAAGCAATCTGGACGAATATGGTATAATCGTCTCAATGAGTATTTGATCAAAGAAGGATATAGTAACAATGTCATCTGCCCTTGTGTGTTCATTAAGAAATCAAATTCTTGATTTGCTATAGTGGCAGTATATGTCGATGATATGAACATAGTTGGAACCCCTGAAGAGCTCAATAAAACTACAAAATATTTTAAAAGTGAATTTGAAATGAAAGACATTGGGAAAACAAAATATTGTCTCGGCCTGCAGATCTAGCATTGTGCTAATGGAATTTTGGTCCATCAATCACTTACATTGAAAAAATCCTGAAGCGATTTGACACGGACAAAGCTTATCCACTCAGCATGCCAATGGTCGTTCGTTCTTTGGACATTAAGACATTAAGAAGATTCATTTTGTCCGAATGAAGATGATGAAATGGTCCTTGGTCTAGAAGTACTATATTTGAGTGCAATAGGTGCTTTATTGTATTTAGCACAATGTACTAGACCAGATATAACTTTTATAGTCAACTTGTTAGCAAGGTATAACTCTGCTCCAACAATTTATCATTGGAAAGGAGTCAAAGATGTTTTACGACACCTTTGTGGGACAACAGACATGGGCCTCTTCTACTCAGAGAAATCCACAAATGACCAGATTCTTGTTGGATATGTAGATGCTGGTTTTCTCTTTGATCCGCACAAAGCCTACTCACAAACTGGATATGTGTTCACTAATGAAGATACAACAATTTCATGATGCTCAACAAAGCAAACATTAGTTGCTACATCTTCCAATCACTCATAAATACTTGCTTTACATGAAGCAAGTCGTGAATGTTCTTGGTTAAGATCAATGATCCATCATATCTGGAATTTATATGGTCTCCTTTAAAGACAGACACTCCAACTGTCATCCATGAAGATAATGCAGCCTGTGTTGCCCAAATGAAGGAAGGATTCATCAAGGGCGATAAGACTAAACACATATCTCCAAAAATTTTCAATGCACGAGCTTCAGAAGGCTAAAGTTATTGAAGTCAAACAAATTTGTTCCAATGAAAATATGTCAAACCTGTTCACCAAATCTCTACCGAAGTGCACATTCCATAAGCTAGTGCAGGGTATCGGATTACGTCGGCTTACCAATGAGCTAAATTTGAAGAATGCGAAATCAAGGGGAGATACAATTCAGGAGGAGCTTCCATAATACATGTCTGTTGTACTCTTTTTCCTTCGACTAAGATTTTTTCCACTAGGTTTTTCCTATTAAGGTTTAAATGAGGCAACATAAGCATGCTTAACACTATATCAACAATACAGGTAAACTTGTACTCTTTTTCCTTCACTATGGTTTTTTCCCACTGAGTTTTTCCAAACAAGGTTTTAACGAGGCAACTAATGTTGATTTGTGAGCATCCAAGGAGGAGTGTTGTAAACAGTGGAAATGTATGCCCACATGCCAACATTAACTTTCTCACATGCCTAATAGTGTTGTTTATGTTTCATTCACTGTAAACCTACGAATGTGGCTTTATAAATAAAGCACTTTGCAGGTGATTAAGGTATAGCAACTGAAAATGAGAAAATCACTGAAAGCAATAATATCAGTTTCCCTCCTCTCCTCTTTTATCTGCAATCATTTGTGTTATAGTTACAAAACAAAAACAGTGTGATATTTCGCACTCGCTTCGTTTCTGTCCTTAGCAAAGGTTATTTCTCTAAGTTTTGTCTATTTATAACATAATCATAATTTTTTTTCTTCACAAATGTCAATTTCACCCCAACTCCAGGAATAAAGCACGCAATCCAAATGCCAACCAGAAGTGCTCGGATACAACCACGACAGCCCAAAACCGCCCACAATGTACAACGTTGTCGAACACCCATATTCATTTCATACCTGGTAAATAGTCATCATAGGAGTTGCCAGTCATCTTCTTGTGCACTTCCATCTGCATCGCTCATGGGCAGAACAGAAAATGGATCATCGTTTTCTACTGCACCACTATCACCCAACGCATCACTGTGGTTAACCGGCCTGGGAAAACTATGTGTCTGAGTCACAGTAAACAGTGGAGCACCATTTGATTCATCTGCCAGCTTGGAGGCTCGAAAACAAAAATCATTAAAATCATCTGCCAGCAATGAAACAATACTAAGTACATCAACTTCACTACAAGTACATAAACCAAGGTTTGCAAAAATATGAATTCAGAGCAAACCTCTGTCACGACAATAAAATCCAATCGCCAAGGATGGATCAATCAAATCAAGGGGAATGTGCCGTATAACACTGCAAATTACCAGTAGTTAGTATTAAACACACAATTCAATGAAGACAATTAGTCTGAAAGAATCTTACTTGCAGTGGTAAGATAAAGTATCAGCCTCCAAATCATCCCTTCTTATATTGATTACCTGGCACAACCAACGACAAAAAACCAGTCTGCCATGAACAATAGGACAGCTAATGTAATAATTCAAAACATTATCACAAGTATCCAACCTAAATAAGAACAAATAAGAACCCCTGTAACAAGAACATTCCAATGTAATTAATAATTATCACTCCATATGCTTCATGTGGAACCATATACCACAGCCCCTCCAAATCCCAGATAAATGTGAGGCCAACATGTGTTAGATGAAGTCATTGCAGGTAAATTTGAAATTTCATACACTGGATTATAGATGAACTGGATCTATGAGATGAGTGGAACATTTCCTACTAGTGATGCGCTGCATCACATCCAAGTGTAGTGAAAAGGGAGTGGTTATCTAAGGTGTTCCCGGAAGCACCACAGTGGCACCAATTGTGCTGAGTAGACAGAATTTAACAGACATCTTGCAGGTAAAGAGACTAGTCCAGGAAAGTAGAATATTTTTGGAGACCTGGAATACAGGGACTTTCATGGGTAAAAAGAGAATTCTAGATAGGCATGGTGTTAGGAGGCAAATCAAGCAAAAGCTTGTTTGCTAGACTCTATACCGGTGGAACAAACTCTAGAGAGACTGAGTTTATTGGACAGAAACTCCACTATACAAGAAGAGAAAAACAAAGGAACAATTTGGATAGTAGAGTTGTTTCTTACTAGGAATATCTTGAAGGGAAAATCCAATAATACTAGAAGATAAAAACTCATAGAAGACAGAAATGGCATCTGGATTAAGAGACCGGTAATATGAGGCATGAAATGGCTTATAAATCCAGTGGATAAATAACAGCTACAAGATCAACTCATAGAAATTTGACTATTACAGCTTTCCAATCAGAAAAGTCCCCAAAAAAGAACACATCATGTAGACAGCCATTACTGATGCCTGTGGTAGCCCAAAATTTGACAGTCTCACAAAGCTTTCACACCTGGAACTTAAAGACCTGCACCAGAATTTGAACAAAATCCTAAACTATACAAGTCTGCTTTAGGAATATAATATTGACATTGAAATTAACTTGTTTCATGCCAATTTAAGACTCGCATTCAAATTTGAACACCACCAATCTCTTCAGTCGCTAAAACAACCTATATACATGATAGAGACTCGAGACTTACATTGAATTTGGGCAAAACCCCAAATTGGAGAAGTGTGATCAGTCACTAAAACATCCTAATTTTATAAATTTTTATTTTGGGAACGTAATGAAGAATTGAAATTAACTTGATTCACGCTGATTTTTATACTATTTTCAATTTTCTAAGATGTGGACAGAATGCATGCAGAGTTTCAAAGCTTGAATTATTCTGCAATTCATCTTGGTTCCTATTTAATCTGCATCCCACATAAACCAATCTCTACTGCAAATTCCCTAGGTTCTTGTCTAGACACTGACAAACGAGAATCCACGTTTGCATTTTGCCCATTCACATCTTCCCTAACCGAAGCAACAATACGTTTAAGCTGTTTCCCAATCAACTCATTGAGCGGCTTCTTATTGCCCACACAACCTTTAGACAAACCCTCAACCGTAGATGAATGTCTTGCTTTGATATTACTGTACTTGAAGAAATAAAAGAAATTTGAAAGAACAGAGGATGAATAAGCTCTATTTACCAATCTGACGTAAGACAATGTATTGCCATGTTGATGCTGGCCTTCAGATAGTAAAAAGTTTAGGAAACAGAATTACACTGAGAAACAGAGAACAATAAGGAAGATAGAGACGAGAAAGTAGTTGAGATATTAAAGCACCAAATATATTGACTAATATCACACTTCATTTCACTCTTTAGCCTATTTTACTATAAGAACTTCACTTGCTCAATCTTTGTATTGCCCGACTCTTACACAACCACGGGAATTTTTCTTTTGACAGAAACTGCCTTATTGTTCAATTTGGGAAAACAGACTTGTGTTTGGACTTGGGCTTTGTTAACCAAGGTGTTGCTACTGCATCAGATATTATGCCAGAAATAGAGAACATGACCTTCAACCACGCACACTAAGGTGGTTTGCTCGATTTAGACATGTACAACAACATAAAAATGCTTGGTATACGAGTGACTTTATTCAAATAGAGAATATTGGCAGAAGAGGAAGCCCAAAAGTATTGTGTGGGCGGACGGACATGAATTTGCAAACTTGAGTGAGGCATAGTCCTCGATTGAGTGGAATACAGCACAGGATTCATACAGTCCACACCTCATGAGGAGCTCTAGTCACCTACACAAATTAAATCAATAATACGGATTTTCCAAGCTGATGCAATTGGCATAGAGTTTAGCAGCATTACTCTCCACAGTTAGTTCTAGAAAATCCACAATCAAAGAAAAGGACAACCATGAGTGCATTTGCAATGGGATTATGGGAGACAACTGGATGTCACCCAAATTATGACTAGCCACTAGCCTAGATGTCACCCAAAGTATGACTAGACACTAACTAGACACTAGTCTATCTTATAACCTATATGTCCTTAGTATGAGATATATTCAAAATTCATCAAGGAGTATTTGTTTCACATAAGCCATACAACTTTGCCATTTGAAACACAATTTGCTCGTTGAACAATGCAGATTTTCAGATTATTAGCTTTTATTTTGGTTGAAAACATACAAAGATATCTGAATGAGAAGTATTTAAAAAGAAATTCCATACCGGCTGAACTTCATGGGGATCAAGGTAAAGTGCTTTTTCATCCTGCACACCAATAATGTAAGTTGATGCACCAGGTTTTCCACCCATGATGCCAAGACTTTGGGGAAAGGTAAATGTCGCCCGCAACGATGGAATGTACCTGATTATAATTTTTATTTTATTTTATCAGAAACAATATTTTATTAAAGAGCTTATAATCACAAAACAAAAATTAGTGAACCAAAGGTCCACCAACAAAATGGTACAACCCTTGGAAAAAAGAAAGAAAAATAAAATTCATCATAAACCTCTTACTTTGTAATACAACTCTAAACTATCCTAAAGCAGCACCTGATAATCAATTAATGGTCCCATTTAAGTAACATAAATGGTCTAAAATTTAGATGTCTGGAGTCATGAATTTCACTAATTTTATCATTCTCCATGTCATCTAGGCTCCAAGTTAACTTTATGGTTCGGTGAGACATATAAGCTTACAGTTTTGGGAAAGGACTTCCTAAATTCTTAATCTAACAACGTAAGAAAAAGGAAACAACAAAAGCTAAATAACACTAACTCAAATATCTAGACAACAAATAAAATGACCAAATATTCCCACGTCAGCAACTCAGCATATACCAATCATAATCATCCGTATACTATAAATAAAAGAAACACCTGGGGTTGACTTTTTCAAGTCCAAGAACCAAAGGAACCAATAAAAGAATAGGAGTCCAATCAACTTGGCCTCTTGAGAACTCCAAACAGTGTCTAGAAGCATCTTCAATGCAGACTACTGGGGCTCCACCTCGCTCCCCATCTTCGTCCCCGGAAACAATATAAACAGCCATTGGAAGTGGCTGATCATCAAGGTCAGTTACTTCTCTCCTACATCGTACTAGAGTCTCCCAAGTGCGGCACATGGCATATGGGCCAACCCATGATCCGGCAGCGAGGTCATAAGCCTTTCCAGCCTGAAGAAGATTGTGGATGGAGAAAGTTGATGTTTCGGAATCACCGAAATGATACAAGATCTCAATATATGCTTCATCTAAAGGCTGCATAACAGAGGTATAAAAAAACATGTATGACTAATCAGATTCCTGAATGTGATTTAAGAAAATATATGTAAAGGGGTAAGATGTGAGCTGCAAACATTTCAAGGCAAAACTATATCACAGAAAAAACAATCCTACCTCACCCAACTTACCTTGTGCAAGGGCCTTCTCCAAGATCTTCCCAATCTATGGAAAAGCAACGCCTGTAAAAATATACTCTAGTCATTCACTACTTTTTATTTTTTTTAAGAAGAAGAAACAAAATATTATTGCATATCACAACAAAATTACAAAAAAAGTGGACAAGATGTCCACAAAATAAAAAATAAAGCCACACAGAAAATCAAGAAGCACAATCCCCCTATAAGTAAAGCATCTATGAAGACACCAAAAAGTTATCTAATTGCAAAGACCGAAGCCATGATCAAGAAACCTTAACAATAACATTCACACATGTACCAGTTATTAACCACGTAAGAATGCAAGAACCCAAAATGGATAAAACACTGTACCATACCTGGGCTACAAGCATCTGACTACTCCGAAGCATGCAACCCCAATTTACATCACTAGTGTACTTTGAATCTCCAATAGCCTCAAATCCTAGAAATAAATATATACATGTTGATTTTTATCCACAAACTCATAATTGCTAAAGTTTAAAATGGTCTTTGCAAGCCAAACCTTTACGATATGTCATCAAAATTTTTGATGAGAAATCCTGTTCAAATGCTCCTAATCCATTATTAATAGGTGCATCTCCGGAGGAATCATCTTGTGAGACCTTATAGCACACACCAAGAAGCCATATGTCACTAGCAGAAGAAATTCCAGTCCTGCTGGATCCAAGTACACGCTCGTGAATTCTCCTCATAGATCCACTAGTCACAGCTTTCCTCACAGCTGCTGTCCATCCATTGTTTCTAGAGTGACTTTCCTTCTTTTCAGTAATTGATGACTCACTATGTGTTTCGAAGATTGAGAAAGCGGACGCAAAGAAGTTTGTCCACAGGGATGCCTTATTGTGCTTACTGTCCCTAGATCCTGAATCTGAACAAGCAGACGATGAACCTCTATCTGTTGAATCTGTTGAACTTTTAGAAGAATATTTCGACGCAACAGCCGTCTCACAAAAACCCTTCATCAGCTAGTCATGAAGCATCATATAATGCTATACTTGCTCACACAAGCAACCTGAGTTTTAAGCATCCATCTCAGTCCAGTGGTAAAAGAAGCAGCAAGTTCCAAAGAAAACCAAAATGAATAAATAAAGAAGCGTGTTTATGGCAAGTTATGTGTAATAATATTATTCAAGAACTAAGGCGGAATTTTTCAATCCTTAAATTGAAGTATTCAATTGTAGGCAAGAATGTCAAAGAATCCATCCATATAGCCCAGGAAAAAGACACAGAGGAAGCAAACAAGTATAATTAATTTGCAATTAATCATGCAAGCAATTGATCAATCGAGATTAAGGAAACAACAAAGGATGGAATTGCCGACCAGTCAATCAATTTCTCAACCCCAAATCAATACATAAGATTAAAAACATATTTGCATACTTGCATGCATACATTAGCTCAAAATGACACGAAAACCGTCTCCAACCAAGGGTTAGGCCAAAGGGCTTGTGGGCCCGGTGGAGCCAAAACCACTAAATCAGGCCAGCGGGCTGGCCATCTCCAGCCAGCCAGCCCGATGCAGCCAATCTGAACCGTTTCATGAACTCAAGCTCAAACAAGCAGAAAATTCAATCGAAAAATCGAGCCAGCCAATCTTAACAAACCATCAAATTGAAATCACACTGTAGTTTACAAAATTAGGCGTTTTTTATGATATCACAAATCTTATCTATGCTTCAATTTAAATACAGAGAAGGATAGATTTCTAAATTTACAAGAAAAGCACAGAAATTTGGGAGATTCAAGAGAAACCCATTAAATTGGAGCACAAACATGCATAAATAATCAAATTTATTAAAGATGAAAATCGAAACATCGGTTTGAGAAAAGGAAAAGAGAGACGGACCACAAGATTTGGGGTGTACCAGTTCCTCTGGAGATGACGATTGAAAAGAAGAGCTAAAATCTTCCACCAGCGATATGTTTGACAACTCAGGGATGAACAGAAGTTACTATAAAGGTCAAGGGTTTGTTCAAGGGTGCGGGTTGCCGGGTCGGAACGTCAATCTAAATCCCGATCCACTCTTTCACAAACTGGGTTGGGCTAGTCATCAAGTTCGGGTTCTATCGGGTCGTAAATAGGAAGTTCATAACGGAATCAAGTTCAACTTTGCTCACATTTTTTTTTTTGGACGAATTTTTTATTTTTTGAAAAAAAAAAAAAATCTTTCCTCGATTGGAGATGGCCTTAACTTCCCAATATCCAAAAAGCGAGAGGGTGACTGCAAAAGATGTAATGGAGTGCATTGGCTGATTTTATTTTTTTTATTTTTTATTCTTTCTTTTATCCTTATCATTAAATAAAATTATTATATAATTTTTGGTTAAAATTTAGAGTTTTGAAACCTTTTCATTAGTTTTTTTTTATTTGATGATTCAACATGGCATATAACGTCGTTTTTTCTTTGTATTTTCTTAGTTTATTCATGGTTTTATTTTCTTGTCATCATTTATTCAACTAAACTGTATAAAGGGGTGCGGCAAAGAGTATCTATGTACTCTATATTTTTCTTAATACACACAATGCAAAAGTTGTTCAGTTATGTCTCTCAAATAAAAGAGAGGAAAATCCTAAGCCAAAACACCTTAGTGCCGTCCATTTTATATTGATCTAAGTGAGAGGTTTGCTAGCACATTTAAATCGACCACTCCATCATTGGTTGCTAGTGTATCAGTGTGGATACTTTTAGAGGCTCAATACTTGCAGAGCTTTGTGTGATCAACCATGAAGACGAAGATTGCAAGCATGAAAAGGAATATTGAATAGTGGGTGATCCAATCACGCGGCATGCGCATGGCTGGAGATTTAAGTAAGTTAATATATGGTTAAATTACACTTTCATACCTCAGGTTTGGGGTCTATTTCAATTCCTTACAACATTTTAAAAACATTTCACTTTCATACCTTAACTACTATTTTATTTCAAAATAATACCTTCGTTACATTTTACATCCATTGATTTGTTAAATGCTGACGTGGCTGCCACATATATGTCATGTGGCTGCCAAATGTCTATCACGTGGCAAATAAAAATATTTTTTTAATTTTTTTTAAAAAACGTGAATTTTCTCAAAAAAAGAAAAAAAATTGAAAAAAAAAGGGTAAATTACACTTTCATACCTCAGGTTTGGGGTATATTTCAATTCCTTACAACATCTTCAAAACATTTCAATTTCATACCTTAAGTACTATTTTATTTCAAAATAATACCTCCGTTACATTTTCTATCCATTGATCCGTTAAGTGCTGACGCGGCTGCTAACGTGGCACACCACGTGACAAAAAAAATAAATTTTTTAATTAAAAAAAAAACTGAAACCTAGCTCCCCATAACCCCCCACCCCTGCAAACAAACCCAGAAACCTTAAACCCTCTCCCCCCTTGACCCACTTCCCTCTCTCCACTCTCTTCACCTCCCCTCCCATCAAGAAACCCAGCAAACCCCCACTTTCCCCGAGCCCTTTCTCTTCTTCACCTCCACCCTCCCTTCTCTCATCTGCAACCACACCCACCCTTAGCAAACCTAACTCCATCTAGACCACCACCAACCAAGCACCAAAAAAATTCAAAATTTGAAGGACAAAATTAAATGCATACCTCGTTGTCGGAGCCGACCGACTTGCCGACGAGCAGGGCACAGATGGAGGAAGGAGAAGAGGGTGGGTGTTGCAGATGAGAGGAGGGTGGGGGTCGGGTTCTGGGCAAGGTGGGTCGCCCGGGTTAAGATCTGGGTTCTGGGTAAGGTCAGACGCAGGGAGTTAGGTTGCGGGAGGGGGGAAGCAGGGTAAGGTTTCTAGGGGGAGAGGGGAAGCAGGGTGGGGTCGCGAGGGGGGGAAGCAAGGTGAGGTAGCGGGGTTCTAGCTCACGTGGGTCTTTGGGAAGAAGGGGGAAGATGAGCTGGGTGGGTGTGGGTGGGGCAAAAGGGTTATGGGTTTTGTGGGGAGATGGGATGGGGTTTATTTCAATTTTTTTTTTTTTTTTTGAGAAAATTCAAGTTTTTTAAAAAAATTACAAAAATATTTTTATTTGCTGCGTGGTAGACATTTGGCAGCCACGTGGTATATATGTGGCAGCCATGTCAGCATTTAACAGATCAATTGATAGAAAATGTAACGGAGGTATTATTTTGAAATAAAATAATACTTAAGGTATAAAAGTGAAATATTTTAAAGATATTGTAAGGAATTGAAATAGATCCCAAGCCTAAGGTATGAAAGTGTAATTTACCCTTTTTTTTTTCTTTTTTTTGAGAAAATTCAGGTTTTTTTAAAAAAAATTAAATTTATTTGTATTTGCCACGTGGCAAACATTTTGCAGCCACGTGGCATATATGTGGCAGCCACCTCAGCATTTAACAGATCAATGGATGGAAAATGTAACGGATGTATTATGTTGAAATAAAATAGTACTTAAGGTATGAAAGTGAAATGTTTTAAAGATATTGTAAGGAATTGAAATATACCCCAAACCTGAGGTATGAAAGTGTAATTTACTCTTAATATATTCTCTTTCTTTGTTTGTTGCTTTATCAATTACAACGAACCAAATATATAACTAGGATAACATATTGCATGTTATTTTTTGTTGCGTGTGATTATTTGAATTGAATCAATCTCAATAATATGCTCAAAAACCCAACACGAGTGACGCATACCGAGATCTTTTAACACTGCATCAATATCTACGTAACCAAAGTGTAGTGGATGATGTAAATGCTCATTTCGCCCTTCGTAATAATTTGATAACACATGTAGTATGAACATGCACAAAGAGGCTAAATCTTGTGTTTGTAGCATTTAACTAACTAAATTGTAATGACTTTACAATTTAGGTCCATTTGCATGTTTATGCTTTCAAATTACTAAATTGTAATACCCTTGCAATTTAGGTATGTTGTTTGTTTATGTTTTCGGTTTAGCTCTCTAAGCTACCAATGTCATTTCAATATGTAGTGTGTTTTTATTTTGAAATTGATAAAAGTAAGCCCTTTTAGTAGAACATCTTATATCATTTTATGTTTAACCATTAAGCATACAAACAAAAAATATGAAAAAATATATATAAATAAAATGAGAGTATAAGTGTATTTGCAAGTGAGGGGAGAATGAACCAATTTAACATGGGCTATTACATTTCTTGTACCCACTGCTTTTTAGGGCTGGATGTAACCTAATTTTTTGCTACCCAAGGAAAGACGTTGTCCACCCAAGTGGTGGATCTAGCCTCATTTTCCGGTATTGGGGATGAAATTTTTCACTGGCTTCATATATATGTATAGGAAGCCTTTAAGGGAAAGGATCCCCATTTTTTTTTTATTTTATAAAATTGAGGATTAATTGTGGGATCCACACCACATCAAACTTTAATGATCCGAACCGTCTATTTTTCAAGTTGTACCTCATAAATCATCCTTGCAAAATATTAGCCAAATCAGAAATATTTAACACATCTAATTGGGTTTAAAGAAATGAACGAATACTTTCTTATATAAAGAAACAATGACATTTTGATCTTGATAATTAAATAGGTAAATGGTTTCGGATTGAATTGAAATTTTGTAAGGATGATCTATGAATTGTAACTTAGAAAATAGACAGTTCGGATTGTTGAAATTCGATGTGAAGTGGGCTCCACAACTAATCTCCATTTTTTTCAAAAAATTGGGATCATTTTGCATAAAAGGCCTGTATATGTATATATATATATATAGTAGCCTTATAGAGTATATATAAAACCACCATTGAAGATGCTCAAGGATGGTGATGTCGTTTTGCGATCGTGGGAGTTCCGAACGAGGCTACAACGTCTAGAACAACAGTGGGAGTCGTTTTATAACCACTATAAGCCCTGGCCTATGCAGTAGAACAATTATTCCATTCCTAATGCTTGCAGTTGATGCCGCCCAGCATCCCAATAAAATGTTGTTTCTTAGCTTTATTCAAAAGCCATTACAAGTCTGCGGATTAGAGCAAAGGTATTTCTACATAGGGGTGGGCACAATTCAATTTTGGTCTCGTTTCTACCATACTTCATCAATCCCAAAACTACCGAGCACCGGTTAACTTCGTATACCCACTTAGTGATTCGTGTTGGGGCACCCCTGCTGAAGCACAAGAGTTCTTCTCCAATCAAGAGACCAATCACAACACGACATGTGTCAACATTAGAATAAATCTCTTAGAGTCTCACATCGACCGCAAACGGAAGTGAGCAACTCTCCTTAACTATTAAAAAAAAAATCATTATCCTACAATTGATCCTTAATGTCATTATTGTATTTAAACTCGTCATTAGATCACGCTAATGATGATAATGCTTGAACCTATGCATTGTGTAAACTTTTCACTATTAATGAGAATTCCTCTACCCTATGTATGTAGCCCAACTTAGGATGAACCACGTACATTTTGTGTTTGCTTCCATATCTCTATCTCTTTACATATTATCCTCACTAGGTGAACCAAGCAACCTTGCAAATGTCACAAACTTAACACTTTACGGTGTTCCAAAAGTCCATCCTATTTTATGCATCAATAAGTCCTGTTTACCGCTCATACTAGAACCGAAATGGATATCTCAACAGTTTGGTTTGGTTTTTAGGTTACATAATTAGTTTTGCACGTCCCAATTTATAGATTCAATATTATGGTTTGTGTCGTACTAGGTTACATACTTCCCATTTACTTGTAGGGTGTATTTGTTGCACCTAACTATTTGGACTGGACTAGTTTTAGAGACTAAGCTGGACTGGCTTAGACTAGACTAAGTTGGACTAACTTGGTGAAGTTTTTGGTGCAATGTTAGAATAAGAAGTTGGACTAACAATAATAATAATAATTGTAGCTTAATTTCTTTTCTATTAAAAATATCAATATGGAAAAAAAAAAAAAAAAAAAAAAAAGGTATGTTCTTCACAAATTGTTGGTGCTCTTCTGCACCTTGGAAATTGCAGAACTTCCAATAACAAATGCTTAATCCAAATTTCAGAGAAATCAGAAATCGTTCAATTTGATTAGAACTAATTGGCATCCTAGAAAACCACAAATCCAGCCTTCATTCACAAAACAAACGCAACAAATTCACATAATCCATCAAATGTTCTGAGACTTCAAAGAACAGAACAAGTAAAAAAAAATAAAAAATGAAAACAAGGAGAGGGAGAGAGAGTGATTGGTGGTGGTTTGGACTGGTGGTGTGATCTTGCCGGAGTTTGGTAAGTGTAGGACGCAACGCGAAGAAGAACGCAACGAGGTTCTTCGCACTCTCATGGTATTTGGGGGGTCTCGCTATGACCTTTTAGTAAGAGAATTAGT
The DNA here is from genome assembly GCF_019419815.1 of Pyrus x bretschneideri. Classification (NCBI taxonomy): domain Eukaryota; kingdom Viridiplantae; phylum Streptophyta; class Magnoliopsida; order Rosales; family Rosaceae; genus Pyrus; species Pyrus x bretschneideri. Next base: position 6,203,365 of record NW_025999546.1, read on the forward strand.
GAACACGAGTATACCACACGCCTTGAAGTGGTGGAATTTGAATACGACATACCTTCTACATGTGACAAGCACATGTATACGACGTGCCTTGAAGTGAGGGCATTTGTAGACATCAAAATTTCGGTGAAATAAATGTTCACCAAAGCATTAAAGTTTCGACATGTTAGCGCATACGTGGCATACGCCAGGTGTCGTACAAATTGTACACATGGCGTGTGACTTAACGAAATCGGACGAATCACCTCATATTGAAAAGGGGTGCATGAAAGGTATAAGAAGAAATACCATTGGAGGATTAAACAAGTTTTTCTCTCATTTTGGGCAATGACAAGGCAAGTACACTTTAATCCATTACGGATCAAAATAAGGTTTTTTTTCTCATTTTGGGCAATGACAAGGCAAGCACACTTCAATCCATTATGGATCAAAACAAGTTAAAATCATTTGGGCAATGAAAAGGCAAGCACACTTCAAGTTTAAAATTGTATTAAGTGGGAAAATTAGGCCATAAGTTAGGCCACTTCAAGTTTAACATTGTATTAAGTGGGAAAATTAGGCCACAAATGGGTGGGAAGAAAAAAATTGTGGTGGTGATTCATTCTCAAAGCCTATAAACAAGCTTCTCCATCAAAGTATCAAACTTCCCAAAATCACACATTCAAAGCAAAGCAACAAGAAATAAGCAAAGCATTTTTGGCTTCTCTAGTTTCTTTCATTGCCAAGAGCCAAAAAACCATGCGGCCCTCGTTCATCCAAGATCAAGTCATCGTGACCTTTGGATTAACAACCCCTACATCACAAGAACCACCAAGCATCCCTACACATGCTGGTTCCTCTATTGCCAAGAGCCAAAACCTTACAGCCCTCGTTTGTTCAAGATCAAGTCATCGTGACCCTTGGATCCACAACATTACACATATACATGCCTCAGAGATCGAATCATATGATCAAGTTGTAAAGAGATTGTAACCCTACAAATTCATTTGTACAACATATTCTTTGTACAAGTGTTCTTGTCTCATTTGTCGTAAGATCTTCGTGTTTACAAATTTGGCACGCCCAATGGGACTACTTTGCCTCTCATCTCTGTCTTCAAATCCACCAGAAATACACATGGCATCAAGAAATGATCAAGTTGTTCCCACAACCAACGCGAAGAACAAATGGTGGCACTTTAGGCGTCACAACCCGAAGCAATGCAAGAGCTCTTCTACCATGTCTTCCACCCCTACATTAACTTTGCCGAATGAGCAAAAGCACCCGAGGCACAAGCCCGTGATCACCCTAGCTTCACTAAGGGCACCAAGGGAAGAAAGCCCAATGAGGTACTCCGAGTCGTTAACTTCCGATGCCAACTCAAGCAGTAGCTCGTATCCTGTGGCCATGCAAGTCATGGCTATTGGTGTAACTTCAATTAAAGAGCAACTGGCATAAATGAGCGAAGCAATCGCAAGGCTGACAAAGACTGTGGAGGAAAATGACTTTCAGATTGCTACACTCGACAACCTTCTAGAAGCGTAGCACGACAAGAAAGCTAACCCGAAGGTTGATCCACCAAAGGAAGAAAATGATGAAAATGAGTAGCCTCTGATGGACAAAGCTAAGGAGAAGCTAGATGTGGACCGAGCTGCGACACTCATAGGATCTCTCTCTATCCAACAACTACATGAGATGATCATAAGCACGATCAAGGCGCAATATGAAAGAAGCTTGCATGATTTCGTGCTATACTCAAAGCCATACTCTTAAAGGATTGACGCCTTGAAGATTCCAAGGGGTTATTAGCCATCCAAATTCATGCAATTCAATGGAAAGAGCAATCCTAAACAACATATTGCCAATTTCGTTGAAACCTGCAACAATGCTGGGACGGAGGGAGACTGCCTCATCAAGCAGTTTGTGTGCTCGCTAAAAGGTAATGCCTTTGACTGGTACATCGATCTCAAGCCCGAGTCTATCAATAGTTGGGACCAGCTTGAAAGGGAATTCCTCAACCGATTTTACAGCACTTACTGTACCATAAGCATGCTGGAGCTAACGAGTACGAAACAATGGAAAGATGAACCTGTCATCGACTACATCAATAGGTGGCATTTATTAAGTTTAGATTGTAAATATTGACTTCCTAAAACCTCCGTCATTGATATGTGTGTTCAAGGCATGCACTTGGGGTTACATTACATCCTTTAAGGCATAAAACCGAGAACATTTGAAGAATTGGCAACTCGATCCCATGATATGGAGCTGAGTATTGCCAATCATGGGAAAAATGAGTCGATCACTGACTTCAAAAAGGATAAGGTGTTCACCCCAAAGGTGGACAAGACTAGGAAAAAGCCTGCCAATGAAGCTTTTACCGTCCATACTACCCCCATCAAGACCTCATCCGCTCCCGTCAAGAACTCCTCCAAAAACAAAACCAAAGAGATGAAAAGATGTGAGCCTTCTCGCACCCAAGACAGGTACAAAAACACCTTGAGGGAGCTAGAGCAGAAGACGTACCCTTTTCCTCACTCTAACGTGGCTGCAATACTAGACAACTTGCTGGAAAAGAAGGTGATTGGCTTACCTGAATGCAAGTGCCCCGAAGAGATGAATCAAGTTAATGATCCTAGGTACTACAAATACCATCGTATCGTAAGTTATCATGTCAGTAAGTGCTTCATCCTTAAGGAGTTCACCATGCAGTTAGCATAACAAGGGCAGATCGAGCTTGACCTTAAAGACACAACCGCAACACATACTACTACGATTGTGTTTCGATCCTTCGATCCTGTGCCTCTCTAAGTGACACCTAACCACTCTCATCCATACTCAAGCTACACAACACCTTCTGCACAACCATCGTTGGGGGTAAGCGACCAAAATGCACCTACCGACGATGAAGAAGGGTGGACATTGGTGACCTACAAAAAGACAAAGAAGCCAAGACAACAAGCCACACGGCCAATGATGGAACAAGGGAGAAAGCACCACCATCGTAACAATAGGAAGCCTAAAATGAGCTTAAGAGCTGCTAAGCCAACGCATATAGGGCAACCTATGAAGCAAGAGCTGCGCATTCTCATCTCCTTGTACGAGTACTTCCCAAATAACTTCTTCCAACAGTGCACTACCACTGCCTGTCACATGGTTGAAATGGAGATAGAATAGCCCTTAAAAGGCAAAGTTATCGTTATCGTTATCGAGGAAGAAAATACCCTCATGCCCAAAGAAAGCATGTCGGCACACTTTAGCATCGAGGAAACACTATGATTGCCCAAGGAGATGAGAAAGGCACTAGTAGCGGTCTTGGCAAGTCCCAACGACCACGATGTGCAAGAAAGCAAGGACGAAGGTTTGAAGCTTCGGCTATATAAATATGCCACATGCTATGTCGCTCATGACACAATCAACTTCACTGACAAAGATTTGCTGCTAGGATTAAAGCCTCACAATCGTCCTCTCTTTGTCTCTGGGTAAGTGAGAGAGAACAAAATCAACGCATGCTTGTGTATAGTGGGTCGGCTATAAACATCGTACCAAAGTCAACAATGACCACAATTGGCATCAAGGTGGATAAACTATCCCGAAGCCACCTCCTAATCCAAGATTTTAACCAAGGAGGACAAAGAGCGATGGGCATAATCCGGGTCGACATGACCATTAGCAAACTCAAATCAAGCACGCTATTCCACGTGATTGATGCAAGAACTTCCTACAACTTGCTCTTAGGAAGGCCTTGGATCCATAAGAATGAAGTAGTGTCGTCCACCCTTCATCAATGCTTAAAGTTCTACCGAGAATGAGTAAAAGTGATACAAGGCAACACCAAGACTTTCACCGAAGCCGAATCACACTTCGCGGACGCCAAGTTCTACATAGATGAAGTCATGGTGCCTAAAGCTCTTCCAAAAGAAATCAAATCCACAAGCAAAACGGCACCTAAGAAACAAGAGTGGCAAGCCGTGCCCAAGAAACAAGAAGGGGAAGCCTTGCTGTGAAATCCCATCGCCGGAATTTCACCATGCATTATGTACCCCGTATTTTAAATTCGTATTTCGTGATTAGGTGATCTTTATTAGTTAATTTTAATACCATTAATTTTAAGTTTGGAAATTGATTTGGCTTTGAGTTGGAAGTTTCATAATCAATCTTTATCTCTCATTGACATTTGGAATGTACAACTAGTTCTTTTTAATAGATCTTGAACCCACGAATACATAAGCGAAAGCCGTTTGCGAGTCCGAATTATAACGGTATAGTTACGGACGTTTGAATTGTGAACTTTAGATTGTGGGAATTATTAAATTCCCACAAGTGGGTAAAGGTTAAGTTAGTTTTTTTAAGGGAACAATCAGTTTTTTTTTTTTTTGGGATTATAAAAAGACGTTAAGGGAGGTGAGAAGGGGACATTTTCCCCCCCCTTAGTTTGTGACCCGTATGCTTCACCAACATAATTTCAAACCTGCTAATTTCAAGCTAATTCCTCTGGTTCTTAGCTGACCTTCTTGTCTACTTCACTTGTAACTTGCTTGACTATCTCCTTCCTTCCATCTCCACCAAAAATCAAGTTTGTTTGAGGCTTACTTCAGGTAGAACTCCACCGGAGAACCCTAGTGATTCTCAACGGCGATTCGTCATTCCGGTGAGTGTCACCATTCACCATCACCCTTATTCAACTTCCCTTTGACCCAGGAACAAGACCCAACTGGTGGTTGGGGCGTTGGAACACCAAAGAAGCGGAATTGAAGAACACCCACCTTAGGGTTTCGTTGGGTGCGAGCCAATTTGAGGGCCTTCCCGGCCAAATTGGACTCGGCCCCAGGTATAAAGTTTATTCTACTTGTTGAGATATTTGCTCTTGTAAAATTTGAGATTTTTTGGGAGAAAAAAAAAGGTCGAATTTTTTTGTGACATTGGTGTTATGGAAATGTTGATGATTGAATAAAACATTGGAATGTGAATTTTCATGCATTTTGTAATTCTAAGTCTGCATTTGGATGCTTTATGTTAATGTGTTCAATTTCAGTAGAAACTAGCCTTACGTTACTGCCTTGATTTATAATGGGCGTTTGACTGTATTTTCATGCCTGCTTCTTGGGTATTTGAGGGAAGGTATGAAGAAAATGATTGTAGCAAGGGAGAGATTAAGGAAGCCGGTGGGGAGGAGACTGTGTGATACCGGGCACCTACGTTTCAAGTAGTTAATTCAATTGTTTAATTTAGTAGTATTGCCACTGGAATCCCTACTTTTCGACTACGTAATTACTGGAACTTTTCCATCTAAGTGTGGCTTATGTTCAAGTTTATATATATTTAAAGGATTTGGAATCACTCTGTTTCTGGTAATGGGTCATAACGATACCTGGAGTAGTGAAAATCTAGTGATTGGGTCTTATGGAGTAAATGATGTAAGATCATGGACCCTGCCTTAGAACAATGGTTTGATCCCTTATTAAATGTGTTATGGGAGGCATATAAGAGTTTTTGATTATGTGAATTATCGAAGGAAATCTAAATGTGGACTTGTGCTTTGTTCAAGAGGTGATAGAACGTGATGCCTTGACTCTCGTGCTAAGGTGCATTAGCGTGGGTTCCAGGTGAGTGACTTCAATATATGTGATATTAGTGATTACCTTGCTTTTGTAATTACTACTCTGTGTGGGTGTGACTTAGTTTTATAAATATATTTCTATTGAATTATTATGTTAATACCTAGTTTTGACTTAAGATTATGGAATGAGATTTGATTATTACATTTTGAAATATGATGTAAATTGTTTGATTGGCATGATGTGATGAAATGTGAGGGCTAGTGGTGGGTCATTAACCCATTGGGGATTTGCTGTTTTGATATTGTTTCATTTACGATTCGTTGATCCATTCTAAAAGTTAGTATTTATGCCTTACTTCTCTTAGTTGAGCTTTTGTAAATGAAGTAACTTGTGCTGGTCTCAGTTCTTTGAACCGTTGTACATTATGGGTGTTGGCTTTCCACGATTCCGTTGAGTGACGGTCCGGAATCGTACCCATTCGGATTCTGTTGAGAGATGGTCCGGAATCCCTCCCACTCCGCGATTCCGTTGAGTGATGGTCCGGAATCATAACCATTCGGATTCCATTGAGAGATGGTCCGGAATCCCTCTTACCCCGCGATCCCGTTGAGTGATGGTCCGGGATTGTATCCACCTTGGTTCCTTGAGTTTAGGCTGAGATAGTTGCAAAGGTGTAGGCTTTGGATAAACTGTGTCACCTAATTTTACTTTCATTGTGTGTATGTGAAAATGGGTGTGAGATGTGATAGTTGTTTCAAATGAACTTTTGGATATCCGGGTGACTTCTTTGGAGTTTCAAAGGTTTGGTATTGATTGTTATCAAGGAATTACATTCAATGTTTATAAATTATGTTTGATGGATGGTTGCCGATGTACCATTTCGATGGTGTAGGCACTGAACTTACAGGTGACAAGTTGAGTAGACTTCGAGACGGTCGTAGGTGGGGGTAGCAGTGCGGTATCAGAGACTTGGAGCGTTAGGTTACCCTTGATTCACTCTTGTACTTTTTATTTTGGGACTTTCTTTTGAGCATCTTGAACTTGTTTTTGGTCTGGCGAAGGTTGTACTTCTTTTTGGAATGTACATATTTGTAAATATCAAGTGGTGAACTTAGTTATCTTCATATTAATTTGGGTTATCATTTAAAGTATTTCCTTCAGTCGCTCAGACCGTGTTCAACGAACGTTATTTTCCTTGTCACGTGTCGATTCTCGACGTACGTTGGGATCGGGGTGTGACACTTGCCATCTTCAAGCAAAAACGACGACGAGCTTACTAAGCCCGCAACAATCAAAGAGAGTATGACGCCCTCAAAAGGATTAAACACACTAGTATTTCGATACATCGCCGTGTTGAAAAAAAAAGGAATGGACAATCCCCATTCGAAATTGGAACAAGCAAACCCGACACACAGCTGCACAAAGACGATATGAAGCTGCTCAAGACAAATGCGGTTTTACCTCTAACACAGCTTGGCAACGCTAAAATTTCAAAATCACCACAAGGTTTCGTCTACCAAAATGGGTAGAACCGAGCTCTTTTCCAACCAAGAGGATCGAAAAAGGATTTCGCCTACAAACTGATGTTAAAGGCTGGGTACGATTTCGCTTCCTCTTCAAATCTTGGAAAGAAGAATGCAAACACTATCAACAATTGCATTGGTGGAATCGTTCAAAACCCAGAATTTTAGCACTTGATCGCATTGGTGGTTGAGACCGAACTTCCGTCTGCAAGGGGCTTAACATGCCAAAACCCTAAAACTCTGTTTTTGAAAAGTTGTCAAAACCTAAGAAACAAAGCAACGCATCTAGCACTCCTCCGCGACAATCGGCTCTGGAAAGACTTGAAAAAACCAATAAGCCTTCTAAAAAGAGGAAGACAGCACCAAATGAAGAAAAGCTCGACAATCTAATAGAAAAAGATGATGTTCGAAGCTCGATTCCTTCAAGGAGGAAGCACCAAGCAACCTTGGAGGTTGACATAAAAAGACCACTAAAGGTAATAAGGCGCACCATTGTCCATACTGGCCAATCTTCACGCCAACAAGTCCAAAAAGATGGCACTGAAGAGGAGGTCCAAGACGTCTTCCACATCACGATCTTGGGAGAGACATGATCACCATTTTATGTTTGTAATGCAGAGACAGATGTGAAGGTTAATAACACTTGGTATATTAACAATGGCTGCAGTAACCACATGACAGGTGATGAGAGGTTGTTAGTCAATATCCAGAGAAATTTGACATCCAAAGTGAAGATGGGAACTGGTATTTTCTGTTATTCATAGATGATTGCACCAGAATGACATGGGTGTACTTTCTACGATATAAGTCTGATGCATTGGTGTGTTTTAAGAAATTTAAGGCAATGACTGAGTTGCAATGTGGATAGAAGGTTAAATGTCTCAAAAGTGATAGAGGGAGAGAATTCCTTTATGCAGAATTTGACAAGTACTGCAGTGAGCTAGGAATTCAAAGACAGTTGACTATGGCCTACACTCCCCATCAAAATGGAGTGTCAGAAAGAAAGAATAGGATTGTGGTGGAAATGGCAAAGTCAATGTTACATGAAAAGAATCTTCCATATGTATTTTGGGCAGAAGCAGTGAACACTACAGTTTATTTGCTTAATAGGTGTCCAACCAAAGCATTGAAGAAAACAACTCTATTTGAAGCTTACAGTGGCAGCAAACCAGGGATAGCTCATTTGAAGGTCTTTGGTTCACTTTGTTATGTTCACATTCCTTCAAATCTCATACACAAGTTGGAAGATAGCTATCATAAGTGCATCTTTGTAGGCTATGGTGTTAGTGAGAAAGGTTACAGATTGTATGATCCGATTTCAAAGAAGATCATTCTATCAAGAGATGTTACATTTGATGAGAATGCTTCCTGGGATTGGAACTACACTACCAACAATGAAGTGAGATTTACAGCTGTCACTGAGTATCAAAGTGCTAATAAGCTATGTGAAACTGGTGAAAGTTCTCATTCTGAGCAACCTATTACTTCTCAAAGAGAAAGTGTGATTGACAGGTCTCAAGTATATGATTCTACACCTAAAAAGTTGAGAAATGTGAATGAAATTATAGCTTAGTGCTACATGTGTATTGTTGAACCTAAAAACTATGATGATGTAGCTAAAGATGAATCATGGAGAAAGGCAATGGAAGCTGAGTTGGAAATGATAGAGAAGAATAATACATGGTAGCTTGTTAAGAGACCATTTAACAAGCCTGTCATTAGTGTCAAGTGGGTTTATAAGACCAAACTTAATCTAGATGGTACTGTGCAGAAAAATAAAGCTAGATTGGTGGCTAAAGGTTATTCACAAAAGCCTGGAATTGACAATGAAACTTTTGCCCCAGTGGCAAGGTTAGATACCATTAGAACTTTGATTGCCCTTGTTGCACAGAAGAAATGGAACTTGTATCAACTGGATGTGAAGTTTGCGTTTCTCAATGGAGTATTAAAGGAAGAAGTGTATGTTGAGCGACCACAAGGCTTTATAAAGGAGAATGAAGAAACTAAGGTGTACAAATTGCAGAAGACATTGTATGGATTGAAACAAGCACCAAGGGCTTAGTATGATGAAATTAATGCCTATTTCAACAGTGCTAGTTTCAAGAAGAGCTCAAGTGAAGCAACTTTATTTGTGAAAACAAAGGAGTATTTGAGTATCATTATTGTCTCCTTATATGTAGATGATATTGTATACATTGGTAGCAGTCCACAAATGCTTGAAGAGTTTAGAGATGACATGATGAAGCACTATGAGATGATAGATTTGGGATTGTTACACCATTTTTTTGGAATAGGAGTATTACAAACTGAGAAGAGTATTTTCATACACCAAAAGAAGTATGCACAAAAGTTAATTGAGAAGTTTGGATTAAAAGACTGCAAATCAGTAGCTACTCCACTTGCAATGAATGAGAGATTGAGCAAGATTGATGGAAGTGAAGCTGTAAATAAAGGAGAATATAGGTAGATTATGGGAAGCTTGCTTTATTTAACTGCAACTAGATCTGATATGATGTTTGCAGTAAGTCTATTGGCAAGGTTCATGCATAATCCTACCAAGAAACACATGGGAACAGCAAAAAGGGTGATGAGATACATTCAGGGAACAATTGACTTTGGAATTGTTTTTTTAAAAGGAAGACAGCTACTTTAATTGGTTACTGTGATAATGATTGGGCAGGAAGTAAGGATGATATGAGGAGCACTTCAGGGTTTGCATTTACACTATCCGGTGTATTCTCATGGGCATCGATCAAACAAAGCAAAATGGCATTGCCCACGGCAGAAGCAGAATATGCTGGTGCCGCAGAAGCTACTTCTCAAGCAAAATGGCTGAGGTTTGTACTTGAGGATTTTGGAGAAGAACAAGTGGAAGGAACTCAGATCATATGTGATAACACATCAGCCATTGCTATGGCAAAGAACCTTGTCCTTCATCAAAAGACAAGACACCTCAGCAGAAAATTTCATTTCATCCAAGAAGTAATCCAAGCCAAAGAGATTGAACTGGTGTACTGCAGGACTGAGGAGCAAATTGCAGACATACTCACTAAAGCCTTGCCTAAAGATCGATTTGCATATCTAAGGGAGCTACTCGGAGTTAAATCAGCTAAAGGGTTAGAAGGAAGTGTTGATGTGTAACCCTTCAGCTAAAGCTTGGGGGCAAAGATCGATTAAAATGTTTTTGTTATAAGTTTGAATCTGAGCCATTGGATCATAGTCCATATGGCAGCTCAATCTTGTATCTAGCTTAAGTAATAGATTAAGACAATTGGCATCATTTCATAGGGTGATAACAATTAAGGATTGAGATTGTATCTTGGTTTGGTGAGTGAAGGATCTCCTTCCTTTCCATGTATAACGGTAACAAGCACACACATGTTTGGTGTGAAAAAAAAAATCAAAAATATTCCGTCATCTTCTCTTTGAAATTCCCTCTACATTCTCTGCCATTTTCGAAGGTTGCAGAAAACCTCCATTGAAATACACAGTTAACACACACACATTAACAGAAGGGAGGTATACTTCATCAGGATGGAAGTATATAAATAGAGAGTAAGCTTCAAGTAATGCCTCAATTTGAGTTAGGTTAGGCATAGATACTTAGGGATTAGATATGGCGGCGTTTTTCAAACAAGCCACAGTTGACAACCCACCATTTTGTTGAGCAGCTATAAAAGTGCCAGCGAAGACACCCATGGCTGAGGTTCCCCTATTGCTGGGTCTGACGCTAAAGACTTTGAATCCATTGGCATCGCTGGCGGTACCTGGTCCCCAAATCCACAAGTCAGCCTCGTACTCGTCAGTGAGGCTGGAACGAACGCACCTGATTTTATCGAGGGATGGCTTCTCCGGAGAGCTTGTGACAACAAGGCCTATGGCTTTATAACCATCTGAGGCTGTGGGTAATGGTGCGTTACGAATGTGACACACAAATTAAACCCTATTTGTGACAATTGTAGTAATGATGTAAGTAGGGATCGTTCTAACCGGGGATTAACTAGGGGTGCTAAACACTTGACTCAAATAAATAAAACTAATCTTTTAAAACACTTAACTCACTTAACGAAAACTCAAAATAAGTCCACAAGACTCCAAATACTTAAAAACACAAAATAAGATAGATTAAGACTAAACAAAATATGGGGGGGATTGAGGTTTTGACGAAATTAAACTAAAATGCACAGATTGCAATTAAGGGCAGAATGTAAATATGAATGTGATGAAAATATGGATGATGGAATAGCTAAGGGGTTTTTCTCCACACATGAAATATATGCAACGTAAATCACTTTCCAGTTATCAATTCATTAAGTTATGAACCTCGACACTCCAAGTTAATTAGGTCCGCTTAAATTAACCTTCAGATTTCCCTAGAATCATTGAATTGGATGAATATGCATCGCAAACAAATTATTCCTAACAAGTTCTTTATATGAACAGCATGATTGTGAACACAAAAGTTCCCGAAATTTCGATGTCTACAAAGATAAAGATACAAGTTAGAATCATTACGTTCTTTGGAAATCATAAGCATCGACAAGGCATTTGTAACTATGAAAAGCATGAAACTCTTGCCAGGAATCTACTTAACATGATCGTGACTAGCGACCTTCACTACTTATGAATATAAATTCATAACGATTAGGTGAAACAAACTTATATCCTAGCACCAAATTCAAGCATGCAAATTAAGCGTGCACTCTCAATCAACATACAAGAATAAGTTCTAAATCAAATGGTTAAGCAAATTGTATTCACGACTTATGCAACTGATAACTGGAAGTAATCAACTTATTTCACATATATAATCATGGTTTCAAATCCCCCTTAGCCAAGGCGAATTTAGCCAATCATTCTCAAGGCAAAACAAAGATTACATGAATTAGACATTGAAATATAAGATAGAATACACCTAAAATTGTTCAACAACTCAGAATGAAGAGCCAAACAATTGTGTGAAACTGTCTCCTTTCCCTTGCTTGCGGCAGATTGGATGGTGATGGTTTCTGGGCTGTTTTGATGATGTAGAACGGGTTTTGGGGAGTGTAGAGACACGGCAAGGGGTGTAGGTTGGGTGTGGATGAGTGTTTGATGGTTGGAAGGTGGTGGAAAGGTATGTGGAAGTGTGGAATGGAGTGAGGAATGGTTGGAGTGCTGCTGCCAGGATGGGGGAAAGCTGGAAAATGCAATGTTATGCACGGCAATGGGATTGATTCCTCTTGTTGGTGAGGGAATGCATGGTTTTATAGGGAGAATGGGAGAATATTTGGCTGAATGATTAAGATTGCATGTGGCTCTATGATTATGGGTGCATGTGGCTGAAATAATGAAGGGAATGCATGTGAAAAACAGCTAGGAAAAGTTGCTGAATGATGAATGCATGTCACGGCTAGGGGAGTGAATGATTATGGGTGCATGTGGCTGAAATAATGAAGGGAATGCATGTGAGTGACAGCTAGGGTGAATGATTGAAGTGGGAATGGAAGAATGTGGCTGCAATGATGGTGTGGAATGCTGGAAAGCCACGGCAAGGGATGTATTTTCTGAATGAATGAAGGCAGGTTGTGTGGAAGGGTGATTAGGATTAATAAGGGTGCGGCATATGGGTTTTTATAAGGAAGAAAGAATCCTAAGGTTTTATTACTTAGTTTAGGAAAAGAATTAACTCCAAATTCTTTAAGAATAGGAAACACAAAGTCAGAATTTAAAGGGAAAAGGAAGTAACTTGCGGCATTCACTTGTGAGAAGGAGAATGTCATTTATTTCTGAAATTAGGCAAGGACTTTGAAATAGAAAAGGATATGTGAATTATGGCTGAGTTTGATATGAAAAAGGAATGTGTTTGAATGCTTTAGAATAGGAAAGAAGGCCCTCCCTTGCACGGCAAGGAAGGGAAACACCAAGGGGATACACGGCATGGCTTAAGGTTGCAAGTTTTGTGACCTAGAATAGGTAGGAACCTTCTTTGACTAAGATTCCTCATTTGATTAGGAATCCTCTTCAATTTCGTCCATTCCTTTTGCTCCAAACGTAAGCTATCCATTCCAAGCCCAATTTTGCTCCAAAATGCTCCAAAATGCACCTTTTTGCTTCCTTAGCCATATGAACCTAGAAACACACGAAAATGGCATAAAGGACTAAAATAACTAAAGAAACACAACGTAAATGCACGAGAACAAGCCAACTAAGTTGCCTAAATATGCTCCTATCAGGTAACCAGACATAGCCATTGCCATCTTTCTTGATGTTCAAGAACTCGCTACTCCAAAAGAGAGTGAAATCAACTGGTTGCCGCAGCAAGGGCGAAGAAGGGTCATCGTCGTTGTCTTTTGTCGGTTTAGCAGCAAGGGCCCGTCCGTAAAGGGGTATGTTGTTGGGTTGGCTGTAGCAGCCAAGCATGTAGAATCCGTGGGGTAGGGGTGAAGGTTCGAAGAAGCTTGCCCCAAGGTTGCCTGGTCCCCCCTCATGAGTAGCCCAAACTTTGTTGAAAGACGATATCTGACACACTAGTAACCCTCCCAGATCGATCATTCCACTTGCGAACCCATCACCTAATAAAATATGATCCATATATCATGTTCATGTACACCGGTAAATATAGATTAATTGGCATTACTACTGTAAAGTATATTATATAAAACTCAGAAATTACAACAACAAAGTCTTGGGGTATATATAATGCGTAGGCATGTGTGTGTGTGTGTGTGTGTGTGTGTGTGTGTAGAGATATAATATATATGGTTCAAGCTTTAACTGGTTATTAAGTTTATACCACAAATGCATTTGAAGAGAGGACCGATTGCAAATCATCATTGCAACTCATATCAGAACTGTCTAAATAGCTAGAGAGATGAACAAGTACGTACCAGGAGGCCAGCTAGGTAATGGAGAGGGAAGCTTTGGTTTTCTTGAAAACACTCGTTGCTGAAGGTGAGAGGGAAAGGCAATTTCTCATTGCTGATGTCTTAAAAGAAATTAAGATTAAATCTCTATAAACAAATTAATGATATAGATAATCTTCATGGGATGGAAGTCTGAAGCACAATAAGTTCAGCAGACGGAACAAGAAGCATATTCTGTTTCAATTGAAGGGGGATGAAAAAATGATGCAAAGAAGAATGGGGAGAAAAGGGCCAGCCCTTCCCTTGGATGTAACGTGCAAGCAAGACAATTGTGGCCACGTAAATGCTTCTAAACATCGTTCAACTTGTCTTGTACACCCAAAGTTGCTTTCTTAGGGGAAAAATGTTGTCTTGTACTATCCAACTTCTCATCTCCGTTGGCATTACAACTGGTCATGCCAACCCTACCACAAATAATGATGATACCCAAAAGATACGATCAACTCATTGTAATTTTGGATGGAAGAATTTATTATTATTCATTTTTCTTAAAACGAGGCTAATTGGTGGCTTCGGTACATCAGTCCATCCTTTCAGGGGTTGAGAAGACTTACAGAGAGATTTTAGCCTCTACCTGACCACCATCGTATGATTCACCATAATCATGAATCAAACCCAGAACGTGACGTATAAAATATAGACCTAAAATTCGTCATTATTTGGACATATAAAGAGGCCGTTTGATAACCATATCCTTTTAAGTTTTTTTTTTCATTTTTTTTTAAATTGAAATTTTTTTTTAAATGAAAACTACTCTTTTAGAGTGTGCAAAATTTGGATTTCAATTTTCATATTTCATTTTCTTTTATAAAAAACCCAAAACTAGTTACCAAAAAGATTTTCATTTCAATAAAAAATAAAAAAGTTATCAAAGGGCTGCAAAATTAAGATACTTATGTTGAGAATGAATCTCACATTAAAGAAATGAGAGACTTTGCATGTGCTTATAAGTAGTTTGACATTACCTTTATTGCCAATTAATTTTATGATGGACTAACTTCTTCAACTTATACACTTTCTAATATAAGCTTTTAAGGGAAGAGATCCCTATATTTTTTTTATATAGAAATGGAGATTATTTGTGGGGGCCCATATCACATCAAACTTTAACTATCTGAACTGTCTATTTTTCAAGCTGCACCTCATAGACCATCTTTGCAAAATTTTAGCCAGATCAGAAATATTTGAAGCATTTAATTGAATTTTTGCAAAAAAAATATATGAATCGAGTCTTACAAAATAGAAAGTTCGGATCATTGCAGTTCAATGTGGAGTGGATCTCACAACTAATTCTCATTTTTTGAGAAAGGGTAAATTACACTTTCATACCTCAAGTTTGGACTCTATTTCAATTCCTTACAACATCTTTAAAACATTTCACTTTCATATCTTAAGTACTATTTTATTTCAAAATAATACCTCCGTTACATTTTCCATCCATTGATCTGTTAAATGCTGACATGGTTGCCACATATATGTCACGTGGCTGCCAAATGTCTGCCATGTGGAAAAAATCATAATTTTTATTTTAAAAAAAAAAAAAAAAAACCCCAATGACCCACATCTGCAAGAAGAAGAGGAAGGAGGAAGAAAGAAAAAAACCCCAAAATCCCACCCGAGCTACCCCTCCCAAAAATCCCCCATCACCAGACTGCGGAGAGGAGGGTCGCGCGGGGAAGAGAGAGCTAGGTCTCTGACGACTACGGGGGGCCGGGGGGGTGGGTTGCATCACCAAACTGCGAAGAGGAAGGAGGGTCGCGCGAGAAGGGCATCGGAGGAGGGTCCTGGTGGGGGGCGGTTGGTTTTTTTTTTCCTTTTCTTCCTCCCTCCTCTTCCTCTTCTTCTTCCTGCTGCAGATGTAGGTCGCTCAATTTTTTTTTCCCCTTCTTCCTCCCTCTTCTTCTTCTTCTTGCAGATGTGGGTCGCTGGGGGGGGGAGGGATAGTTTCAATTATTTTTTTTTCTTTCTTCCTCCCTCTTCTTCTTCTTATTCTTCTTCTTGCAAATGTGGGTTGTTCAATTTTTCTTTTTTTTTTTTTTTGTAAAAATTCAAGTATTTTTTAAAATTTTAAAAATTATTATTTTTGCCACGTGGCAGACATTTGGTAGCCATGTCAGCATTTAACGGATCAATGGATGGAAAATGTAACAGAGGTATTAATTTGAAATAAAATAGTACTTAAGGTATGAAAGTGAAATGTTGTAAAGATGTTGTAAGGAATTGAAATAGAGCCCAAACCTGAGGTATAAAAGTGTAATTTACCCAATATTTTATTTGCCACGTGGCAGAAATTTAGCAGTCACGTGGTATATATGTGTCAGCCACATCAGCATTTAACAGATCAATGGAAGGAAAATGTAACGGATGTATTATTTTGAAATAAAATAGTACTTAAGGTATGAAAGTGAAATGTTTTAAAGATGTTGTAAGGAATTGAAATAGACCTCAAACATAAGGTATGAAAATGTAGTTTACCCTTTGAGAAAAATGGAAATCCCTTCCCTTATAAAGTCTGCTTTCTTTTCTAATATAAGCGGATAAATAACATTAGTGATTAGTATTGGTCAACAAGAAAGATGATAAATAACATTAGTGATTAGTATTCGACAAAAAGAAAGATGAATAAACTATGTGGTAAGGAAAGAATGATTCATTTTTTATGGTACAGTTAGGGCAGGTGCATTTTCCTTAGTTAATTGTTTTGTTTTACAGGTCGAATTTACATCTTTGAGGACAGCTCTTGTAGTATCCCACATCGGCGGGGTAAGGGTTGATCCCTCGGCGGGGTAAGGGTTGATCCCTGACCTTATATGTACATGCACATCTTTTCCTAGCAAAACGCATTTTGGGTAGTGAGGTTCTCTTGCCCAAGAACAAATCTGTGAGGGCATGACACAAAGCAAACAATATCTTGTTACGGCGGACTGGGATGTGACAGTTTGGTATCAGAGCCAGTCACCGTCCGTTCGGATGTGCCGACAAGGATGTCGGTCTCCCTAAGGGGGGTGGATTGTAGTATCCCACATCGGCGGGGTAAGGGTTGGTCCCTGGCCTTATATATACATGCCCATCTCTTCCTAGCAAGACGCGTTTTAGGTAGTGAGGTTCTCTTGCCCAAGAACAAATCCGTGAGGGCATGGCTTAAAGCGGACAATATCTTGCTATGATGGACTGGGATGTGACAGCTCTTCAATAATATGAATATGATTTGACAATTTTCATATCAAAGGCAACTCTAAAACGGACAATAATAAACGAGATACAAATTCTGTGGAAAATTTTATTAATCATTAAGAATATATTTGATATTTACTGGAGCAAATTTCTGGTTGCATAATCAATCATATTTGGCGCATACCTTTAATCGTTGTATGTAGGTTCCTAATTTTCCTCATGTAATACTTGATAGGTTACTATTTCGATGAGTTTGAAAATATGATCCATCTGTATGTCTTTCAACACAAAACAAGGCCCCATTGGCTTGATTGTTCAACAACCTTTAACAACCACATGCATATGCTTACGTGTGGGATTAAGCACGTGTTGTATCCGCAACGCTTCGCACAAATGTGATGAAGAATATCAGGGTTAACTCTATACCGTACTAGCTAATCAAAGGAACTAAAACAAATCTGGAAAATTTGATGAATTAGCTAATGCATGACCTTTCAATCATTATCTTCCTCAAGTCCAAGTGGAAAACGAGAATAGCATATAAAAGAAAAAATAAATCATGTAGATGGCATCTATCTAAATATCTATATTACATAGAACAAGTTTTAAGCTCATACCGTGACAGATCCGCTTAAACTTAATTAATAATGTTACATGAGTACACAAACCAAGTATATTATGATCAATGGCGGAGCCTAAAATCTTTATTTGAACAGGTTTAGGTGACATAATATTGCAAATAACGGAGATTACGAAAACATTATACATTAACACTAGCCCAACATTATATTAACAGTAGCCCAAGCAACCTACTACAAATAAAATTCAATTGTTGACAGTACACTTTGGGGCATGTTTACTATGTGTTAGAGACCTTTACTATAGATGGAAACATATCGTATCATCTCAAAACATAACGGTTGGTCTCTTGCCATTCTTGTTGTGCTACAAAGATAAGTATACAGATGCTCAATTGTGATTGGTCACATTGAACGCGATCAGTCGAGTTCTTGCATGGAGTTTTAACGACATGTCAAGCAACTCATTAGTTATAATAATGCAAATTAATCCTTAGACATAAGTCATCATTGTCTGACATGCAGATAGGTTCATGACTTTGTGATTATGCACTACACTTCCAGAGTGGTTTACTTAGAGGTTGTTGTTGATAATTGCAAGTGTACAATATCGTCCAAGTAATATATTGATAAGTAGAGTGTCGTTCAAACAAGAATCGGATTAATCTAAATTTACTATTGAAATTGACTTCAAACTAAACTTAAATAAAAGAAGGATTACGTTGACAAATTCAAATATGCAAAGAAACGATATGAAAGTAAAAATAACAATTGATCAAACACGAAGTAAAAGTGAATGAATTATAAAAGATTAATATATGGAAGCACTAGGACATCAGGTTCCTCATTCTCAATTCCATCTAATCCCGTTATTCATATTAACATCAAATTATTCCCATGTTGCTAGCAATTATCCCTTGATTCGTCAATATTTCCTGTCAGAATATACTAACCGTGTTTTTAACTATCTACCCTTGCTATGTCTAGCCACAAATATAGATAACCGAAACCTTTTACACTCAATGGATAATTACACGATACTACACAAATCATAATCAGTATGTCCACTCAATTATGTAATTCATGGTAATTGTTATGAGAAGCAATCTACTAAACTCAACCTGGCAGTCACAATTTAGTTCTTCACACAAATAATGGCCTGTTATTTGATAACGACAAAGCACAATAACAATTACTCAATATGAAAAATAATTGAGATTAATATAAAATAACGAGAATTATATGTTCATGATAAGAGTACACCATAGTCCTAGCAAAAAGACTTAGTTCATGATCGAATTGGTATCCACCACGCTAGAATTTGAAAACAAAGAAGGAAACAACCGTAATTCCATTCTCCACTCCACAGCAAAGCTAGAATTCTCCGATTGCTTCTTCTTTCTCTCAGCTTATGTATGTGTCTGCGCTCTGTTCTTTTTAGGTCTCCACCCCTCCTCTTTTATTTGTGCCGCAGCCTCCTTGGACTATCTTGAATAAGTCCATTCAATTGGGCCAACTATTTGAAGCTTTAACCGGTCCAACTTCTCAATTTGTCTCTTATTTCTCGAGCCCAAAATAATACCATGGTCTAACTTGGCAGTCGTCGGGTTTTCTTGTATTTAGACGTTTAGTCTCATCTTTTGTTCTCAAAACCGTAATTTCTACAATACATACACAAGGTGCATTAAACTCAACAATTTAATACATGATCATGACTACATAATACACAAAAAGGGTACAAAATATGGGTAAAATATCATCCTAACAGAGGTCATCTTCTTTGGTGGCTTTGGAGAACTCTCTTCAAGAAAAGGAAAAACAATTCCATGGAGATTTTGAAGGCCTTTCTTAAAGGTGTTTACTTTGGTTTTATGAACTAAAGAGAGTCTTCAAGGGTAATTATCTCATACGCTACTCTTTAACTTTAGGATAAGTTTAGTTCATCAACCCTTAGGTCTTCAAGATTTTGAGAAAATGATTTAGTTTTGAATATACGCATCCCTAGCTTCCGCCCTTAGTTTGATTTTTACCATGATTATTCAATGAATCCTCTAATCTAACAAAAGTTACTTCAATCCGTTAAGGGGACCTTTTATTTCGTTATTTGTTTTATATATGGAACGTTTGATCGAATATCTTAACAATCCCACAACTGTGGAGTAAAAAATAATCCCAAAATTCTGGAGATGACAAGTGAGTTTTTTTTTCCAAAGAATACAAGATTTCCCTCATTAAATGGGCAGAGTATACAAATATTTCTATACGCAGCTCAACATCCCTAAAGGTTTAAGCAGCTGAATAGGACTGCTCCAAACCCTCTTCTCGTGGCATGGAAAAGTCAAGGACATTAGAGATAAGATTAATCACCAAATCATATCTTTAATGCATTCCTAATTTAAGATCAAAGAAGTAAGGAATCTTTATCACAATCAATCAAGGATGCTTTCATCATCATCCTATGGATGACACAACATTGGCCAATGGGAAGCCGCCACATGGAGGGCAAAGTAGTATGCCTAGGCCGGCCACCTCCCTATAAATATCTCATCTCTACCAAATTCTAGTAAGCTTTTGCTACGCACTTAAGTCCTAAACACTCATTATTTTTCAAAGTTACTAACTTAGGAATCGGAGATCTACTGGTCAAACAAACCCTCCCACCTCGTGGGCACATGTGGCTTTGGCCTAGATCGAAAGTGCTAATTTTTTATTAGTTACAAATTCGTTAATATTGAAGACGGTAGATTCTTGCTACCACAAATTGGTGCTTTCATTGAAAGCTTGATTCAAACGCTCAAAGAAGGATCTCAGTAGTTACGTTTTGAATTTCGTATTACGTACATTTTCCCACATGTTCCTATTCCTAAAACTTTTTTATAAATTTTTTGAATAACTCTGAGAAAAAGATACAATGGCGAGAAATTTCAAAACCACAACGAACGAAAAATCCTACGCTAAAGGATACTAGACGATGGAGATCACAACGTGATCCCACGCTATCGCTCTTCGAGGCTCAATGCCACGACCCTAACACTGCGGAGCGCGACCACAGCCATGAAAGCAGCGGCAGCTGCCACTGTAGTGGCCCATGATGCGGCTCTGGTGACCACCAGGACTGCCAAGTCCTTAAAAACGTCATCCATGATGTGGCAACGCTATTTCCTGAACCATTTTTTCCACGCTGGAGCTGAGAGTGTGAGATCATGCCGGGCTGTTGGAAAGCTGATCCAGCCATTCAATCGTTTCTATCAAAGGGTGGAACGCTCAGTGAGCTCCTTGAGCTTTTTGTCAACTCCACTTTCCCTCACATTATATCTCTTAATAGGACGGTGGTTTATTGGGAAGACATTTTGCTACATGATAATGTCAAGGTGCAAGCACTCTGGATACCGCGTTATTGTGTCATCCTCGGAGTTCTATTACTTGGATTGTGATCATTGTGACTTTCTGGGGAACAACAACCTATAGGATCAACAAACACGGTTAACACATTTGGAGAAAGTGGTCTTATTAATATGTGACTCTATTTTTTAAGGGAATGAACATAAAGTGCGTCATCCGAAACCGCACTTCCTATATAACAACCACTTGTTACTTTTACTGTTTGTCACAAGCATTGGTGTCTTTGTACATGTCCTTGAAATACGGTTAAATATTCAAAGCCTGAGAAGAGAACTATTAGTGTTGAGAATTATTGATTTAAATTACAAGATTTTAAACCAATAAATATCTGCTGCCGCCACATTAGCAATGATCACTACCGCCAAACTCCCAACACCATCGCTATCATCGCCCCGACGGACAATCCACTACCATTACATTCCCACCCCCTGTACAATCATCCATGTCATCCTAAGGTTTTTATTTTGAAGACATGTGAGGACTAAATACATATTAGTCACAAAATTATATTAGATTAAATTCAAAGGCTTAAAATATTTGACAACTTAATAAAGTAAAACCAACTAAAATCCATGAGCCAATAAAAACCTCATTTTCTTGTTTTGCTTTATTAAATTGTCAAACATTGTAAGCCTTTGGATTTAATCTAATATAATCCATGAGCCAATAAAAACCTCATTTTCTTGTTTTGCTTTATTAAATTGTCAAACATTGTAAGCCTTTGGATTTAATCTAATATAGTCTTATGGTTAATATGCATTTGGTTCTCACATATTCTCAAAATAAGGATGGAGAGCAGAACTATTATAAAAATCTAGCACTTTTGAGTTAGATTCCTATAACACAACAGCTACAAAGAACGTGTGTTTTTATTGGGGGTGAGTTCTATCTACTAATTGTGGGACTCATCTAATTTACACACTCTTACTGGTTATTCTCTTCTCCCCCCCCCCCTTCAAAAAGTGGGTTTGTCTTTCTCTTTCTATAAAAAAATAATATAAGATGTTGATGTGGTTTAACCGTGACCATTTAAATAAGAGGAGAGAGAAAGGAAGGGAAAAAAAAAGGGAGAGGATCCTACTCCTTATTGTATAGAACTCAAGAGCTTAGCTTATGATGAATTCGGAATCAAACTCAATTTTTCACCTCACTATGAATGTCTTATTGCATGAAATTTTTAACATCATGTCCATTTAAGTCATTATAAACATCCATTGAAGTCTTACATCAAAATTTATCAAACAGTGTGACACGATTTTATTTAGTCTCAACACCACTAAAAATACAATTTACCGAACACTTCTGTTTTACTTATTATTCTAAAATCACAGTATAACCCATTGCTACAAAAATGGCTAAAAAAACACCAAATTCGCCTGAAGACATATATATATATAAGATAAATTCATGGTATATAACCGTTGAATTAAACGTTCAGAGTTTCGAGAGTTCGATCAGCTAAAACTCCTCTTTTTTATAGAACCATATTCCTCCATTTTCTTCACTCCAAATGAGTGTCTTAGTAGTCTTGGATTTGTCTAATTTTTTGCAAGGATGATGCAAGAATGATGTTCTAAAAGATAAAAGGTTTGAGTTGT
The DNA here is from genome assembly GCF_019419815.1 of Pyrus x bretschneideri. Taxonomy (NCBI): domain Eukaryota; kingdom Viridiplantae; phylum Streptophyta; class Magnoliopsida; order Rosales; family Rosaceae; genus Pyrus; species Pyrus x bretschneideri. The sequence goes on from NW_025999546.1 coordinate 6,226,082, forward strand.
TAAAATTACATTATGTAGTGGGCCCCACAAAACGTGTATAAAAATTGTGTAAAAGAAGTGGTGTCACGGATTTGCTCCCATAAGTTATTTATTTGTAGTTAAGAAAATGGACGAATATAGTTCTACGAAATAACTCTAAATCCTTAATCCAACGGTCATATGATTTAAGATTTAGATGATTTTTTGTAGACATGATCTTTGAGAAATACTTAAGAGATAGATCATTGAAATACATTAAAAAGTTGGCCCTACAAAAACATGTGACAAAACTTGTGTAAAAAAAATTGGTGTTACAGATCCCCACAAAAAAGAGATAAAGACTATGTAGGGCCCTCGACATTGAATTTCAACTATCTGAACTGTGTATTTTTTTATGTGCAACATATCATCCTTGAAAGGAAACATTCACTCCACTACCACTTAGTACTATGGTCTAGTCGTATTCCTCTTAATTTAAGTGCAGACTCTTAGGTTTGAATTTCGAGAATGGTGAGTCTGCAACCAATTTATTCTCCCACCATCTCGATATAAATATATCATTATATAAATAAAAACATTTACCCCGTTGAAAAGATTGAGATATGGCGTTGTGATCGAAGAAATTGATCAACACAATATTATAAGAACGAAGATATTGTAGCAATGATCATTCAACAAAAAATTTGTGACCAATGGTTCCTTAACTTATCAAAACGTGCAGTTATGGTCTTTTTCGTTAACTTCGTTAGAACTTCAATCAAAATGAGCCACATGTCATGCATATGAGACTAAATCAAGATGCAAATATGGAAAACAAAATGAGAAAAATTGTAACAATGGTCCTTCAATTTTAATACAATTAGAGAAATAGTTGCCCAAGTTTAATCCAATTGGAGAAATGGTCTCTTAACTTTAACTCAATTATTGCAATAGTCATTCCAACGTGACTCATTTTGACAGAGTTGAATAAAAGGATCATAGTTGCACGATTGGATGAGTTAAAGGATCAATGATTATAGATTTTTAGTTGAGTGACCATCGCTCTGATTGAGTTAAAATTGAAAGACCATTGCTACAATTTTCTTTATAACAAATATTGAAATGGCTTTTTAGCCAAAATGGTCTCTGAGATTTGCATAACTCCTCATTTTGGTCATTAGGATTTGAAATCGGTAGAATTGATTCCTAAATTTATCAACCATCAATCATTTTGATCATTCTCTAAAATATCTCTATTGAATAAGGATAAAATGACAAAAATACCCTCAAATTTTGTCAAATCATTTGTCCTATTGTTTATTAAATTGATGGTATTTTTTGTCATTTTGAATCTTACTTAACATAATTTTTCACCAAATGACCAAAATGATTAATGGTGGACAATCTCAGAATCACTTCTATTGATTTCAAATCTCAATGATCAAAATGAGAAGTTATGCAAATTTCAGAGACCATTTTGGTTCAAAAAAATCTTACTGAAATTTATGAATCAAATAGGTAATTTGGATTTGACAATCCCGTTCACCTGGAACGCAAAGTCCAGGGAAATCTTGGTCAACAGCCTTGGATAAAAATCCAAGGGTGGAGAAATAAAAGCGTTTTTGTTTTAATATTTTTTTTACTTAAAACAGTTATACTCTCTTTCCGAACTCTCTTTCCTCAACGCATCTCTCTCCACGTCTGTCTCTCAATGCCATCGATAGATTCGAGCTGTTGATGACCATTGCCGCCACATTCAACAAGCTCCGTTGTTAACATAGCTAGATTTGGATAGCAGTAAATAAAGAAATCTTGGATACGACGTTCGTCTTCTCCGTCAATCACCATCGCTTGTCGGTCTCCTTCATTCGTCATTCTTCGTTGGTTGTCGTTCATCGATTTTCGACAGGGCAAAGGTGTGAGGAAAGAGAGAAAAAATGAAGGTAATATTGAATGGCTTATTTTTCTGCAGCGTTGGATTAGATTCAACGATGGTTGACCAAGCTTTTCCCGATAGTTTGATGTAGTAGTAGCAGGGAAAGGATCCTCAGCGGATCATTGTTGTAGGAATTTCGTAATCGTGATTGTTCATTGTACAATCAGTTTTTGTTAAGCACTATTTATTTTTAATTTTTAATTTTGAAATGATTTTTAATCCCATGATATACGATAAACGGTCATAATCACAAGATCCCTATGATTCATAGGAAAATGAACCAACTATAATCATTTTCCGTAGTAGCAGTAGAGTCACATGTCAAAAGTTGAATAAAAAAAAAGTAAATAGAAAAAGGTAAGTGGGAAATGTAGGTAGCATTTCTCTTATCATAAATAAAAAAGTAAAGTGTAGTAATAATCTCTCAACTATAATTAAATTAGAGCAATAGTCTCTCAACTAAAAATTCATTATCATTGGTTCCTCAACTCATCAAAATGTGTAGTTATGGTCCTTTTTGTCAACTTCGTTAGCATTTTGTCAAAATAAATTATGTTAAAAGAGCCATTGCTACAATTAGAGTCTCTCAACTCATCAAAACATGTAGTTATGATCTTTTTTGTCAACTTCGTCAGAATTTTGTCAAAATGAGTTATGTTAAAAAAATCATTTCTACAATTGAGTTAAAATTAAGAGACCATTGCTCCACTTAAGTTAAAATTGACAAACCATTTCTCTAGTTGAGTTAAAGTTGAGGGACCAATGACAATGAATTTTTAGTTAAGAGATCATAACTGCAAGTTTTGATGAGTCAAGAGACTAATAGTAATGGATTTTTAGTTGAGGGATCATTGCTCCAATTGAGTTAAAGTTAATAAATCATTGCCATAATTTACTCTAAATAAAAAGGCTAGCTAAAAACTTTGGGATTGATAATAATTTAAAGTCATAAGAATCATAATTTTTTTTCTTCGCAAATGTCCAATTCACCCCAACTCCAGGAATAAAGCACGCAATCCAAATGCCAACCAAAAGTGCTCGGATACAACCACGACAGCCCAAAATCACCCACAATGTACAACGTTGTCGAACACCCATATTCATTTCATACCCAGTAAATAGTCATCATAGGAGTTGCCAGTCATCTTCTTGTGCACTTCCATCTGCATCGCTCATGGGCAGAACAGAAAATGAATCATCGTTTTCTACTGCACCATCACCCAACGCATCACTGTGGTTAACCGGCCTGGGAAAACTATGTGTCTGAGTCACAGTAAACAGTGGAGCACCATTTGATTCATCTGCCAGCTTGGAGGCTCGAAAACAAAAATCATTAAGATCATCTGCCAGCCATGAAACAATACTAAGTACATCAACTTAACTAAAAGTACATAAACCAACGTTTGCAAAAATACGAATTCAGCAGAGTGACCAGCAAACCTCTGTCACGACAATAAAATCCAATCGCCAAGGATGGATCAATCAATTCAAGGGGAATGTGCCGTATAACACTGCAAATTACCAGTAGTTAGTATTAAACACCCAATTCAATGAAGACAGGTAGTCTTAAAGAATCTTACTTGCAGTGGTAGGATAAAGTATCAGCCTCCAAATCATCCCTTCTGATATTGATTACCTGGCACAACCAACGACAAAAAACCAGTCTGCCATGAACAATAGGACAGCTAATGTAATAATTCAAAACATTATCACAAGTATCCAACCTAAATAAGAACAAATAAAAACCCCTGTAACAAGAACATTCCAATGTAATTAATAATTATCACTCCATATGCTTCATGTGGTACCATATACCACAGCCAGTCCAAATCCCAGATAAATGTGGGGCCAACATGTGTTAGATGAAGTCATTGCAGATAGTAGTGAGCGAGAAAAGTGGGGGAACTTGAAACTGTTAAGTACATTTTACCTATTATATTTCCATCACTTTACAGTCTATTATTCAACTCATTTAATGTCAAAAGGGTAAATTTGAAATTTCATACACTGGATTATAGACGAACTGGATCTACGAGATGAGTGGAACATTTCCTACTAGTGATGCGCTGCATCACATCCAAGTGTAGTGAAAAAGAGGGAGTGGTTGTCTAAGGTGTTCCCGGAAACACCACAGTGGCACCAATTGTGTTGTGTAGACATAGAATTTAACAGACATCTTGCAGGTAAAGAGACTAGTCCAGGAAAGTAGAATATTTTTGAAGACCTGGAATACAGGAACTTTCACGGGTAAAAAGAGAATTCTAGATAGGCATGGTGTTAGGAGGCAAATCAAGCAAAAGCTTGTTTGCTAGACTCTATACCGGTGAAACAAACTCTAGATAGACTGAGTTTATTGGACAGAAACTTCAACATACAACAAGAGAAAAAGAAAGGAACAATTTGGATAGTAGAGTTGTTTCTTATTAGGAATAACTTGAAGGGAATATTCCAATAATACTAGAAGATAAAAACTCATATAAGACAGAAATGGCATCTGAATTAAGAGAACAATAATATGAGGCATGAAATGGCTTATAAATCCCGTAGGATAAATAACAGCTACAAGATCAACTCGTAGAAATTAGACTATTGCAGCTTTCCAATCAGAAAAGTCCCCAAGAAAGAACACATCATGTAGACAGCCATTACTGATGCCTGTAGTAGCCCAAAATCTGACAGTCTCCCAAAGCTTTCACACCTGGAACTTAAAGACCTACACTAGAATTTGAACAAAATCCTAAACCATACGAGTCTACTTTAGGAATATAATATTGACATTGAAATTAACTTGTTTCATGCCGATTTAAGACTCGTATTCAAATTTGAACACCACCCTAATCTCGTCAGTCACTAAAACAACCTATATACATGATAGACACTTGAGTCTTACATTGAATTTGGGCAAAACCCCTAATTGGAGAAGTCTGATCAGTCACTAAAACATCCTAATTTTATAAATTTTTATTTTGGGAACATAATGAAGAATTGAAATTAACTTGATTCATGCTGATTTTTATACTATTTTCAATTTTCTAAGATGCAGACAGAATGCATGCAGAGTTTCAAAGCTTGAATTATTCTGCAATTCATCTTGGTTCCTATTTAATCTGCATCCCACATAAACCATTCTCTACCGCAAATTCCCTAGGTTCTTGTCTAGACACTGACGAACGAGAATCCACGTTTGCATTTTGCCCATTCGCATCTTCCCTAACCGAAGCAACAATATCTTTAAGCTGTTTCCCAATCAACTCATTGAGCGCCTTCTTATTGCCCACACAACCTTTAGACAAACCCTCAACCGTAGATGAATGTCTTGCTTTGATATTACTGTACTTGAAGAAAAAAAAGAAATTTGAAAGAACGGAGGATGAATAAGCTCTATTTACCAATCTGTTGTAAGACAACATATGCCATGTTGATGCTGGCCTTCAGCTAGTAAAAAGTTTAGGAAACAGAATTACACTGAGAAACAGAGAACAATTTGGGAAAACAGACTTGTGTTTGGACGTGGGCTTTCTTAACCAAGGTGTTGCTACTGCATCAGATATTATGCCAGATAATAGAGAACATGATCTTCAACCAAGCACACTAAGGTGGTTTGCTCGATTTAGACATGTACAACAACATAAAAATGCTTGGTATACGAGTGACTTTATTCAAATAGAGAATATTGGCAGAAGAGGAAGCCCAAAAGTATTGTGTGGGCGGACGGACATGAATTTGCAAACTTGAGTGAGGCGATAGTCCTCGATTGAGTGGAATACAACAAAGGATTCATACAGTCCACACCTCATGAGGAGCTCTAGTCACCTACACAAATTGAATCAATAATACAGATTTTCCAAGCTGATGCAATTGCCATAGAGTTTAGCAGCATTACTCTCCACAGTTAGTTCTAGAAAATCCACAATCAAAGAAAACGACAACCATGAGTGCATTTGGAATGGGAGACAACTGGATGTCACCCAAATTATGACTAGACACTAGTCCATCCTAACCTATATGTCTTTAGTATGAGATTTATTCAAAATTCATCAGAGTATTTGTTTCACATAAGCCATACAACTTCTTTGCCATTTGAAGGACAATTTGCTCGTTGAACAATGCAGATTTTCAGATTATTAGCTTTTATTTTGGTTGAAAACATACAAAGATATCTGAATGAGAAGTATTTAAAAAGAAATTCCATACCGGCTGAACTTCATGGGGATCAAGGTAAAGTGCTTTTTCATCCTGCACACCAATAATGTAAGTTGATGCACCAGGTTTTCCACCCATGATGCCAAGACTTTGGGGAAAGGTGAATGTCGCCCGCAACGATGGAATGTACCTGATTATAATTTTTATTTTATTTTATCAGAAACAATATTTTATTAAAGAGCTTATAATCACAAAACAAAAATTAGTGAACCAAAGGTCCACCAACAAAATGGTACAACCCTCACAAAACAAATACAACTCTAAACTATCCTAAAGCAGCACCTGATAATCAATTAATGATCCCATTTAAGTAACATAAATGGTCTAAAATTTAGATGTTTGGAGTTATGAATTTCACTAATTTTATAATTCCCTATGTCATCTAGGCTCCAAGTTAACTTTATGGTTCGGTGAGACATTTAAGCTTACAGTTTTGGGAAAGGACTTCCTAAATTCTTAATCTAACAACGTAAGAAAAAGGAAACAACAAAAGCTAAATAACACTAACTCAAATTGCTAGACAACAAATAAAATGACCAAATATCTCCCGCGTCAGCAACTCAGCATATATCAATCATAACCATCCGTATACTATAAATAAAAGAAGCACCTGGGGTTGACTTTTTCAAGTCCAAGAACCAAAGGAACCAATAAAAGAATAGGCGTCCAATCAACTTGGCCTCTTGAGAACTCCAAACAGTGTCTAGAAGCATCTTCAATGCAGACTACTGGGGCTCCACCTCGCTCCCCATCTTCGTCCCCGGAAACAATATAAACAGCCATTGGAAGTGGCTGATCATCAAGGTCAGTTACTTCTCTCCTACATCGTACTAGAGTCTCCCAAGTGCGGCACATGGCATATGGGCCAACCCATGATCCGGCAGCGAGTTCATAAGCCTTTCCAGCCTGAAGAAGATTGTGGATGGAGAAAGTTGATATTTCGGAATCACCAAAATGATACAAGATCTCAATATATGCTTCATCTAAAGGCTGCATAACAGAGGTATAAAAAAACATGTATGACCAATCAGATTCCTGAATGTGATTTAAGAAAATATATGTAAAGGGGTAAGATGTGAACTGCAAATATTTTAAGGCAAAGCTATATCACAGAAAAAACAATCCTACCTCACCCAACTTTACCTTGTGCAAGGGCCTTCTCCAAGATCTTCCCAATCTATGGAAAAGCATCGCCTGTAAAAATATACTCTAGTCATTCACTACTTTTTTTTTTTTTTTTTAAGAAGAAGAAGAAACAAAATATTATTGCATATGACAACAAAATTACAAAAAAAGTGGACAAGATGTCCACAAAATAAAAAATAAAGGCACACAAAAAATCAGCAAGCACAATCCCCCTATAAGTAAAGCATCTATGAAGACACCAAAAAGTTATCTAATTGCAAGGACCGAAGCCATGATCAAGAAACCTTAACAATAACATTCACACATGTACCAGTTATTAACCACATAAGAATGCAAGAACCCAAAATGGATAAAACACTGTACCATACCTGGGCTACAAGCATCTGACTACTCCGAAGCATGCAACCCCAATTTACATCACTAGTGTACTTTGAATCTCCAATAGCCTCAAATCCTAGAAATAAATATGTACATGTTGATTTTTATCCACAAAGTCATAAGTGCTAAAGTTAAAAATGGTGTTTGCAAGCCAAACCTTTACGATATGTCATCAAAATTCTTGATGAGAAATCCTGTTCAAATGCTCCTAATCCATTATCAATAGGTGCATCTCCAGAGGAATCATCTTGTGAGACCTTATAGCACACACCAAGAAGCCATATGTCACTAGCAGAAGAAATTCCAGTCCTTCTGGATCCAAGTACACGCTCGTGAATTCTCCTCATAGATCCAATAGTCACAGCTTTCCTCACAGCTGCTGTCCATCCATTGTTTCTAGAGTGACTTTCCTTCTTTTCAGTAATTGATGACTCACTATGTGTTTCGAAGATTGAGAAAGTAGACGCAAAGAAGTTTGACCACAGGGATGCCTTATTGTGCTTACTGTCCCTAGATCCTGAATCTGAACAAGCAGACGATGAACCTCTATCTGTTGAATCTGTTGAACTTTTAGAAGAACATTTCGACGCAACAGCCGTCTCACAAAAACCCTTCATCAGCTAGTCATGAAGCATCATATAATGCTAAACTTGCTCGCACAAGCAACCTGAGTTTTAAGCATCCATCTCAGTCCAGCGGTAAAAGAAGCAGCAAGTTCCAAAGAAAACCAAAATGAATAAATAAAGAAGCATGTATACGGCAAGTTATGCGTAATAATATTATTCAAGAACTAAGGCGGAATTTTTCAATCCTCAAATTGAAGTATTCAATTGTAGGCGAGAATGTCAAAGAATCCATCAATATAGCCTAGGAAAAAGACACAGAGGAAGCAAGCAAGTATAATTAATTTGCAATTAATCATGCAAACCAGTAATTGATCAATCGAGATTAAGGAAACAACAAAGGATGGAATTGCCGACCAATCAATCAATTTCTCAACCTCAAATCAATAGGTAAGATTAAAAACATACGTACTTGCATGCATACATTAGCTCGAAATTAGCTCGAAATGACACAAAAACTGTCTCCAACCAAGGGCTAGGCCAAAGGGCTTGTAGGTCCCACCGGGCCAAAACCACCAAATCAGGCCAGCGTGCTGGCCATCTCCAGCCAGCCACCCAGCCCGATGCAGCCAATCTGAACTGTTTCATGAACTCAAGCTCAAACAAGTGGAAAATTCAATCGAAAAATCGAGCCAGCCAATCTTAACAAACCATCCAATTGAAATCACACTGTAGTTTACAAAATTAGGCGGTTTTTTATGACATCACAATTCTAATCTATGCTTCAATTTAAATACAGAGAAGGATAGATTTCTAAATTTACAAGAAAAGAACAAAAATTTGGGACATTCAAGAGAAACCCATTAAATTGGAGCATAAATACAGCTTAAATTCAAAAAAATACGAACATGCATAAATAATTAAATTTATTAAAGATGAAAATCGAAACAATGGTTTGAGAAAAGGAAAAGAGAGACGGACCAGAAGATTTGGGGTGTCTCTGAGGAAACTTGATGCGAGGTATCCTCTTCATCGCCTGGGCTCCACCCATCTCTCTCTCTTCTGTAGCACCAGTTCCTCCGGAGATGACGATTGGCTAAAATCTTCCACCAGCGATTTGTTTGACAACTAAGGATGAACTGACGGGTATACCGTTTATTCAATTACTGGTAAATGGTTATGCAGGCACAAGTATAACCATTTACCTGTTTTGAACCCGTTTACCTTTTTTTTTTTTTTTTTTACCCATTTACCTCTTTTTCACTCATTTACATGTTTTTTTTTAACAACTTGAAAATTACCAAAAAAAAGTTGTCTTAATTTTCATTTTCTGACAATTAAACATTATTATAGGTACATTTTAGCATACATTTTCCTATTTTAATCATTTAAATCCTCATACAGTTCCAATGATTGAAATAATAGTTTATGAACGATATTTTTCTGCTACATCCAAACAAGTCTTTAATTATAAATCATATGATTACAAAGTAAATTAAAATAGGGAAATGGGTAATAACAGTCTTTAATTGAAATAATAGGGTTTTTATTTTTTTAATTTTACATATATTAAATTAAATAAGTAAATGGATACCCGTTATAACCGCGGATATTACCCATAACCGATGGATACTAGTTATAACCATGAGTAATACCTATAACCACCCATTTAAATTTCATAGATAAACGGTTATACTCATAACCGTTTATTCATCTAAACGGTTACCCATAACGGCAACCGTGAACTTTAATTTTTTTTCAATAATTTTCAATATGTCCGAAAATCTTATTTTAATATGGTAGTTTAATTTAATTAATTATATTAATTTAATTAAAATAATAAATTATGTTTGACCCATGACCCTTTGGCCCCCTCAGTTGAAGGTGGTTTTTTGTCACAGTGCTACGTTTGGCCTATGGCCATTTGGCCCCTTCGATTGGCGATGGTATGAAATATGGTATGACACTATTCATTAATGCCATCTCGAGAGGCTCGTTTTAGCCCTACAACCCTCAAAGAAATTAATATTTTAATGAACAGTGTCAGACCATATTTCTTACCATCTCCAACCAAGGGGCTAAAGGGTCATAGGCCAAACATAGCCATGTGACAAAAAATCATCTCCAAACGAGGGGGCCAAAGGGCTATAGGTGTAATGGCGTGCATTGGCTCTATTTTTTTTTTTATTCTTTCTTTTGTCCTTATCATTAAATAAAATTATTATATAATTTTTTTGTTAAAATTTAAAGTTTTGAAGTCATTTTCATTAACTTTTCTTTTATTTTTTTATTTGATGATTCAACATGCTGTATAACGTCGTTTTTTCTTTGTATGTTCTTAGTTTATTCTTGGTTTTATTTTCATGTCGTCATTTATTTAGGTAAATTGTGTAAAGGGGTGCGGCAAAGAGTATCTATACACTCTGTGTTTTTCTCAATACACACAATGCAAAAGTTGTTCAGTTATGTCTCTCAGATTAAAAAGACAAAAATCCTAAGCCAAAACACCTTAGTGCCGTCCATTTTACACTGATCCAAGTGAGAGATTTGCTAGCACATTTAAATCGATCACTCCATCATTGGTTGCTATTGTATTAGTGTGGATACTTTTAGAAGCTCAACGCTTGCAGAGTTTCGCGTGATCAACCATGGAAGATTGCAACCATGAAAAGGAATATTGAATAGTGGGTGATCCAATCACGCGGCATGCACGTGGCTAGAGATTCAAGTAAGTTAATCTCTTCTCTTTCTTTGTTTGTTGATTTATCAATTACAACGAACCAAATATATAAATGGGATAACATATTGCATGTTAGTTTTTATTGCGTGTGATTATTTGAATTGAATTAATCCCAATAATATGCGCAAAAACCCAACACGAGTGATGCATATCAAGATCTTGTAACACTGCATCAATATCTACGTAACCGAAGTGTAGTAGATGATTCAAATGCCCATTTTGCCCTTCGTAATAATTTGATAACACATGTAGTATGAACATGCACAAGAGGCTAAGTTTTGTGTTTGTAGCATTTAACTAACTAAATTGTAATACCCTTGCAATTTAGGCATGTTGTTTGTTTATGTTTTCGGTTTAGCTCTCTAAGCTACCAATGTCATTTCAATATGCAGTGTGTTTTTATTTTGAAATTGATAAAAGTAAGCCCTTTTAGTAGAACATCTTATATCATTTTATGTTTAAGGGAAGGGATCCCCATTTTTTTTTTTTTTTATAAAAATAAGGATTAGTTGAGGGGTCCACACCACATCAAACTTTAACGATCCGAACCGTCTATTTTTCAAATTGAATTGAATTGAAATTTGTTCTTTATATGTAAGTGGTTTCAGATTGAATTGAATTTTTGCAAGGATGATCTATGAATCGTGACTTACAAAATAGACGATTCAAATCGTTGAAATTCGATGTGGAGTGGGCCTCATAATCCCCAATTTTTTTTTCAAAAAATGGGGATCCCTTTGCATAAAGGGCCTATATATGTGTATATATATAGTAGCCTCGTAGAGTATATATAAAGCCAACATTGAAGATGCTCGAGGACGGTGATGTCGTTGTGAGACCCCGTAGGAGTTCCGAACAAGGCTACAACGTCTAGAAAAACAGTAGGTGTCTTTTTATAACCACTAAAAGCCATGGCCTATGTGGTAGAGCAATTCTTCCACTCCTAATACCTGTAGTTGATGCCGCCCAACATCCCAATAAGACCCTGTTTCTTAACTTTATTCAAAAGCCATTGCAAGTCTCTAGATTAAAGCAAAGGTATTTCTTCATAAGGGTGGGCACAGTTCGATTTTGGTCTTGTTTGTACCATACTTCATCAATCTCAAAACTACCGAGCACCGGTTAACTTCATATCTTCAAGGACCCACTGAAGAATTCATGCTGGGGCACCCCTGCTGAAGCATAAGAATTCATCTCCAATCAAGAGACCAATCACAACACGACACGTGTCAACATTAGAATAAAGCTCTTAGAGTCTCACATCGACCGCAAACAAAAGTGAGCGACTCTCCTCAACTATAAAAAATAAAAATAAAATAAAAAAAACCATTCTCCTACAATTAATCCCTAATGTCATTATTGTATTTAAACTCGTCATTAGAACTCGCTAATGATGATAATGCTTGAACTTATGCATTGTGTAAACTCTTCACTATTAATAAGAATTCCTCTACCCCGTGTACTTAGCCCAACTTAGGGTGAACCACGTACATTTTGTATTTGCTTCCATATCTCTATCTCTTTATATATTATCCTCACTAGGTGAACGGAGCAACCTTGCGAAAGTCACAAACTTAACGTTTTACGTTGTTCCAAAAGTCCATCCGATTTTATGCATCAACAAGTCCAGTTTACCGCTCATACTAGAACCGAAATGGATATCTCTACAGTTTGGTTTGGTTTTTAGGTTACATAATTAGTTATGCATGTCCCAATTTATAGGTTCAATATTATGGTTTGTGTCGTACTAGGTTACATACTTCCCATTTACTTGTAGGGTGTGTTTATTGCACCGGACTATTCCGGATTGGACTAGTTTTAGGGATTAAGCTGGACTAGTTTAGACTAGACTAAGTTGGACTAACTTAATGAAACTTTTGGTGCAATGTTGGACTAAGAAGCTGGACTAACAAATGGAAAAAAAGGGCATCTTCTTCGCAAATTGCTGGTGCTCCTTTGCACCTTGGAAATTGCAGAACTTCGAATAACAAATGCTTAACCCAAATTCCAGAGAAATCAGAAATCGTTCAATTTGATTAGAACCAATTGGCATCCCAGAAAACCCACAAATCCAGCCTCCCTTCACAAACCAAACGAAACGAATTCACATAATCCATCAAATGAGACTTCAAAGAACAGAACAAGTAAAGTAAAAAAAAAAAAAAAAAAAAAAAAAGGAGAGGGAGAGAGAGAGAGATCTGTGGTGGTTTGGACCGGTGGTGTGATATTGCCAGAGTTTGGTGAGTGTAGGACGCGACGCGAAAAAGAAAGCAGGGAAGGACGCGACGCGAAGAAGAACGCAACGAGGGTCTTTGCAGTCCATGCTATGGCCCTTTAGTGAGAGAGTTAGTAAACGCAAGTCCCCTTCAATCCCATTAAACATAGTCCCACTGTGTAACAAACAAACGCACATGTAATGGACAAAGAGGCCTTACCAGTGTTGGAGAACTAAACCAAATTTCAGCTATTGAGTTAAGAGTCACGAATATGGATTAATAAAAGATAGAAGTCCTAGAGGTGTGATGATTGAGATTACTATAGAGTCAGTTATTTCTCTACATGTTTCAGTTACAAAGTTGTTCTTAATTAGCTAAATAAATTATGATGTATTGTATTGGCTATAAAAGCCATGCACTGTTATATAGTTTTTATAATATGTGAAGAAATAAAAATGTTTTCACATTAAAAGCGTCTCCCTTCTCCACTACACCAAGTTTTAATTAAGATTTCTCCCTCCTACAACTGCGCAAAGTTTTAATTAAGATTTTTCTCCCTTCCTCCTGCAACTAGTAGTAGTAGACTAATTGGTGAAAGGCAACAAACGAATTCATTTGATCATGTAGAACGAATCCCCTTAAATTATACATACAACATATATAATTAACTGAAGTCTCATTTTTCATCGCCAGTCCAGTTGTTCTTCATCTTGGGACCAGTAGGCCCTTCTTCCCCTAACACTTCATTTGGTAGACTCTTTACGAATTTCTCAAATGCAGATTTGAGCTTTCCGGGCAAAAGTTTCTCCACCTTTTTTAGCTCGTCAGTAATGTCATAACTAAGTTTTGGACCCCATTCCCGACAGTAGTTGAGCCATGGCGGCTCGGATATAGCGGAGCCCAAATAGTCAGCTGCAATGATTATAGGCTGGCTTCGTCCAGTGTCCAATACCATCTTACTCTTGGCAGCATCATTCCTAATTCCTATTTCTCCAGTGCCTTGCAATACAAGTCCTGGCTTGGCATAAAAAGCATGGCCGTGCAAAGATGCATAGGTCACGGCTTTGTTCCCTCCACCATTCTGAAACTCAAGCTCAGAAGCGTCCACCCATATGCCCCCGCTGTGCTGCGAGAAGTAGACCTTCCAGAGTTCCCCAGTAAAATTGCTGACTCGTAGGGTCACGTGCTCCCAGTCGCCAACATGTTCACCAATTTTCCCCAGGGAGATATTCAGAAACTCAACTTTGGCCCTGGCGGGGCCATTGAAAGGGTAGAACACCCATATAGCGATGTCAGTAAATGTTGAGCCCAGCATGGGCTTTATATGTGCATAAACCTGAGAGCTGGGTAGATCTCCTTTTTTCACTCTTTCATTGGCGCTTTTGTCGACGGGTAGGTCCAACCAATAGGAGCCGTCATTTGAGCCACCTTGGGGAAGGTTGGAGCCAGTTGCTTCGATCGCAATGGGTTTTAAATCATCGTCTTTCTTGTACAGAAGGGCCCCATTGGTGAAAAACCAACCCACCGAAGAAGGGAGGTATACTTCATCTGGATGGAAGTATATAAATGGAGAGTAAGCTTCAAGTAATGCCTCAATTTGAGTTAGGTTAGGCATAGATACTTGGGGATTAGATATGGCGGCGTTTTTCAAACAAGCCACAGTTGACAACCCACCATTTTGTTGAGCAGCTATAAAAGTGCCAGCGGAGACACCCATGGCTTGGGTCCCCCTGTTGCTGGGTCTGACGCTAAAGACATTGAATCCATTGGCATCGCTGGCGGTACCTGGTCCCCAGATCCACGAGTCGGCCTCGCACTCGTCAGTGAGGCTGGAACGAACGCACCTGATTTTATCGAGGGATGGCTTCTCCGGAGAGCTTGTGACAACTAGGCCTATGGCTTTATAACCATCTGAGGCTGTGGGTAACCAGACATAGCCATTGCCATCTTTCTTGATGTTCAAGAACTCGCTGCTCCAAATGAGAGTGAAATCAACTGGTTGCCGCAGCAAGGGCGAAGAAGGGTCATCCTCGTTGTCTTTTGTTGGTTTAGCAGCAAGGGCCCATCCGTAAAGGGGTATGTTGTTGGGTTGGCTGTAGCAGCCAAGCATGTAGAATCCGTGGGGTAGGGGTGAAGGTTCGAAGAAGCTTGCCCCAAGGTTGCCTGGTCCCCCCTCATGAGTAGCCCAAACTTTGTTAAAAGACGATATCTGACACACTAGTAATCCTCCCAGATCGATCATTCCACTTGCGAACCCATCACCTAATAAAATATGATCCATATATCATGTTCATGTACACCGGTAAATATAGATTAATTGGCATTACAACTGGAAAGTATATTATATAAAACTCAGAAATTACAACAACAAAGTCTTGAGGTATATATAATGCGTAGGCGTGTGTGTGTGTGTGTGTGTGTGTGTATAGAGATATAATATATATGGTTCAAGCTTTAACTGGTTATTAAGTTTATACTGCAAATACATTTGAAGAGAGGACCGATTGCAAATCCTCATTGCAACACATATCAGAACTGTCTAAATAGCTAGAAAGATGAACAAGTACGTACCAGGAGGCCAGCTAGGTAATGGAGAGGGAAGCTTGAACGTGGTTTCGATAGGCAAGGCTTTGGTTTTCTTGAAAACACTCGTTGCTGAAGGTGATAGGGAAAGGCAATTTCCCATTGTTGATGTCTTAAAAGAAATTAAGATTAAATGTCTATAAACAAATTAATGATATAGATAATCTTCATGGGATGGAAGTTTGAAGCACAATAAGTTCAGCAGACGGAACCAGAAGCATATTCTGTTTCAATTGAAGGGGGAATGTAAAAATGATGCAAAGAAGAATGGGGATAAAAGGGCCGGCCCTTCCCTTGGATGTAACGTGCAAGCAAGCCAATTTTGGCCACATAAATGCTTCTAAACATCGTTCAACTTGTCTTGTACACCCAAAGTTGCTTTCTCAGGGGAAAACTATTGTCGTGTACTCTCCAACTTCTCATCTCCGTTGGCATTAAAAATGGTCATCCCAACCCTACCACAAATAATGATGATACTCAAGGGATACGATCAACTCATTGTAATTTTGGATGGAAGAATTTATTATTATATTTTTTTTCTTAAAAGGGGACTAACTGGTGACTTCAGTACGTCAGTCCATCCTTTTAGGGGCTGAGAAGACTTGCAGAGAAATTTTAGTCTCTCTCACCATCATGTGATTCATCATAATCAGAAATCAAACTCAGAATGTGTTGTGTGAAATATAAGCCCGAAATTCGTCACTATTTGGACATACAAAGATGCCGTTTGATAACCATATCCTTTTAAGTTTTTTTTTTTTTTTCATTTTTTTTAAATTGAAAATATTTTTGGTAACTAATTTCTGTTAAAAAAATGAAAACTACTCTTTTAGAGTGCGCAAAATTTGGATTTCAATTTTCAGCTTTCATTTTCTTTTATAAAAACCCCAAAACTAGTTACCAAAAAAATTTCATTTAAATAAAAAATAAAAAAGTTATCAAGGGGCTGCAAAATTATGTTAAGAATAAATCTCACATTAAAGAAATGAGAGATCTTGCATGTGCTTATAAGTAGTTTGACATTACCTTTATTGCCAATTAATTTTATGATGGACTAACTTCTTCAACTTATACACTTTCTAATATAAGCTTTTAAGGGAATGGATCCCTATTTTTTTTTTTTTTTTATAAAGGAATGGAGATTAATTTGTGGGGGCCTATACCACATCAAACTTTAACGATCTAAACTGTCTATTTTTTAAGATGTAACTCATAGATCATCCTTGCAAAATTTTAGCCAAATCAGAAATATTTGAAGCATTTAATTGAGTTCAAAGAAATTTATGAACACTTTGCTCTCTAAGAAATTGAAATTTCATCGTGATAATTAAATAGGCAAATGGTTACAGATTGAATTAATTTTTTGCAAAAAAATCTATGAATCGAGTCTTACAAAATAGATGGTTCGGATCGTTGAGGTTCGATGTTGAGTGAGTCTCGCAAATAATTCTCATTTTTTTAGAAAAATGGGAATCTCTTCCCTTATAAAGTCTGCTTTCTTTTCTAATTTAAGCGGATGAATAACATTAGTGATTTGTATTGGTCAACAAGAAAGATGATAAATTTAATTATTCATGCATGTTCGTATTTTTTTGAATTTAAGCTATATTTATGCTCCAATTTAATGGGTTTTTCTTGAATGTCCCAAATTTCTGTGCTTTTCTTGGAAATTTAGAAATCTACCTTCTTTGTATTTAAATTGAAGCATAGATTAGATTTGTGATGTCATAAAAAACGCCTAATTTTGTAAAGGGATTTTTTGATATGGGTTCAAAATAACTAAAAATTGGACCTATTTCAAAAGGTGGCCTATAAAATTGGACCTATTTCAAATTTTCCCTTTTGTAAACTACATTGTGATTTCAATTGGATGGTTTGTTAAGATTGGCTGGCTCGATTTTTGATTGAATTTTCCACTTGTTTGAGCTTGAGCTCATGAAACAGTTCAGAATGGTTGCATCGGGCTGGCTGGAGATGGCCAGCCCGCTGGGCTGATTTGGAGGTTTTGGCCTGGTGGGGTCCACAAGCCCTTTGGCCTAACCCTCGGTTGGAGACGGTTTTCGTGTCATTTCGAGTTAATTTTGGCCCTATGACCCTCTGGCCAAATTGGTTGGAGATGGCCTTAGCTTTGCTCTTTTGACACAAACATTGCACACCCTTAGAGAAATTATCAGATGGTAGACAAGTAATAGTGCCACCAATAGAAAATTTGACTTCTATTCCCACCCCAAAACACTCCAACAGTTGGCCCAAAATTGAGTTATGTATTAAAACTAAAAAATAGGGCCAATTCCGGCCAAGATTGGAGTTTGGGTTAGTGGACTGGCTAACTACGAAGACATTTCATGTGCGGCAATTCCGCCAAGATCTTTTCTTTAGTTGGAGGAAGCATTCGCACGAATCGGGCAGCGTTTAGCGACTTCTTTATCTTAATCTAAACCTTGGGCGCATCTTGACCAACCAATTTCAAACAAGAGGTCTAGGCTTGGGCCACTATTTCGTTGAAATGTTCTATACATCTGCCTTTTCTCCAGGCATTTCTTTAGACAATGACTCTGTTTGTTCCTATTTTCAAATAGTAAATATTTCTCAAAACATGGAATGGGAATCAAACCCATGCTTGAATTGAGTTTTCTTTTTCAAATCGTGCTATAGCTACACAAGCCCTACCAGGTGCCATAAATTACCTACGGATAGGAAGAATCCTAGAACAAAATGAGAATTAGCTAACCAACTTCTAAGAGAAACAGAATAGGGATTGATCCACTTAAGATAAGATCAATATATAGAGTATATTAAATTGGGGGTCGTATAGGCTCTTCTGAGGGGATGCCACCAGCCCTGGATCTCTTATGGGCTCTAAAGTAGATGTAGCATCAATTCCTCTCTTACTCACGATGTGCAAAGAACTCATGCACCTTACTTCATGAATGGGCAGTCCGAGAGGAAACGAAAGCGATTCGCTTATGAATCTCCTATTGAAGAATTATACTATGATCGCATGTTGTTCTCATGAAGCTAAGATCATTTGCTTGGTGAATGAAGCAGGTCAACCTCTTTTTGGCTTCGGCCCCAAAAACTTTTTATCGCTGGTCAAGCTTTCTACAAATTTGAAGAATTGGCCTTGGTTGTACCTCAATTACCCTAGTGCCCAAAGAATCATCTTACAATAGTGCAATTTAGACCCATTAGTTGCACCTTTTAACAAATATATACCAAGCCAGTGGTGAATCGTCTGAGGCCTTTGATGAAGAAGTTAATCAGCCTCCATTAGGTAGGCATATATGTGAGAATATTCTTATTGCTCAAGAGATTTTTCGATACCAAAAGGTCTATCCAGGACGCATCTCCCTAATTGCATCTCTACACAAGAGTTGGTCGAGCCTTTATTCAACTCATCAATTTCATTGGCTAGTGTAGCGTTGCTCCAACCTAATACTCATTTAGGATGTTCACCGCCCATCCCTTCCCTCTTTCGGTTGGGGAGAATGCTCTTGCCTCCTCTTTTTCTAGTTGGTCCCATGAATTCATTCGCTTTTAGTGAATAAGATCGATTCTTACGATCAGAGATTCCACCAGGGATGATACCACAACTTTTAAACCAAATTTGTAAATCAAAAGATGTGGTGGTTGATGATTGGATTATTAAAGTGTTGATTAACGTGCTTATTTCTTATTAGTGACATATCAGTTGGTTTGCAAATTTAGTTTAAAAATTTAGTCTTCATAGCATTATCCTTTTACAAATGGATAAATTTGTACTTAGAAAATTGGGTGTGAAGATAAAGACATTATGATGAGAGAGGAAATTATAGCTCAAAACGCACAACTATGGTTATTTTCGTTAACTTTGTCAGAATTCAGTCAAAATGAATAATGTTAAAAGAATCATTGCTACAATCGGGTTAAAGTTGATGAGACTATTTCTCCAATTTGGTTAAAGTTGAGGAACAATTTCTACAACTTTTTCATTTAGTTTCTCATATTTGCCTATTGATTCAGCCTTATGTGCATGACACATGACTCATTTGACAAAAATTTTAATGGAGTTGACGAAAATGACTATAGTTACACGTTTGAATTATTTAAATGACCAATAACCATGAATTTTTAATCAAGAAATGAAAGTTGAGAGAAAGTATAGAAAAGTCAACAGCTAGAACCAATGAGTTTTCACGGGATACATATCCGTCAAATTGTGTGCAGTGCTTCGATTAGTGGTTTGGGATGGCATCAAAATCAAATCCAAAAGTAGAGAATATGAAGAGTTTTTACAGGCAAAGGAAAAGCACTAGCATTGGTGGTACCTCTAAGAAGAAAAAATCCCATTCGGCCGCTCACCCAAAAGCTACTGCGGCCTTTTTCGGCTCAGGTGTAATTTCACACGGCTCTCTGGACCTCAAAGGTCCGTCTATCCTCTTGCTTTCAATTTTTTCATAGATTATATTCTTGTTGTGTGAATATTTGTTATGGTTTTCACTACCCATTTCCTTGTTCATGTATTGTATCCACTCCGTTGCCAAATTCCTTCTAATCTTCCGTTGTTGGGCGTCCCAACCATTTTTGCAATAAAAAAAAATTTAGTGGACTTGGATTATCATTAAAATTTATAGATCCAAAAAGTATACATTCGTTGGTTTGATTTACATGTTATTCCGTGTTTAAGTTAGTATTGAAACCCCTAATTTCCATTTTAACGAGATCTTTGTAGTTGCATGAAATTCCAGTATTTTCTGTCCTCAGATGCAAACTCGCATCAACTGTTTTTGTGGTTGTTCATGTTGAAGTTGTAAATGGATTTGAAGAAAATTAGATGAAGTGGTGATTGGAAGGGATAACTTTCCTTAATGATTAGGTTCTATTACTTCTTTCAACTGTATTTATTTCTAGGCACCAAATATGGGCGTAACTTTTTTTTTTTTTTTTTCCCTAGATATTGGGTAGATTTAAGGTATTTAAACATCCAAAATAGAGTAAAGAATGTGTAAAACTTTAGAGTTTGGACTTGTTTCCATTATTTACCTCAAGGGGGCACCGATATAGGCACTAGTAGATAATGAATCTTACATAGCTAAAAAATTTAAAGGGAGTTGGACTAAGATCGATATCTAATGGCATCTTAAACTTTTGTATTAGGATCCAACTGCCCCTGACTTTTAACCCTTGGAGTTTTGAAACTTCAAAGTAGCTCAGATATTGGAGTCCTCATTGTTTCTTATAAGAACATAGAAGGTCAAGTTTCAATTTATTGTTTGGAACTAATACATACCCTAAACCCTAATTTATCATTGTTTTACAATAGTCTGTTTTTCTATGCATTCTTAAATTTCTCTACTGTGGAATCAAGGGTTAAGGAAACCAATAATGTACATGTGTCCAAATATTATTGGTGTAAAATTTTTGGTACGGGGACCCTAGGTACAGAAGATTTGAGGTTATATTTTTTGTGAAACCAGTTTAATTTTTTTAATTTTTATTTGAAAGAAAAACAGTATAGAAAAGTCAGGAGCGAGAACCAATAAGTTTTCATGGGATGCATATCCATCAAATTATTGTGTGCAGTGCTTCGATTAGTGGTGGTGGTACTAGCATACTGCGTGTTGCTGATACGACAGGCCAATTCTCACACCGAGTCGGGGGAATGGAGCTGCGAGTCGGAATCTGAGATCCGGGTCCAGGCCGAGTTCGGACCGGGCCTTATCACTCTGGATGGTCATGCCGACGACTGGAAGGATATCGATGGGTTCGAGTTCTCCCTCCTCCCTGCTCTTGACCCAGATGCTGAAAACGAGTACAAAGGTGGAAAGATGACTGTTAAGGTACTCGTATTGTTACTGTGATTTTAAAAATCTTAAAACAATCCTAAATAATCTTGGTTGATTTTGTTTTTGTGTGTCTATGTATGATGTATTTGAGTTTTGTTTTTCTTATATTTTGATGCACAATTAGAAATGGGTTTATTGCAGGCTTTGCATGATGGCCGTGATGCCTTCTTCATGGTTCAAGTTGATGGGGACTACGCTTACTCTAAGGGGTAAGTTTTATCTAATGTATGAATATTTCATATCCTTGTGGTCAAATTTTAGGGTTAAGTACGAATAACTACCCAAACTTTTAGGGCGATTCCAAAGTAGTGTCAAATTTTTAAAACATTCCAAATAACTACTCAACATTTTAACATTTTGAAAGTTATACATATGTTAGGTCACCGATGTTAAGTCAAGAACTTACTAACATTAAGCTATGACTTTACTAGAATTCCATGTTGAGGTGGACATATACTAAGGTAGGTTTTCACCAGTTGTCATCTTTAGTGCTATAATCCCCAAATCGACCCCTTTTAGCCAAGTTAAACTGTAAATTTGCTTAGCTAAATTGCGTTTATTTGGAGATTCAAAGCACCATAGATGACTTGAGAGTTCAAACACGCTTCATATTTGACCATGTCATCGCTTAACGGTTATGGTAGTGAACCTAACGGATGTCCATTTTCAAAACTTTAGGTAGTTATTTGGAATGTTTTAAAAGGTTAGGACCAATTTGGAATCACCCCAAAAGGTTGCGTAGTTATCCAGACTTATTTTTACTAAATTGTTGGGGACTACGCTGTTGAAAAACACGCCCACTAGACCTTGTTCTCTAATGTAACCAACGTCAATAGACTAAACTAGAAACACACAAGAATTATATTGGTTCGGCAGAACTTTTGCCTACCTCCAGTTGTGATTTCTCTAGGTAGAGAAATCACCGCTCCTTTGATTAATAATAGAGATTACAAAACTTTTGCAAACCCTAGAACTAATCTCAAAACTCTCGGCTGTCTCTGGCTATTTTCTCTCTCTCAAAATTAAGCCTTGCCTCACCCTATTTATAGGCATAGGGTCAGCTTACATCTCCCAAGGCTGATTGAATTCCTATTTCTAAGTGGATTAGGAAATTACACTTATCCAAATCCAAATAGACTTCTAGAAATCCAAACCTAAATTGAATAAGGAAAACTGAACTTTCCTAATCCCTCTAGGACAAGAGTCGGTATACCTGTAATTTTCCTAAAACAAACCCAAACCGACTAGGACATATTTGACTAGCCAAAAATCCTAACGTACGCTTACTCTAAGGGGTAAGTTTTATCTACTGGATGAATATTTCATATCTTTGTGGTCAAATTTTAGGGTTAAGTACGAATACCTACCCAAACTTTTAGGGCGATTCCAAAGTAGTGTCAAAATTTTAAAACATTCCAAATAACTACTTATCATTTTAACATTTAACATTTTGAAAGTTATACATATATTAGGTCACCGATGTTAAGTCAAGAACTTACTAACATTAAGCTATGACGTTACTAGAATTCAATGTTGAGGTGGACATATACTAAAGTAGGTTCTCACCAATCGCCATCTTTAGTGCTATAATCCCCAAATCGATCCCTTTTAGCCAAGTTTAACCTTAAATTTGTTTAGCTAAATTGCGTTTATTTGGAGATTCAAAGCACCATAGATGAGTTGAGAGTTCAAACACGCTTCATATTTGACCACGTCATTGCTCAACGGTAGTGAACCTAACAGATGTCCATTTTTCAAAACTTTAGGTAGTTATTTGGAATGTTTTAAAAGGTTAGGACCAATTTGGAATCACCCCAAAAGGTTGCGTAGTTATCCAGACTTAGTTTTACTAAGTTTCAGTTTTATTTGAACTTTGGTTATAATTTTTTAATTTAATAAAACTTACTGAATCCAATTTTCATTTTAAAATTGGATGTTTAAACCTTTTTATTATTCAGTATTGGTGGCAAGAGTTGCGATTTCTTCTACTTTTTTTGTTTTGTTTTACAATTACTGTTGTTTTTACCCTCATATATTCTTTGAAGATTATGTTAGTCGTCATTGTCTGGTAAGTTTCTACTTTTGACGACGTGTTGGTTGAATTGATTATGTCTAAGTGCATGCTTTCTTGGTTTGCATTACCAGTTAATTATTTCATGCCTTTTTTTCTTAGCAAGACACTTTTTGAGATTTGTTTTTCTTTGATTTAGGGACAACAATAAATGCCCATCTGTTGCCCTCATGTTTCAAATTGGCAGAGATGCAACTTATCATAGCGTAAGTTACTCCACTGGCCTGTTGAACCAACAATGGAATATGGATATACTTCTATTTTTCTATCAACTTATACAATACTGGCCATCCCTTTCTACTCGGTCGGGAATTCAAGCCAAATGGATTTTTGTGTTGTTAGATGGGTGGCTGCAAGGAAGGAGTTGACTCTTGCACAAACAAGACCTGCAAAGGTCATGAAGTTGACATTATGCACTTCTCAATTGGAAATGCTATTCCTGGACGGCTCTATGGTGGAAACCCTATAGACAACAGCAATGGAAATGGCGGTGACAGGTGCGTTCTAGTACAACTCATTCTCTTGAATTTATTGCAATGATCCACTTGTTTGGGAAAATGGATTCTGTTTTATCATTTCTAAACTCCATTTTATTGTATTTCTATTTATCTTTGTTTCAACAGGTTTGGTCATTTGGTTGATCTTTATGCATGGAATCCGCATTGTAGATACCTAGATGGAATTGGTTCTTCAGGTATTTTTGGGAGTTATTTATCCGACTACTACTTTAATCTATTTTTCTTAATGGGCATGAGAACCTACATAATGATAGAAAAAAGGGACTAGGGAAAGTTGCTACAAGAGTTAGGAAGTCATTAAGGCGCATTAAGTTTTTGAAATGATATTTCAATGTCAAAGATGATAATCTCGCAAGTTTGGTTTATTTTAAAAAGTGATCTCATTCATTATCTTGAGTATCTCTGGCCTACCTAGCAACAGTTAACTATTATCTTCTGAACCCCTCTTCCCCCCACGTGCAGAAAGCTGCTTAAGTTTCAGTGATCAAATCATTTAATTTATCTTTTCCCATTTTCAGCAAATGATTCTAGTGCACAAAATGATTGGAAAGGTGCTTGGTGGCACAGTAGCTTGAATGTTCACTCAGGTAAATTGGTATATCATCTAAATATTATATAATGATGGATGTAACTGTATATGTTGCACTTTGAGAAGAGAAATGTATAACTTTGTGTTAATGGTCCACCGCTGGAAAGGTCCATGAATGTGACATGAGCTTGAATTACCTACTCAACCCTCCTTAAACCCAAAGATATGTTTTTTCCCCTCAATGTTACTTTTTTTTTTTTGTTTACTGTTACAGGTTTTGTGGAGGAAGATAGCCCGTATTCATCAGATGCTCAAAAGGGCACATTTTATTTTGAATTCTCAAGGCCTCTGAGAACTATGGATCGTCTCCAACAGGTTCACTTGATGCTTTTAAATTTCTAGCGACCTGGAATTTAGTTCTTTTCCCTATTAAATTTTGGTACACCTTGTAGCATGTGTTATGAAAGTTGCTCATTGTTGAACAAAGAGGATTATGGACAAACACTACTTAGCATTCTTGCTAGTGGAAAATTCGTTTATATCCCTAGGACAAGATTGTTGCAATCATGTAATGATCCTTTCCTTTGCTTTGTTTTTTTGTTCTCCTTTGTTATTTTACTTACAAACTTTATTTGGCAATTTAAGCTATAACTATCTCTTAGAATATTTACATGCTGTCAAAACATACTGTACAAAAGGTCTTTTTCGATTGATTACTGACAATACTGTTGATCCTCCTTTAAAACTTCAATTTGAAATTTGTTTGCACATCCATCTTATGTAACTTGAGACTAGAATATTACATAGTTGAAATAATGTTATTATTGGTCTATATCTATATACATATTTATATTTATAGATTCCATAGGCAATTTCAAAGTGTAATAGGTCTCTGTTAAACAAGTTTTTTTTGTGTTCGCTCTTGCAGGACGTTCAATTCACAATTGGAGGATCAAGTAAGATGTCAGTTGCATTCTGGTATCCAGTTGATAAAAAACCGTGGCGTGGCTCTGGACACTATTCTATTAGCTGTGACTGGGTTCCCTTAGATATCTCTTCAAGAAGTTCTCTGCTGACCACAGCAAGGCCAAGTAGCTCGGTTAATGCTGCCAGTGTTTTTGCCCTTCTCTTATCAGTAATCTCGTTGTGTGCTTCTGTCTTTATTGGGTATTGGGTCGTGAAACCCAAAACTTTTCAGTTCACTCCCATGGAAAATCTTTAAATAGCATTCTAGGTGTGGGATTCTTCTCAACTACATGTCATTCTGGATTATTTTTTAATTCAAAACTGAACGACGTTCTAGGATTCATACAGCCTATCCTACTTAGTAAGGTTATGTTTAGTCATTTGTCAGCTTACTTCAACATTGCTACTGGATTTTCTTCTTTGGTCAATTCCTTGCTATTGGAACTGTGTCTCCTTTACTCATTGTGTGGTTCATTGTTAATAATATATGTTCCATTTTTTTTTTTTGGGTGTGGTATACACACATCCTTTTTTACTTCTTACACATCCTTTTAATTTTCGGTCATCGGATCGAATGAATTGAAGAAGATTAAGGGACAGAAATCAACAAGAGGTGTGTGAGAAGTAAAAAATGTTTTTTTTTTGGGAGAACACAGAAATTCGGATATCACCTATTTGTGCCTCAATATTTTGAGTGAGTGTGGGAACCAAATGTACCGGCTCTTGGAGGGGCGACACGCGGACTAAAACAGCCCAGTTTAACGAAACTGTCCTTCTAGTGATGAACGAGACACCACTTCAAGAATCTCTCTGGGCAGAGGAGACACCTTTGTTGGGCTCGTGCATTTGTTACGACTCGCGTGTTGGAAGGAGTAACCCAATACCATGGCCTCACTCAGCAAAGTTGACGGGCCCTAACAGAGATGCTTAGGCCATTTCTAACTCGAAGGTGCTATGTTTAGCCTTGTTTAGTGTAATAGTTTTTTAAGAAATTATTTTTAAATAAACAGTATTAGATCATATTTATATACTATTTACAACTGAATGAGTTATTTTTTAGCCCTCCCAAGAATTTATTATTTTTAAGTTTGTTCTTAAACTTTATTTGTTAATTGAATTAAACTACTATATTAAGTTTGTTTTTAATAATTTTTCGGATATGATTTTCAAGTGACCCGTGTCGAGATGTAATTGGTTTAGACATTAATTCAAAGATCACCATTTAATTGAAATACAACTTAAATATTTTTGGGTAAATTACATTTTCATACCTCAAGTTTGGGGTCTATTTCAATTCCTTACACCTTCTTCAAAACATTTCACTTTCATACCTTAAATACTATTTTATTTCAAAATAATATCTCCGTTACATTTTCCATCTATTGATCCGTTAAATGCTGACGTGATTGCCAAATGTCTGCCACGTGACAAAAAAATTAATTTTTTAATTTTTAAAACATGAATTTAAAAAAAAAAAAAAACTTGAAAAAGCAGAAACCCACCCCATCCCCGCAACCCCCCTTTTCTCCTCCACTCTCTTCACCTCCCCTCCCATCCAAAAACCCATCCCATCCCACCCAAAACCTGAATTTTCTCACCTAAAAAAAAAAAAATTGAAACACACAGCGACCTACAGTCTACAAGAAAAGAAGGAGAAGAGGGAGGAAGAAAGAAAAAAAAAATTGAAACTATCCCTCCCACCTCCCAACTGACCCATATCTGCAAGAAGAGAGAGGGAAGGAGGGAGGGGAAAAAAATTGAAACTATCCCTCCCGTTCCTAGATCCCATATCTCCACCCCTCTTGCCCCCCACGCGAAGATGATTTATGGGATTTTTTTCCCTCCTTCTCCTTCTTCCTGGACCCCTTCCCTACCATGTCCCTCCTTCTCTTCCTGCTGGACCCCTTCCCCACCGCGTCCCTCATTCTCCTCCTTCTTGGACCCTTTCCCCACCGCGCGACCCACGCCCCCCCCCCCCCCGGTGCGAAGATGATTTCTGGGATTTTTTTCCTCCTTCTCCTTCTTGTTGTTGCAGGTTTAGGGATGTTGGGATGCTTGGGAGGGAGAAGAGGTGGGTTTCCGCTTTTTGAAGTTCTTTTTTTTTTTTTAAATAATTTTTTTGCCATGTGGCATATATGTGGCAGCCACGTCAGCACTTAACGGATCAATGGATGAAAATGTAACGAGGTATTATTTTGAAATAAAATAGTACTTAAGGTATGAAAGTGAAATGTTTTGAAGATGTTGTAAGGAATTGAAATAGACCCCAAACCTGAGGTATGAAAATGTAATTTACCCAATATTTTTTTAGTACAAAATACAACTTAATTGAAATACATCTTAAATATTAAAACTACAACAACTTAAATATTAAAGACTACAATAACTAATAATAACGATCTTCATTTGTCATTGTAGGAGTATAGTCGGATGTTGAAAATAACTCCCGTCGGGTCATAATTTCCCTTTTTTCCTTTCAAAATATGCCTTACCCATTGAAGTATAATTTGTAGTGTTCATTTCCATGTTCCTATTATTGTCTTCTTGTATTTGTTTTGCCTGTTCTTCGTGTCTATGCTTCCTTTCTTCTGCAACAATGACATTTTGCTCCGCTATTAATTGCAATGAGGTCATTTCCTCTTGAAAGGCTAACTCGTCATTTTCCTTCAATTTTCTAGCCTTATTTCGTCCCACATCCCTAGGTATGGAAGATTGACCTGAAGACATATTTTCTTCAATGACATGAGATACTTTTGCATCTCCAACTATATTAGCGGAAAAATTTCCAATCACCAGTGTAAGACCAAATTTTACTTGCGGTGAATCTTGAAATAACACCCACTCTTTACAAATTTCCCAACAACCTTAATGAGTAAAGGGTTTTTTCATGTCATCCATATACAATTGCTCCGCTTAGTTTTCCTCGAAAATAAAATTACAAAATTAAAGGAAATTAAATGTAATATAATTAAATATTTAAAAGAACTTGTGAAAACACTTACTTATGACACACCCCGATCGAGATCAGGGCATGCTGGCCGTCACGTGGAAGTGACGTAACCATGTACGCAGTGCGGAAGCTAATAAAATAATAATAAAAGTACAAATGAATAAAATCCAGCTTTACACAAAATAAGAGCATACATGTGCAAGCGTAAGTGTGAAAAACAAAGTTCAGAGCACGAAGACCTAATGCAGTCCAGGAGAAACAACACTACATAACACACCCAAAGGTGGTCCTACACTGGTGATAATCTGTCAGATATGCCGGGAAAAATCCTTTGGGGAGCCACCAAAAGTGCTAGCCAACTAGAACCTGGAGGGGCGCAAAACAAAAAGGGTGAGTGGGCAAAAACAAAGCTTTTCAAAAACCATTTCAGAAACAAGATTCTAACCCCTCGCCGTAAAACCTATATACTTCCCAGAAAAATAGAATATAGAGATATATATATATATATATATATATATATATAAAAGCCATGCTCAGAAGTATGCCATGCCAAAAGCCTCGAAATAAAATGCAAGTGCTCAGGTAATGTCAAAACAATGCCATGTAATCTGTCAGCCAGAGTCACCTAACGTGACCTGTATGGTTGAATCTAGAGCTCAAATCTCCATCTCACTAACTATACCTGCACACGAGTCGGAACCACCTAAAGTGGTATGTACGACAGGACTGGGTGTAATATAAGTACGCTCAAGTGCTACGATCACGTGAAGGCTGGGCGAATAATCGCGGGTCACCTACGAGTCGGAACCATCTAAAGTGGTTTGTACGACAGCATTGTGCACCTAACTTGGATCCAAGATGAGCGTATGGTGCGGGAGGTGAACATCACGTGAAGGACTTTGCCCAACTCTGGGCGGGAGCACTAACACCGGGGTGCAGGTTATGAGCTCTCTATGCATCTCAAATCACTACTAAACATAAATATAAATCATAACTCACCTGACACTTACCTGTGCGTCCGCAGCACCAAACATATATACATATGCGACTAAAAATGCGTAAATAAATGGCAAGCAATAAACATGGCATATAAACGTATAAACGTTTCATTTCACTTTCTGGGAAAAGTATAAGTATATAGGTATATACGGAAAACCAAAAGCCCACTCACCGGTATGTAGAAGGGTCGTAACCCCCTTGCCTCGAGTGATAGCGCTCGTCCTTGGGATAGGTCTCACCTATATGCGAAACAACTATAAAAACGTTAATTTTAAAGCACATAACCAACATCACGAAATAACTTCTCATACATTGCTTAAATGGGGGTGTATGAATACACCAACGTGATCTACTCAACCTCAGGAGCATCCCTATATTTTTAAAAAACATTTTCGACGCCGCACGCGCCCCACGCGCCGGCCAAGGCACGGCCACACGCGCCGGCCACGCGCAAGCACGTGCCTGGCACACTGACGGCGTCAGTTAACGCCGTCAGGAATATTCCGTTAACTCTGACGGATTCCGTTAACGCCATTAGGAATATTCTGTCCAAACTGACAGAATATTCCGTCATCTTCTCCGGCGAAGCTCCGGCGCCGTCGTTGGCGCCGGAAAATCGGGAAAACTTTAAAACCTTGTATCTTCTTCGTTTTCAACCAAATTTCACAAAATTGGTACCAAAATGAAGCTTACAACAAGAGGAACAAATCCATACCACTTTCAAGCACTAAAACCCATGGAATCTTGACGGGAAAACACCACCAACCCCGGCTAAGCTTGTAACTCACGATCCCGACGTCCACAACCTTCAAACGAACCACCCCGAGCCTCCTAAGGACCTCACCAAGCTTCCTACAAGCTTGAAATTCCCAAAAACACAAGAATTAACGTGTGCATGAACAGTGACCAAATCGGGGTATCCCGAGTTCGACGTGAAAACGAAGGTATCCTTACCTGAAATGGGTATGGTTGAACTCCCAAGGACCTCACGAGCACGAATACGTAATTTTTTTCCTCGATCTGTGAAGGTTTGGATGGTTTTGGTTGTCGTCTGTACAAAGAGAATAGGAATGGGAGAGAGAGAGCTCGGGACAGGGATACAGGACAAGGAAAAGGGTGAGGGGGTGTGGGAAAGTGTGTGTGGTCCAAAACCAGCCAAACAACACCCAAAAACAACCACACAACGAAACAATCATAATAGGGGCAAAATCGTATTTCACCCCTACGGTTTGAAAATCCGGAACGGGTTGTCACACTTATGTTACAACCTGTATCTTAAAATATTATATTTTATTCCCAAGGCGCGTGAAATGATTATTTTGCCCCTGAGTGGGTGTCTAAATTAATTTATCGAGCGTTGACTTGAGAATTATATCTTCGTACTTTCTTAGTTTCATAATATTTATTTTCGTACGTAAGTTTACGTAAAAATCAAATTATGAATCAAGGCCTTGAGGGTCTTTTTGTAATAAAAAACAATCGGAAGGGAAACTTTGTAATTTCACTTAACATAGGTTAAGTGGGATTACCTCACGCTCGGTCCCTCTCTTTCCCTCATTTCAGACACTCTCATTCTCTTTAAGTCTTGAACTCTCTCTATATCTCCATTTTCTCTTGCACCAAGAGACACCACCATCACTTTCACCATTCTCCGTCACCACATCGTGCTTCAAACCTTCATAACCTGCATCTATGCATTTTTTTTCAAATGCTGGTGGTATTCTCCATGTAAACTCTGACGGGTATGTGGGTTATAGAGCTCGGGCTTAGTTCCAATCCATTCCAGGTATTCGAATGTACCTTTGCATGTGAGTTTTAGGCTTGAAAACATTAGGTTTTGACATGCATACTCCCTGTTCTTCATTTTCCAAAATCTAGCGAGAGTTCTCGAAGGAGATCCATCGAATCCACTCGGTGTTCTAAATCACGTGGTACCCTGTGTTTATGCAAATTTGAAGCCTAAATGGTTAAATTGGACTATGTTCCGTTAAATTGATGATTTAAGCTTATCTTAGCTTATATTGACATTCACATGATTGATTGAGGATTAGAAGGATACAAGCAATGAACCTACTTGCGAGGCATGCATTGCTTACTTATGAGTGGACCCCTTCGAAAAACCAAATGTTTTACAATATATATATGCTTTAATGCTTAATATGTGAATGCATATTGTTGTGTTAGTCTCGGATGAGACTTGAGATGATATGGATAATATCTTTAGGTTATTCATGATCTATTTTCACCACATGGTCATCATGTGATTACTCGTATAGCTATCTTCAGCTTTAGATATGTTTGCAGGTTATATTTGTCCCAGTGGACACTAGGGTTGATGATATTACCGGTATTGAGATTAACTAGTTGTTGCTAGTATATTTCCTGCTTGCTATACTTATGTTAGTGGATGCTAGCATGATTGATTAACGGAAGGTATGATTTCTGGACTTGACTTGATGGTTTTTCGTTGATATTGATGAATACGACTTTACTATTGTAGTAGTATTATATTATATAGTTTTTCACTATATATGTTTTCAAAATAGGGGTTATTATGTTTAATGATGATTTTATAACTGTGCTAAAACTGGTCCACTCACGTTTTGTTTTATCGACCCCTTCAGGACTTAACGAGACTAAAGAGAACATTGGTGAGGAAGAGTGGGCTTGGTAGTGAGGCTTTCATCCTCTAGACTTTGGGTGATGACTCTTTTGCTACAGTTTTATCTTAGTTGTAATAATATTTGCATGATCATACTTTTGACTATGCATAGCACTGCACTTTGTTGTATTTACTGTTGTGTGAAACTTCTAGCTGCTTTGATGTGATGTGATTAATAACGGGGTCAATGTTGTGAAAATTAGATAACTGAAATTAGGCTCATTAAGTCTTGAATTTTTGTGTTTGCAAGTATACGAATCAAATGATAGTATAGCATATAAGCACAGATATCGTCCCACAGAGATCAAATTGATTCTAAAATATTACTAACTAAATTGAAATAAAATGCATGTAAATAATAAAGTGAAAACATAAGAAAAGAAGACCTAGGGCATCCGAGTTAACTGTAACCAATTCTACTTAATTCCCTTAATATGTTATGCTCAAGTAGTTCCCTAATATTGATGATCGATTTTCCCTAAATTATTCAACAGCCACATCATCTGGTTGCATCAAAAGTATCCTTACATGTTAACCCTCTATGGCATCTAGATGAATTTAAACAAGTAAGAACTCATTAAGCTCTATGGAAATCATTGGAAAATCACACAAACCTTAATTGCATGACATCTACAAAGAGGTGTTTATGGTATCAATTGCAAGAAGCTAAACCCAAGTTAAGTATGGTATCTACTCTAAATTGCATCAAATCAACTTAATTAAAACCTAAATGGTGATCAAACATCTAAATAAAAATCAAGCGCATTAAGATTAGGAAAAGATACTCAATAAAGATGCAAAACTTGATAATAACAATGCCACAAGGCAATTAAGTATTCATGATCAGGCTACATCATAGCCCTAGTAAAGGAAAAAAAAAAAAGAAAAAAAAAACCTAGAAAAGCTCTCCCCTTTTTCCCTTCCTTGCCGCAGCCCCCCCTTTGAAATATGAATTATGTTTTTTTTTTTTGTTTTTTTTTTTGGTGGCTACCTAACTGAAAAACAAGGAGATAAATCCCTTTATTATAACGGAAAATTTTATTTGGACCCATTTGTCTTATCTCTACACCCAACTAAATATTTTCTCTAATAAACTTTCAAGTGTGCCCTTAAATAAATAAGAATAATAATAATAAAAAAAAACATCGGTGTTTTTTATCTCTATACCCATGATAACTCAAAACCTAGGACACTACTGCACTCTTCCATTATTATTTCCGGTGAAACCCACCCAAGTGAAAGCAAGATCATTAACAACCATGGGCTCCAAAATTTTCAATTGGGATTATTTGTTGAAATTTTTAGGAGTAAATTATTAAGACCATATGCATTTATATATCATAAATCCAAGTCGTGTAAAAGCAGTTTCATCCACGACACAATTTGGAGAGCCCAACAAAGAAAATAAGCAGAAGCTGCAAATCAAAAGAACTTCTGTAAAAGAGAAGCTGTGGGAAGCCGTACCTCCCCCAGTGCAGGAGCTCCCGTGGAGAAAAGCAGCAGATACAACACTGGAGCAGCTGTTACTACTTGAAATAAAAGAAACATTCATATGGTCATATGTTACTTTGGGCACCCTCAGCTTCTTATCGGACATCATATTTTCTATCTTTAGAAACTATGAATTGGTGATACCATTTGGTCTGTTTGTTGGGTCCCTATTGACTGATGTTTTGAAGGAGACATTGCAAGAAGTGGTTCTCAGGTCCGAGGAGAATGCCAATGGGATAGTAGTTTGTTTCACCGGAAATAATGGAGGGGTGGAGTGGTGTGCTAGGTTTTGGGTCATTGGGTAGAAACATCGATTGTTATTTTCTTATTTATTTATCTATTTAAGGTTAAACTTGGAAGTTTAGTGGATAAAACTTTTTAGTTGGGTGTAGAGATAAAATAACTAAGTCCAAATAAAATTTCCTTATTATAACCTCGTGGCAAGAATTGGAAAGGTTAATAGAAAATGCCAAATAAATGACCACTAATCATAGCTCTAATGGACTTTCAAGTCCTTATTACAGAAAATGAAAAATAACTGAAATAATAAAAACTGATAATTAAGTTCTCTCTTATACTCCAATGAATAACATTCCCATGTCCATTTGATCTCCAAAACCGTTGTAGTTTCATGCATTTGTCTTGGTGTAGTTAATTAGCCTCTTGCTCCACTGGAATTACTCTAGACACCCGAAAAGCTTGTTTTCCACTCCTTTTTTGTATGACTCTTGTATTGAATGCCTATAAAATAAAACAATTAATTTAGTGCATTTAACCCATTCATATATACAAAATCCAAAAGAAATATATGAAAATATACACCCATCAGTCAAACCCGAGATAATTTGTGTCCCCAAGTGGGAGGATGATAAGTACTTATATAGCAGCTTTGGATTTATTATTTCAATGAACATCTTTTGGTTCAAATTCTTACACATCATATTTATCTTAATATGGTTTCATC
Source organism: Pyrus x bretschneideri (assembly GCF_019419815.1). Lineage (NCBI taxonomy): Eukaryota > Viridiplantae > Streptophyta > Magnoliopsida > Rosales > Rosaceae > Pyrus > Pyrus x bretschneideri. Next base: position 6,260,780 of record NW_025999546.1, read on the forward strand.
ATTAAGTTGGTTTGTGACGTCATCTTCGGATGGGGTCATACAATCAATTTAGTATTGGCCAGCACATCACGACCTCATAACTTGTGTAATTGGGGTTGAGGTGTGTCAACTTCATCATATAGATTGGCTCCACTAACATGTCTCCTTTTGGCCCTTACCAAGGCTTGATGCTATTTGTTCAATCTTGGATGAAGTTGTTTTTTCCATCGTAAGAACAACTCTCTTGGTTTCTAGGGTTCCGTGGAGTGGTGCCTTCATAGAATTCATAGTACTTTTTGGATGTACGAGTCCAAATGCCTTCACTTGTTTGATAAATACGCTTGATACTATCTTCCAAAACCTATCCATTAGCCTTGCAAAGACCTTCATCTTCTTTTCGGGTCCAAGCCTTTCCTTTGGTTGAAGATGAGGCCATTTGAAAAATATTGAAAAGTTTAAATTCAGATTATTGGAAAAAGGTAAGAGAGGGGTGTGTCTGAAAAGAGTGTTTGAGGTGAATAAAATGTGAAGTTTGAAATAAAATGAGGTAAGATAGTATGGAAGGGTGAAAATGATGTGAGAAATCCTGTAGAAATGACTTAGGTATTTATAGAATAAAATAATTTTTTTTTTTTTTTAAATTTAGAAAAAAAAATTAGCTGACGTCATGTAGCCGTTGGCTGCTGTAGGTTGGGCCCCTAAAACAAGCTGGCTGGTTGGCTTAACTTGTCCAACTCGATTGCCAAAAGGGCTAGAGTTTGGCTTGGTGGGTCTCATTTTCTTTTGACCCAAACTTCCATTGGAGATAGCTTTTGTCTCATTTCAGGCTAACCACACAACCCATAGCCTTATGTCCTGATCCATTGGAGATGACCTTATAGTTAGAGATATTCGAGCCAAAGGCTAGGTTGGGTCTAGTTACCGGGTCTTTGATTTTGCTCTTTGAAAGTGGTAGGTGAGTTATGCATCACACTCACACATGAATGAATTTAAAATTGGGAAATTTTGTAACCCTATACCCCGAAGCTGCACAATGAGCGATCAATAATTTGTTGTCAAACTCAATATTCATAATAAAAGAGCTTAACTTGTGCTGATAGTAGTTCAGTGTCAAAGAGGAGTAGAAAACCTCTATAACAACAGTTCAAACATCACACTTACCTAAACTACTATGGATTCTTTCTATGACAAAACAGTAGATGAGTTTTATTCAATTATTGGACACACAAAAATAAAAGCTTACCTTTGGCTCTCACATAGTCACATTACGTTGGCTTTTTATCCAAAATGATCCATGAGATTTGCATAACACATCACTTTGGTCCTTAAGATTGAAAAACAATGGAAGTGGTCCCTGAGATTGTCCACCATCCATTATTTTGGTTATTCCGTTAAAAATTCCGTTAAGTGTTCTGGAGTTCTTGGCCTGAAAGTTTGAACAATTTTCAAAGCTTCGTAACTTCTTCAATACTCAACGAAATCGAGTGATTCAAAAACAAAAATTATACTTCTCAACGAGAAAAAGAGAATGGTACCCTTATAGATGGCTAAATCTCCATGGTTTGGCTGAAAAACAGCTCGAAAGTGGCTAACTCAATGACCAAGACAGCCACTTTCGAGCCGTTTTTCAGCCAAAACACGGCGCATTAGCCATCGATAAAGGTATAATTCTCTTCGTCTCATTGAGAAGTATGATTTTCGTTTTTGAATCACTCGATTTCGTAGAGTATTGAAGAAGTTATGAACGTTTAAAGTTTACCCAGTTTCTGGCGAGTTTTCCAATTTTCCCGCGGACCGGTCACCTTTCAGGCTATTTTCCGGTCTTTTCCGGCAACCATTGGGCTTTCAAATGGTATAATCTTGTTCTGCACTTTCCTATCTTTATTTTGATATATTATGGGTTGAATTTGGTTAAGAAACGATTGAGTTACGAAGCTTTGAAAATTGCCCAAACTTTCGGCCAATAGCTCAACAGAGTTTTTAACGGAATGACCAAAATAATGGATAGTTGACAATTTCAAGGACAATTTTTATTGATTTTCAATCTTAGGGACTAAAATGATGTGTTATGCAAATCTCAGGGATTGGCTAAAAAACCCATTACATTATTTGGGATGGAAAATAAAAATGTAAATATATTGGGGCTAGAAACAAAATATTTAGTTCTGAGAGGACCTCTTAAGGAAAAAGAAATTTCCAATAAATACGTACTGGGCGTCTATTTATTTTTTCTAAGAAGAAAGGAATTCAAAATTCAAAAGTTCAGAGAGAGAGAGAGAGAGAGAGAGAGAGAGGAGAGATAGAGTGGGGTTAGGGATGGCTTCAAAATCAAATCCAAAAGCAGAGAATATGAAGCGTTTCTACAGGCAAAGGAAAAGCAGTAGCATTGGTGGTACCTCTAAGACGAAAAAATCCCAATCGGCCGCTCACCCAAAAGCTACTGCTGTCTCTTTCGGCTCAGATGTAATTTCACACGGCTCTCCAGACCTCAAAGGTCCGTCTCTCCTCTTGCTTTTAATTTTTCGTAGATTACTCTTGTTTTGTGAATACTTGTTTTGGTTTTCACTGCTCATTTCCTTGCGATGTATTGTATCCACTCCGTTGCCAAATTCCTTCTAATCTTCCGTTGTTGGGCGTCCCAACCCTTTTTGCATTGAAAAAATTTAGTGGACTTGGATTTTCATTAAAATTTATAGATCCAAAAAGTAATACTTGTGTTGTTTTAATTTACGTGTTCTGTGTTTACAGTAGTTTTGAAACCCTAATTTCCATTGTAACGAGATATTTGTAGTAACCCCTAATTTCCATTGTAACGAGATTTTTGTAGTTGCATGAAATTCCAGTACATTGTTGTTTTTGTCCTCAGATTCAAACTCGGATCAACTGTTGTTGTGGTTGTTCATGTTGAAATTATGAAGGGATTTGAAGAAAATTAGATGAGTTGGTGATTGGAAGGGATAACTTTCCTTAATGACTAGGTTCCATTACTCTTTCAACTGCATTGATTTCTAGGTACCAAATGTGGCGATAACATATTTGATTTGATACCTGCACACTTTTATCCTTTTTTTTTTTTTATTGGGTAGATTTAAGGTGTTTAAACATTCAAAATAGAGCAAAGAATGTGTAAAACTTGAGAGTTTGGACTTGTTTCCATTATTTAACTCAAGGGGGCATAGATAGGCACTAGTAGATAATGAACCTTACGTAGCTAAAAATTTAAAGGGAACTGGACAAAGATCCATATCCAAAGGCATCCTAAATTTTTGTATTAGGATCCAACTTCCCTTAACTTTTAACCCTTGGAGTTTTGAAACTTCAAAGTAGCCTCAGATATTGGAGTCCTCATTGTTTCTTATGGGAACATAGGAGTTCAATTTTTAATTCATTGTCTTGAACTAATACATACCCTAGACCCTAATGTATCATTGTTTAACAATAATCTGTTTTCCTGTGTATTCTTAAATTTTACTACTATGGAATCAAGGGCTAAGGAAAACACAATATAATACACTCCTAAACCATATCTGTTTTGAGTAATGATAGATTCTTCTATGGCGCTTTTTCTATATATTTTGATGGGTTAAATGTAATTTTTTTTGTCCTGACTGATAGTCGATTATGACGAGCAAGAAGAGCTATTGAGGCAATTTGATATGAACATGGCATATGGACCGTGCCTTGGGATGACCAGACTTGCACGGTTGGAGCGGGCTTGCAGTCTAGGAATGAACCCTCCTAAAGAAGTGGAGAATCTTTTGAAGGGTGGCAAAGTTTGCTCTGAGTGCTTGTGGGATGGTCGCATTTAGAAATTAGCCTGATTCGTGTATTGATGGTCTATATTGGATTCTAAGGACACCTTTTCTATTCGCTCGTCCGTACACCAACTAGAAAACCTTCTTCTGTACTGTATTTTCTATTAGACCCTTCAAAAGTTGAGGTGCCTGTAAATGTTTGTCTATTTTGTTTATCTGTTGTCATTTATTGGTATGTATTTCATTTTCGGGATGGAACATGTCCCTTGTTTGTTATCCGGTGACATCAACTCCAGCTTCTGCTTTTGGAATGGATTAGACGCGCCGCTAGAGGTTGAGTGGTGGTGTTGGAGGTAGGGCTGGAAAAAAATCCCAAAAATCCCAAACCAAACCAAAAAAATCCCGATCCCAAACCAAAAAAATCCCAAACCAAAATTCCCGAAAATTTCGGTAGGTCATCCCGAACCAAACCGAAATTTTCGGTATGGGATTCGGTATTACATCTCCATTTTTTCGGTATTCCCATACCGAATAGAAATAAATATTATATATATAAATATATTATTTTTTAATTATAAGAAAATTATTTCAACCGTTCATTGTTTTAGATTTAATCTGTGCCGTTCATTTGTTTTTAGGTTAGATCCCATTTCTTCCGTAGCTTGAAGTTGAAACTTGAAACGCAGCCATGAGCCACCAGCTTTCCTTCACCAGAAATCAGTGAATCACCACCACCCAGCTTCACAAATCAACACCCAGCCACCGGCGCCACGCCAAAGCATCCTTCACGAATCGTCTCCGACACGATTCCTTCACGATTCCTTCACGAATCGTCTCCGACACGAATCGCCGGACAGAACTCTCCAGCCTTCCTTCACGATTCCTTCACGAATCGTCTCCGACACGGCGACACTTGCGAGTTGCGATCTCTCTCTCTCTCGGGCAATTTTCCCTCACAGACAGAACTCTCAATCTAGCACTGAGTCTGAGTTTCACTCTCACCCAAATTAGGTAATTAATTTATGCCGTTAGCACTGAGTCTGAGTTTCACTCTCTCTCTAGTTTTACTGACCCTTCAAAGTTTTCCAGTGACTTCCCGATTTTTAAGATTTTTAAGGCGCTTTTTTATGCCAGTTTTTGTTTTTCCATGTTTTATAGGAAATATAATTTATCAAAGAAAATGATAAGCATTACTGGAGGGGACACGATTGACTAGAGGTCCGCCAAAACAACTACGAAGTGAGACAAACAAAGGTAAAAAACAGCAGATATAACTACAACCTAGAAATCCCCACAGAGTGCAGAGACCAACCAGTCCAACCTGAAAACTAAAAAACTGAAAAATCCAGATTATACCAAGGGGAAAATCCGTAAAAGTTTTAGACATAAGGTGCTTTCTACTAAGATGTTAGATTTTGAAAGGAATAATTAGAGAGCCTAGGGTAGCAGATAAATTATGGTTTGACCGTTTGAGGGCTTTTGGCTTGTTGTCAGAGTAGAATAATTACGAAACAAGACTGTTCGTATAAATATTCTTGTATTTATTGTTTGTATGGGATGATGAATCCGTCCTTTGGAGATTACATTTCTTTGGATCAACTTATATCTACGAACTACTATATTTCTTGTGGTACATCACTTGTCCAGCCTGTGGTCTTGTTTCTGTTTCTACTGTGCATGGTATACCTTGTTTCAGTGACTAATAAGTGGTTCACTTGATTACCAATCACTAATAAACAAAAATTCTTGTGCTTTTTAATCTCCAAATACCAGCACGAGTGGAAGGTATATTTCATTGATATCATAATGGGGTCAAACATAAATAGTAAGACCGTTTCCACAACTTTTGTGGGTTATTTGTTGTTATTGTAACTTTTACCTTGTGTCAATTTGTGGATTGTCTGTTGTAACTTTTTACATGGATGATGAATCTATCCATTTGGAGTTTATATTCTTTTGGATCAATTATACATTTGGAGTTAATAACTTATACATTTCTGAATCTGAAATAGATTTAATCTGTGCAGCAGCGTCGACCTCAGACTCGTCACAAGGTTCTTCACATAAATCAGCTCTCACGCTTCTGCAACTAGGCAAGTACTTGAAGGAACCACTTTGCAACTCTCAGTCAACTGCAATAGGTATGCACACATTAATAATCAACCTAAAAGCTTTTACTCATCAAACGCCACAAAAAAGATCTAAAAAATGAAAAACAAATACAAGTTTTAGATGCAAAAAATGTTCTTTTATAAGGAAAAGCAAACACAAATTATTTTCAAAAATATACTGCTGCATTTATGCATCTTTATAGTTTATGAAGAAGTTTATGATCTATGGGACCTTGTCCCATCTCATTTGTTGTACAAATAGGTAGATAATCAGTTGTATGATGTCACTGTTATCTATGTGGATGGAAATGTAATGTGTTGTTTTTATTTGTTAAACTGAACCCGGTAATATCATGCACTGCTGACTGTGTTGAGGTGTATTTTTTCCAACTTGCAGGACAGATAGTGCCCAGAAGTTTGGTTGGTTTTTCATGTTCTATATGGTATGTACTGATACTGTATCTATTTGACTTATTATGCTTGACTTACCTATCTGATTTTAATAAGTTTTCGTGTGGCAGCTCCACATTGGATTTTGTATTTTCGTGTGGCAGCTCCTCCAATTGTCTTTAATCCCATCTCATTTGACGTAAGTTCTTACATTCTTTTTTGTTTCTTGTTTCTTGCATTTAATATTATTTACTTGTGGTGATAGCTCCTCCAATTGTCTTAGTAAGTGTTTTGATGCTGTGTAACTGAACCAATATATTTTCCTCCTATTATTTTCGACAAATGTGTCCTTTTTTTTATTTTTTCCATTTTTCTTTTTATATACAGGGGAATTCTTTCGGCAATTGATGTTTTTAAGTAAATGAACGTAAAATTTATATATTTTCATCTAGAGAAAATTACATGACTGAGGAAATGTGGGGAAATTAATTAAGTATAGTTTTAGATTAACTATGTCAATTTTCTATGTTGAATGCTCAGATTTTTGAACCATTTATTTTATTTATTGATTGGAATTTGGATATATGCTGAACTGTGGTTGTGATATATTAATGTGCATTGTTATTTTATTTGTTAGGACTTAGGATGGACGGGTCTAGTAGCCAATCTAGTACACCTATGGTCTCGGTATTAGGAAAACGAAAACAAACCCAACCTAGTGGTACCCTTCAACTAGGCACTCCCTCACCTCAAGATTATTTGCATAATGATTATTATGAAGATTGTTGGGATGATGATCCGGATATGGAGGAGGATATTGCATTAGAACAAATAGAAGAAGAGGGGGAAGAGGGGGAAGAGGAAGTAGAAGAAGAAGAAGTAGTGAGACAATGGGAGAGTCCTCCTCGGAAAAAGGGCAATAGGAGAAAGGGTCCAAGTCCGGCGTGGAATGATGCTAAGAGGGTAACGATCACCGATAATAATGGGGAGAAATCTTTCATGGCCGAATGCAAGCATTGCAAACTCTTAGTACCGGCACACCCTATAATTCATGGGACGACGGGAATTCTTAAGCATTTGAGGAAATGCCCGGGTTCTAGTCTCTTTGAGAATGTGGATCCGAAGCAACCTACATTGACACAAGCGAGGATGGGAGGTCCGGTTGTCACTCACACTTTCAATCAAAAAAGACTTGATAGGAGATGTGTGAGGTGGATTATAATAGCGGAGATGCCTTTTAGGGTGGTTGATCAAGAAGACTTTCGAGATTTTATTCGTGATTTGAATCCAAAATACAAACTTCCTAATAGGCATAAGGTGGCGGCGGCGGTTTTGGAGTTGTATGTTGAAGAGAAGGCTAAAATAAAAAGTGTGATTGAGGGGTTGAGAGTGAGCATTACAACCGACACTTGGACCTCAATTCAAATGATAAACTACATGGTCATCACGGCCCATTTTTTGGACACTAATTGGGGGTTGCATAAGAGGATCCTAAACTTTGTCCAAGTTACTTCTCATAAGGGTGATGATATTGGAAGATGTCTAGAGGTTTGCTTGAATGATTGGGGCATTGACAAGGTGTTTAGCATTACCGTTGACAATGCTAGTGCAAATGACACCGCCATTGCATACATGAAAAGAAGACTCAAGTCAAATGGTACTCTTTTACTTGACGGGGCTCACTTGCACATGAGGTGCGCTTGTCACATCCTCAATTTGATAGTTAAGGATGGAATGACGGAGCTTAGTTGTGAAATTGATGCCATAAGAAATTGTGTGAAGTTTATACACTCATCCCCGGCAAGGTTGGAGTCTTTTAGGGAATATTGTGTCTTGTTGAGATTTGATAGGATGTCAAGTATCCCTTTTGATGTTGTCACAAGGTGGAATGCCACATATGAGATGCTTAATAGTGCTTTCAAGTTTAAAGAAGTGTTCTCTAAGATGGCCTTTGAGTGTGACTCTTTTATTGCTTACTTTAAAGAGGAGGTCTCGAAAGAGGTTGATGGGGTGACAAGAAAGACCAAGCGGGTGGGTCCTCCGGAGGTGGATGATTGGGAAAGGTCGATGAGTTTTGCTCACTTTCTTAAAAAGTTTTATGATGCCACCTTGACATTGAGTGCAACCCTTACTCCAACGTCACACTTAATACTTAGCACAGTGATTGCCTTGCAAGTGGAGATACAAGAACAAATTTTAAACGCCTCTAATGCCACTTTGCAAAGTGTGGCTACCTCAATGAAGCTCAAGTTTGACAAATATTGGGGTCACATTGAAAAGGTGAATCCTATTCTCTTTGTAGCCCAAGTACTCGACCCTAGGTACAAATTTGATATGTTGGAGACAAATTTAGAAGAGCTCGGCTATGGATGGGACAAAATAAGGGAGGAGAAAGTAAGGGTTAAAGGCTATGTAACCGAGTTGTATAATGCATACAAGGAGGGAGTGGTCCTTAGTAGTAGTAGTACTAGTAGTACTAGTAGTAGTGCTACCTCAAATGTGGAGCAAAGATCAAGTGTTGTACTAGATGATGTGGGGGGTGTGATTGTAGATATTGATGTTGCTTCAAGGATGACAAAGAAGATCCAACGAAAGAGAGCGGAGGCACAACAAAATGAGATAGCCAATGAAGTGGATATGTATTTCAATGATCCACATCAAAGCCTAACATATGAGGGTTTCAATCTTTTGGATTGGTGGAAAGGAAATTGTGCTCAATATCCAACTCTTAGTAAAGTTGCTAAGGATGTTTTGGCCCTTCCTAGTAGCACCGTTGCTAGTGAGAATGCCTTTAGTCTTGGTGGGAGAGTTGTTGATCCTTTTAGAACTTCCTTAACACCTAAAACGGTTGAGGCTTTAGTGTGTACTAGTGATTGGCTTAGAGGAAAAGAATTTTGTTTCTATAAGGAGCCTACACTTGACGAATTCCATTTCTACAAGGAGCTTGAACGCTTAGAAAGAAGTAAGTAAACAATTTAATTTCCTCCTTTATTTTCTTAGTATTTATTATCTATTAGACTATAATTCAATGTAAATGATTTGTGGTTTATTGTTTTAGGCACGGCTAATTTGGGAGGTGAGGAGAATACAACACAAGAAAATGAAATGCCACCTCCACCTCCTCGACCACTCCAAGTTGAAGTTCAACAACGTCAAAATCAATCACTACCTCCACGACCACCCATTGCAAGAGGAAGGGCTCAACCATCAACATCAAGGGGAAGAGTGCAAGTACCAACAAGAAGGGAGCAACCACAAGCATCAACAAGATCAAGGGGACGAAGGGGCCGAAGAGGCCAACAATATTTATAGACTTTAAGTTTTGCTTTTTAGCTTTTGGGTTTGTTACTTTATTTATTTTAAAACCTTGGCTTGTAACTATTATTTTTGCTTTTGAGTTTGTTACTTTATTTATTTTAAAACCTTGACTTGTAACTATTATTTTTGGTTTTGGGTTTGGAACATAATTTATTTTTATTGCATGCATGATGCATGTGTAGTGGGCAAATTGAAACTTTGTTATTATTGAAACTTTGTGCACAAATGGGTAGTGGGTAGATTGAAATTTAATTTTAGCCCAAAAACATAATATGTCAAATTTTAGCCCAAAAACATAATATGTCAAATTTTAGTCCAAAAGCCCAAAAACATTTCGGGATTCCCGATTTGTCCCGAAATCCCGAAATTATTTCGGGATTCCCGAAAATTGGGATTCCCGAAAATTTGGTTTGGGATTGGTATTGAATTTGGGATTCCCAAAAATTTCGGTTTGGGAATCGGGACAAGGGTTTCGGTATGGGATCCCTCAAAGTGAGCAAAACTCATCGACCTTTCCCAATCATCCACCTCCGGAGGACCCACCCGCTTGGTCTTTCTTGTCACCCCATCAACCTCTTTCGAGACCTCCTCTTTAAAGTAAGCAATAAAAGAGTCACACTCAAAGGCCATCTTAGAGAACACTTCTTTAAACTTGAAAGCACTATTAAGCATCTCATATGTGGCATTCCACCTTGTGACAACATCAAAAGGGATACTTGACATCCTATCAAATCTCAACAAGACACAATATTCCCTAAAAGACTCCAACCTTGCCGGGGATGAGTGTATAAACTTCACACAATTTCTTATGGCATCAATTTCACAACTAAGCTCCGTCATTCCATCCTTAACTATCAAATTGAGGATGTGACAAGCGCACCTCATGTGCAAGTGAGCCCCGTCAAGTAAAAGAGTACCATTTGACTTGAGTCTTCTTTTCATGTATGCAATGGCGGTGTCATTTGCACTAGCATTGTCAACGGTAATGCTAAACACCTTGTCAATGCCCCAATCATTCAAGCAAACCTCTAGACATCTTCCAATATCATCACCCTTATGAGAAGTAACTTGGACAAAGTTTAGGATCCTCTTATGCAACCCCCAATTAGTGTCCAAAAAATGGGCCGTGATGACCATGTAGTTTATCATTTGAATTGAGGTCCAAGTGTCGGTTGTAATGCTCACTCTCAACCCCTCAATCACACTTTTTATTTTAGCCTTCTCTTCAACATACAACTCCAAAACCGCCGCCGCCACCTTATGCCTATTAGGAAGTTTGTATTTTGGATTCAAATCACGAATAAAATCTCGAAAGTCTTCTTGATCAACCACCCTAAAAGGCATCTCCGCTATTATAATCCACCTCACACATCTCCTATCAAGTCTTTTTTGATTGAAAGTGTGAGTGACAACCGGACCTCCCATCCTCGCTTGTGTCAATGTAGGTTGCTTCGGATCCACATTCTCAAAGAGACTAGAACCCGGGCATTTCCTCAAATGCTTAAGAATTCCCGTCGTCCCATGAATTATAGGGTGTGCCGGTACTAAGAGTTTGCAATGCTTGCATTCGGCCATGAAAGATTTCTCCCCATTATTATCGGTGATCGTTACCCTCTTAGCATCATTCCACGCCGGACTTGGACCCTTTCTCCTATTGCCCTTTTTCCGAGGAGGACTCTCCCATTGTCTCACTACTTCTTCTTCTTCTACTTCCTCTTCCCCCTCTTCCCCCTCTTCTTCTATTTGTTCTAATGCAATATCCTCCTCCATATCCGGATCATCATCCCAACAATCTTCATAATAATCATTATGCAAATAATCTTGAGGTGAGGGAGTGCCTAGTTGAAGGGTACCACTAGGTTGGGTTTGTTTTCGTTTTCCTAATACCGAGACCATAGGTGTACTAGATTGGCTACTAGACCCGTCCATCCTAAGTCCTAACAAATAAAATAACAATGCACATTAATATATCACAACCACAGTTCAGCATATATCCAAATTCCAATCAATAAATAAAATAAATGGTTCAAAAATCTGAGCATTCAACATAGAAAATTGACATAGTTAATCTAAAACTATACTTAATTAATTTCCCCACATTTCCTCAGTCATGTAATTTTCTCTAGATGAAAATATATAAATTTTACGTTCATTTACTTAAAAACATCAATTGCCGAAAGAATTCCCCTGTATATAAAAAGAAAAATGGAAAAAATAAAAAAAAGGACACATTTGTCGAAAATAATAGGAGGAAAATATATTGGTTCAGTTACACAGCATCAAAACACTTACTAAGACAATTGGAGGAGCTATCACCACAAGTAAATAATATTAAATGCAAGAAACAAGAAACAAAAAAGAATGTAAGAACTTACGTCAAATGAGATGGGATTAAAGACAATTGGAGGAGCTGCCACACGAAAATACAAAATCCAATGTGGAGCTGCCACACGAAAACTTATTAAAATCAGATAGGTAAGTCAAGCATAATAAGTCAAATAGATACAGTATCAGTACATACCATATAGAACATGAAAAACCAACCAAACTTCTGGGCACTATCTGTCCTGCAAGTTGGAAAAAATACACCTCAACACAGTCAGCAGTGCATGATATTACCGGGTTCAGTTTAACAAATAAAAACAACACATTACATTTCCATCCACATAGATAACAGTGACATCATACAACTGATTATCTACCTATTTGTACAACAAATGAGATGGGACAAGGTCCCATAGATCATAAACTTCTTCATAAACTATAAAGATGCATAAATGCAGCAGTATATTTTTGAAAATAATTTGTGTTTGCTTTTCCTTATAAAAGAACATTTTTTGCATCTAAAACTTGTATTTGTTTTTCATTTTTTAGATCTTTTTTGTGGCGTTTGATGAGTAAAAGCTTTTAGGTTGATTATTAATGTGTGCATACCTATTGCAGTTGACTGAGAGTTGCAAAGTGGTTCCTTCAAGTACTTGCCTAGTTGCAGAAGCGTGAGAGCTGATTTATGTGAAGAACCTTGTGACGAGTCTGAGGTCGACGCTGCTGCACAGATTAAATCTATTTCAGATTCAGAAATGTATAAGTTATTAACTCCAAATGTATAATTGATCCAAAAGAATATAAACTCCAAATGGATAGATTCATCATCCATGTAAAAAGTTACAACAGACAATCCACAAATTGACACAAGGTAAAAGTTACAATAACAACAAATAACCCACAAAAGTTGTGGAAACGGTCTTACTATTTATGTTTGACCCCATTATGATATCAATGAAATATACCTTCCACTCGTGCTGGTATTTGGAGATTAAAAAGCACAAGAATTTTTGTTTATTAGTGATTGGTAATCAAGTGAACCACTTATTAGTCACTGAAACAAGGTATACCATGCACAGTAGAAACAGAAACAAGACCACAGGCTGGACAAGTGATGTACCACAAGAAATATAGTAGTTCGTAGATATAAGTTGATCCAAAGAAATGTAATCTCCAAAGGACGGATTCATCATCCCATACAAACAATAAATACAAGAATATTTATACGAACAGTCTTGTTTCGTAATTATTCTACTCTGACAACAAGCCAAAAGCCCTCAAACGGTCAAACCATAATTTATCTGCTACCCTAGGCTCTCTAATTATTCCTTTCAAAATCTAACATCTTAGTAGAAAGCACCTTATGTCTAAAACTTTTACGGATTTTCCCCTTGGTATAATCTGGATTTTTCAGTTTTTTAGTTTTCAGGTTGGACTGGTTGGTCTCTGCACTTTGTGGGGATTTCTAGGTTGTAGTTATATCTGCTGTTTTTTACCTTTGTTTGTCTCACTTCGTAGTTGTTTTGGCGGACCTCTAGTCAATCGTGTCCCCTCCAGTAATGCTTATCATTTTCTTTGATAAATTATATTTCCTATAAAACATGGAAAAACAAAAACTGGCATAAAAAAACGCCTTAAAAATCTTAAAAATCGGGAAGTCACTGGAAAACTTTGAAGGGTCAGTAAAACTAGAGAGAGAGTGAAACTCAGACTCAGTGCTAACGGCATAAATTAATTACCTAATTTGGGTGAGAGTGAGACTCAGACTCAGTGCTAGATTGAGAGTTCTGTCTGTGAGGGAAAATTGCCCGAGAGAGAGAGAGATCGCAACTCGCAAGTGTCGCCGTGTCGGAGACGATTCGTGAAGGAATCGTGAAGGAAGGCTGGAGAGTTCTGTCCGGCGATTCGTGTCGGAGACGATTCGTGAAGGAATCGTGAAGGAATCGTGTCGGAGACGATTCGTGAAGGATGCTTTGGCGTGGCGCCGGTGGCTGGGTGTTGATTTGTGAAGCTGGGTGGTGGTGATTCACTGATTTCTGGTGAAGGAAAGCTGGTGGCTCATGGCTGCGTTTCAAGTTTCAACTTCAAGCTACGGAAGAAATGGGATCTAACCTAAAAACAAATGAACGGCACAGATTAAATCTAAAACAATGAACGGTTGAAATAATTTTCTTATAATTAAAAAATAATATATTTATATATATAATATTTATTTCTATTCGGTATGGGAATACCGAAAAAATGGAGATGTAATACCGAATCCCATACCGAAAATTTCGGTTTGGTTCGGGATGACCTACCGAAATTTTCGGGAATTTTGGTTTGGGATTTTTTTGGTTTGGGATCGGGATTTTTTCGGTTTGGTTTGGGATTTTTGGGATTTTTTTCCAGCCCTACATATCTTATCTTTAGAATTTGGTCCAATGTTATACTTTCCGTTACTTGGCTGTTTACTTTTCAGTTAAATGTTGACGTGGTTTGATCCGGGTCCCACTTTTTATTAAAAAATTATTAAATATTATTAAAAACTAAAGAAAATCATTTAATAATTTTTAAATATTAAAATAATAATTAAAAAAAAATAAACACCTTCTGTTTGTACCCTTCCCCCGCCCCTCTCAGCGGCCCCTCTTCTCTTTTCTCCCCCATCTTCATCTTCTTCTCCCTTCTAGTCCCCTTCCTGCAACCCAAAAAAAAGGAAGAAGAAGAAGGAAAAAAAAAAAAAAACCAAATCTGCAACCCAGAAGAAAGAAGAAGAAGAAGAAGAATTAAAAAAAAAAAAACAACCCGAATCTACAACCCAGAAGAAGAAGAAGAAGAAGAAGAAGAAGAAGAAGAAGAAGAAGAAGAAGAAGGAGGAGGAAAAATAAGAAGAAAAAAAAAAAACCAAATCTACAACCCAGAAGAAGAAGAAGAAGAAGAAGAAGAAGAAGAAGAAGAAGAAGAAGAAGAAGAAGGGAAGGAGGAGGAAGAATAAGAAGAAAAAAAAAAACCAAATCTACAAAAGAAGAAGGAGGAAGAAGGAGGAAAAGAAAAATAAAAAAAACCCGAATCTGCAAAAGAAGGAGGAGGAAAACAAAAACCTAGATCTCATTGAGGTGGAATCGGGAAACCTTTGTGACCTCCTTCTTCTTCTTCTTCTTCTTCTTCCTCTTCTTCCTCCTCCTCCTCCTTCCTCTTCTTGTTGGGGGGGGGGGGTTTAATAAGGGTTTTTTTTTTTTTTTACTTTTCTTTTAATATTTTAAAAAATATTAAATACTTTTTTTTTTAGTTTTTAATAATATTTTATTAATTTTTTAATAGAAAGTGAGCCCAAATCAAGCCACGTTAGCATTTAACTGAAAAATAAATGGTCAAATAACAGAAGGTATAACATTGGACCAAATTCTAAAGATGAGGTATGACATTGTCAATTTTTAAAAATGACGTATGAAAGTGTCGTGGCACCAATAGTTGAGGTAGTTTTTTGTACTTTACCCAAACTCTTATAATAATACAAGAGAGGTGGGAGTTGAGACACATGATGCATATATAGAAATCTAATATCATATCCATTAGAATATTGAACCATGTGCTGAAGAAAGTTGAACGATAACTCATATATTTCATACATTTATAACAATCATTTCTAGTCTCTTTGTGATGTTTTTGAGTTAAATTGGTTGCGTTTTACCTTATTTTGTGTTAGTGTGCAGGTACATGTACTTAAGGATCAATTTTAAGGCAAAGAAAGTGAAAACTTGCATTTTTGGAGCTGACCCTTATTCAAACGTGGAAAGAAGTTGGGTGGTCTATTTTGAAGTCCAAACAAAGTTTGATTGCCTGTTTTGGGTGGCATGTTTTGGGGTTTGGGGTTTTGTGTTTCTAGTTTGGGGTTTTGGGTTTCGAGTTTAGGGTTTGGGTTTTAGGGTGTCAGGTTTAGGGTTTGGGATTCAGGGATTTGAGGTTCGGGGTTTAGGGTTCGAGGTTTGGGGTTTGGAGTTTGGGGTTTGGAGTTTGGGGTTTTTGGGTGTCGGGTTTAGGGTTTCAGGTTTAGGGTGTAGGGTTTAGGGATGAAACATGTCCCTTGTTTGTTATTTTGTTACATCAACTCGTGCATCTGATTTCTTGACCATCATTGCGATTTTGTTTTTCTTTTAGATAATTTTTATTATGTCGGAACTGGATAGTGAGTGCAAAAATGATTGCATTATAGTGAGGCTAACATTTAGCTATCGCTTCAAATGTCTTCTCCTTCTCGTGATAACTTGTGATCAACCAATATTTATTTGGACTACATGATAAAAATATTGTTATGCCACACATATTTGCTCTTTTAGGGCAAGGACAAGGAGGGAAGTATCATCAGAGTTACCTAAAACTTATTAGACTAATTTTGAATATGTAATTAGTCGTTAGTTGTACGATAGAAAGATTCGCTACTGGAATACATTAGACGCGCCGCTATAGGTTGAGAGGTTGTGTTGGGGGGAGAGGGATTGATCGCAATAAGGATGACGATCAAAATTTGACGTTTTGTAAATGTTTCACTCAATATTTTCCACTTGCCTTGATCTTTCCTGCCAAGGCAGTGACCTGATTCCCTCCTCGTGGCGGAGGTCAAGATTCAAACTCATGCATGTGGAGCAAAAAATAATTAAAAAAAACTATGAAGGCAACACGTGGATTTTTGGATAAAAAGATGAGATTACCTCGAGGTATACTGGGATTCCCTATGCACATGCAACTAACAATAACAGCTCAATCAAGGAAGAGTCAAAGTGATCAATATGAAATTTATTTAGTATTGCTCTCATCAATCCCTTATTGATTTTATTCAAAAAGTAACTCCCAAAACTTCATATTTAATTTAGGAATAATTGCCCTATTAATTGCAAGATATTATTTCACATAATATCTTGCAATTATTCTCCCATCACGACCATACAAGGCGGGCCGCTACCCACTCCCTAAGGACCATCCACCCTTCTATAAATACTCCTCTCATCCTACTAAAATATTAAGCCATTTGCTATCCACAAACTCCAAAATATATTCTTTTTAGAATTCTAACTTTGACATCGAAGATTCTTTGGCCAAAGCCCCTTCATTCATCATGGGCACATGAGGCTTTTGGCCATAATCAAAGGAATTATTATTTTTAGGGCTATAATCTTTTTCCGAAAATTCCAAACTAAACAAAAAAATTCCTGATCCCATACCGAAAAATTCTCAAATCGATAATATCGAAATTTTTGGGATCCATACCGAACCGATCTTGAACCTTTTCGTACGGGAATCGGGATTATATATTCAATGGTTCGGGGATCCCGAACCGACAAGGAAAAAAAAAATTATTTTGGTTGCATGCATATTGAATGTTGAATTTAGGTAGTTTGATAGTAAACTATATTAGAAATAAAAGTATGAAATTAAGTAGTTTGGAACTTTGGAACATCGATTTGACTTGGTACGAATGAATTGGCATGAAATTTCAAATTGATATGAGGTAAAAAGCGAAAATTTCAGTTCATATGAAATTGGGGAAATTTTTTTTAGGCCAAAAGCCCAAATTTTAGTCCACAGCCCAAAAATCTCAAATTTCAACCCAAAAACCTAAAACCCCAAAATCGAAAATCCAATCTCGATCCATCCCGAAATACTGAAAACATTTCGAGAATCCTAAAATTGGGAATACCGAAATTTCGGTTTGCGATTGGCCTTCAAATTCTAGTCTTGAAAATTTTCGGTTTGGGATGCGGGATCACATTTTCGGTTTGGGGTCTTATATCGAACCACCCTAGTTATTTTGCAAGTGCATCTTCGTCAAAGGAAGAGATGGTGGAAATTTGCATCCACAAAATGATGCTTTTATTGAGAGTTTGATTTAAACGCTCGAAGAAGACTCTTGCATTCAACATTTCTAATTTTCTTCATTCATTCGTAGATTTTCCCACATGCTTGACTCCTAGAATTTTTATATAAATTCTTTGAATAACCCTGGGGAAGAAATACGATGACAGAAAAATTATGAAACGACAACAAACGACGCTCCCTACAAACTTGCGTTTTCACCCACTCGACTGATCGCAGAGCAATGATGGCTGCCACCACCCACTGCAACTGTCGTGGCCCAATCAAGCATCACTGCAATTTTTCTGTAACCACTCATAATTCCACTGTGTTGGCTCAATCCCAATGCAAGCATCCATTACAGCGCATCTAGGAGAAATCCATAAGGCCTAGGATGTGTGATCCCAATGCTCCAAAAGCCTAGGCGCAACATTGGCCCAGTAAGCAGATATGGTAGTACCAAGGCCCGAGCCTCCAATTCCAGCGTGCAGCTCTAAAGAAAGCCACACGCATGCAGGCCTAGCGCCTAGCCATGTTAACCCGAGCCTAGCAAAGGCTGCACAATAGCCCACGGGGAGGCAACCCACTGTGGCAGTTACCTAGGCTTACTTCCACGCAAACCTAATGTGCAGAAGCCCAGCGTACGCTCCAGCACGTAGCCTAGCGGGTTGACCTGCGTTCCAGACTCGAACCTGCGCGCCGTGACCTGGATCCGTGCCTTCTTGTGCCTGAGTTGACCCATTTTTGGTGATATAGACCCATTTTTCAATGTTTTGGCCTATTTTATGCAGATTTGGCATGTTTTAGCTCAAATTTTGCACCTGGAGTCCATTATAGTTTCACCACTCATTGAGAAACTTACCATCCAAGCTTTTCCATTCGCCATGGTGAACAACACTTGTTCTAAGAAGTCACATAGTTGACAAGCGCCCTCGCCCAGTAGACGCTTTTGGTGAATCAGCTTTTGCAGCACACCGAGATGCAGCGTCCCCTAGACAAGGTGTCCCTAAGCAGGACAAGGGTAGACGATAACTGTCTCCGGCAGCATTTTAACCAACCATGAACTGAGTGTTCTAGTTGTCTATAATCCCGCTCGGGCCATCGGGATAACGTATACTCTCGTCTTAGCGCGTAGATGAGCGTGCATTCCCGATTAGGCCCACAGATGAGCATACATTACGGTTGGGGCCACACTCCGATGGTCAATATAGACAACCTTCAAGACGAAGTGTTCTTTCATGACTAGGCTTGCAAGGAGCATCCTTCACTTCACATCGGAGTAGGCAAGATGATGGACGGAGAGAAACAGTCACTCAATCTTGCTCATGTTCAACCTGCAGCCTGCGAGTAACCCGCTCACCTGCTAGGAAAATACCATATGCACCGCAACCACAACCGCAACATAGACGAGCTGAGCATAGGGAAAATCAGCCTAGACTAACAGGTCACGACTGAGGGCAGCAAGAAGCTCTGCTACCCTAAAAGAGGTAAATTAAGGACGAAGTAGAGAGGTTACTACCAAAACGATTCGCGACTTTCAGCACAATGAGGTTACGGACGACGCGTTCTGACATGACATGACCAACATAATCAGGTCAGCTTTCATGGACGAGATTGAGCAGGCAGAGCCTTCATGCAAGTTCAACATGCCATATTTCACATATTTCAGGGGAGATGGAGAACTGGAGAGGCACCTAAAGCACTACTGGTGCAATGATCCTTTATCGGAACAACGACGCCTTTATGTGCAAGATATTTGCCACCACTTTGCAAGGTGAAGCACAAGATTGGTTCCACACCTTGCCGCCACAATCGATCTGGAGTTTCAATGAGCTTTCTTTGGTTTTCACCGTCCTATCGCTTGATTAAGAAGAAGTCATTGTTCAACATCAAGAAAAACCAGATGAGTTGATCGCGACTATATGAAGAGGTTCAAAGCAAAGAAGGTGAAGATAATCGGATGCAACAATCATTCCAAAAATGACTCTTAGTAGACCACCTGCTATTCGAAGAATTGATCATGGGAGAAGATTTGACTTTGGCATACTCATTCGCTTTGGTAGAGAAGCATGCACTTTGGGATGAGGCTCGGCAAGCATACAAGGCACCTAAGCAACCTAAAAAAGAATTGGCTATAGCTTAAAAGAAAGAGGATGGAAAACAATACAACTTTAAGATTAGGTCGGTGGTCAAGTATACGGACCGACCTCGGTTAAATGAGGCCTGAAACCAAAGAACTATACTAAGTTCTCAATCACGGTCCACTAAATCCTCCATGACGTCACGAGTGAACCATGGTTTAAGCTGTTAAAGTAATCGAAGGGAGACACCTCCAAGTTGGATCACACCAAATACTGTGCATTCCATTGAGATCCCAATCACACGATTGACGACTGTTACACTTGGAGGAACTACTAAGAGAAGCTAGTGAAAGAAGGTAAGGTTGACTGATACTTGGTCGAGCCAGCTGCATAGCCTAAAAGAAATGCAGACGTCGATGAAGAGCCATCAACCAAGACAATTCGGATCAATGACATCCTCGCTGAATTTGAGCACTTGGGGGCGACCAATAACACCAAGAAGAGGAAAATCCGGCAAAATCTATTAATCTCTCAGATCCAGGCAGTCGACACTCAACCTAGACCCATTGTTGGCTTTATCGAGCAAGATACCAAAGGCGTCGACTTCCCACATGACGACGTACTAATGATATCCATCCAACTAGTTAACGCTATAGTCGGCAAAATGATGGTTGACAACGAAAGTGCGGTCAAACTATTTCAGCTCCTAGTAATTCAGAAGATAGGCCTGAAAAGACAATCACTTAGTAGAGGTATTCACAGGATTCAACGGAGACACATCTACTGCTATTTGCAGCATTACACCTGACATGAGAACATCGCCAATTATCTCAAAGTAGACGTTCACGATAATAAATGACTCGTCTTTCTACAATGGGATTCTAGGGCGACCTTGGCTGATAAAACTGGATGCCGTAACCTTTGTCAAGTATCAAAAGATCCGATTCCACAACCCGAGAGGAGGAATCAGAGAAATCAAGTCTGACCGGGCCACATCTTGACAATACATTGTGTAAGTACTGAAGGAGTCAATGAAGAAGTTCTTTACCCCCGTAGAGGCCATTGTAGTTCAAAGGGACAACGAAAGCTACCAAATAACAATTACAGTAAACAGACCAAGAAGAGTGTTTAAGACAACGCACCAGTAGATGAGACGAGATGGAAACCTGAAGAGGATGCCAAGCACATCATTCTTGATCTTCAGCAGCTGGAGAAGACAGCTAGAATTGGCTCACGTTTGAGCCTGAAGGAAAAAAAAGGAACTCACAGCTTTTCTTAGGGAAAATTGTGATATCTTCACATGGTCACCTTTCGACATGCTCGGTATCAACCCCAAGATAGCTTGCCACAAGATGCATGTTGACCCCGCTGCCAAACTGGTAATAAAAAAGAGAAGGCACTTCGCACCCAAATGAATGACGATCATTGAAGCAAAAATCGACAAGCTACTGGAGGCTGCGTTTATAGAAAAGGTAGCACACTCAGCATGGCTTGCCAAAGTCGTGCTAATGATGAAGAAAGGGAAGGGCAAATAAAGAGTTTGTGTGGATTACACTGACCTTAACAAAGTATATGCCCGAAGGATCCTTATCCGGTCCCCCGAATCGACTTACTAGTATATTCAATTTCAGGAAACCAACTGCGCAGTTTCTTGGATGCATACTTTGGCTAAAACCAAATAGCCATGTACAAGCCAGACAAAGAGAAAATCGCGTCAGTGATCGAGCTAGGCACCTACTGCTACAAAGTCATGCTTTTTGGCCTTAAGAACGCGGGAGCTACTTACTAATGATTGGTAAACATGATGTTCAAGAAAGCATAGAGGTGGAGCCAACAATTGAAATGTCATAGGTTAGTACAACTTCCGAACTGGTAGAGTTCTATCATAGACTACCTAGTCAATGACACACTTTCAGTAGAAAGATTGGAG